>NC_091019.1:66689931-66989931 GCF_041296385.1 Aphelocoma coerulescens
TGAGGTGCTTACAGCCAATAATAATTTATATAATATAAATATAATTTAAATTATTCACTGCTCTTTTTGGGGGAAATTCAATGTTTTGTGCTCGTTATGTCTTCTCCAGCAAACTCAGATCCTGAATTATTTTTCCAGTGTGGAATTGTTTTCCTTTTGGTCTTTTCTTTGCCCTTTCATTAATTTTTTTCGTTGCCCTTTAATTATTTAATGCTGCTTAAAAACACATGAGACCAGGTTAGCATCCTGTACTCAGGTCACTGATTCTGAGTGTGGGAGAAAATTCAATACTTCCTGCACAGTGATCCCAGAAATTCCCACTATTCCAGGACTTTTCCAGTGTTTCAGACCATGCCGGGGCACTCTGGTGCTGGGAACCTCTGCTGGGAATTCATGGATGTGCCTCGTTCTGTGTGAGCTTCTGACTCCTGGTGACTGGGAAAACCCATTGGTCGGGAAAATCCACTGATCCTTTCCCTCTGTGCATATGTGTGAGGAATAGTGGAATCATGGAATGGTTTGGGTTGGAATGAGACTTAAAGATCATCTTGTTCAGGCCCTGCCATGGCAGGGACACCTCCCACTGTCCCAGGCTGCTCCCAGCCCCAATGTCCAGCCTGGCCTTGGGCACTGCCAGGGATCCAGGGGCAGCCACAGCTGCTCTGGCAATTCCAGCCCAGCCCCTGCCCACCCTCCCAGCCAGCAATTCCCAATTCCCAATCTCCCATCCAGCCCTGCCCTCTGGCACTGGGAAGCCATTCCCTGGCTCCTGTCCCTCCATGCCTTGTCCCCAGTCCCTCTCCAGCTCTCCTGGAGCCCCTTTGGGCCCTGCAAGGGGCTCTCAGCTCTCCCTGGATCACTCCCTTCTCCAGGTGAACATTCCCAGCTCTCCCAGCCTGGCTCCAGAGCAGAAGGGCTCCAGCCCTGGAGCATCTCCATGGATTCCTCTGGATCATTCCAGCAGCTCCATGTCCTGCTCTGCCCCAGGGCTGGGGCAGCTCTGCAGGTGGGGTCTCACCTGAGCGGGGCAGAGGGGCAGAATCCCACTTTTCCTACTTCCCACACTGCAGGATCAGCCCAGGGCACAATTCCAGGTCATGTCCAGCCTCTCACCCCTCAACACTCCCAATCCTTCTCCTCAGGGCTGCTCCCATCCCTGTGGAAATCCAGCACTATCGTGAATGTTGCTGTTTGTTCTGCTAGTCCTGGACATGCCAAACCTGTCTGCTCCCCGGGAATTCCAATGCTAATCCAGCATCAGAAACGATTGGAATTGGCTCTGTTTGGTGTCCTTGGAGAAGGAAAACCCTCCTGTAGTGCTGCACCCCCTGTGCCATCCCCCTGATGTCACCAGGATGTGCTCATAGGAGCAAGTTTCAACCAGGTGCATTTATAACCTCATTAACAGGGTAGAAAAAACATTTTCGCCATGAAATCCCATCACCAAGAGCTCATTGTATTTTTCCTTTCAGAATTTTGTTGTAGCCTGAACCCTCAGGAAAGCATCACAGGCTGGGGTTGTGTGGGGATTGTTGACTACTGAGGTCGTTTGCTTTGTCCTTTTGTGTTGGAGTGTGTTAACAGCCTCCTGGCACGGCTCTGATCCTCCCGAAATTCTATTGGAAATCGATGGAAGCTCCTCAGGGGGCTCCTGGGGTCACGCTCTCCATCGTGGGAACAAGGAGGGAACATTTGCTTCCTTCCAGCAGCTGGAAATGCTGCTTGTTTGCAGTGCCGGGGCTGTTCTGCACATGCAGCACTGCAGATGCAGAATAAATCTCTTTGAAAGGGTTGGAGAGAGAAAAATAGCTCACATGGAGCTGGGAATAACTCAATTCCCATCTTTACAGCTTGGTTAGAGCTGTTGTGTGTCCACACTGGACACACGAAGGGATGGAGAGCAGGAGAGCTCGTTATCCTTTCTGTAAGATGCAAGAAATCGAGAAATTAATTGAATTTTTGTGCTTTATATCCCACACTGAGCACTTCAAACCTGCCCTGATAGAGAAGCTATCCCTGGATAGCTGCCCCTGGATCCCTGGAATTGTCCAAGGCCAAGTTGGACAGGGTTTGGAAGGTGTCCCTGCCCATGGCAGGGGTGGGAATGGGATAAGCTTTAAGGAGTGGGAATGGGATAAGCTTTAAGGTCCCTTCCAACCCAAACCATTCCATGATTCTGTGAATTACTGAAAGTAAATCTGATGAGGAGCAGCTGAGGGAGCTGGGAAGGGGCTGGAGCCCCAGGAGAGGCTGAGGGAGCTGGGAAGGGGCTGGAGAATTCCTGAGGGAGCTGGAAAGGGGCTCAGCCTGGAGCAAAGGAGGCTCAGGGGGGACCTTGTGGCTCTGCACAAGTCCCTGACAGGAGGGGGCAGCCGGGGGGGTCGGGCTCTGCTCGCAGGGAACAGGGACAGGAGGAGAGGGAACGGCCTCAGGCTGGGCCAGGGCAGGCTCAGGGTGGACAGCAGCAGGAATTTCCCCATGGAAAGGGTGCTCAGGCCTTGGCAGGGGCTGCCCAGGGAGCTTTGGAGTGCCCATCCCTGGAGGTGTCCAAGGAATTCCTGGAGGTGGCACTCAGAGCTCTGGGCTGGGGACAAGGTGGGCATCGGGCACAGCTGGGACTCCATGGGCTGGGAGGGCTTTTCCAACCTCAGGGATTCTGTGAGGTTTAGATTGGATAGTTGGGAAAATTTTTACCGTAAATAGGTTGTAAATACCTGGCACAGGTACAGGGTGGAGTCCCCATCCCTGGAGGGATTTCAAATCCATGTGGATGTGGCACTTGGGGTCATGGGGCAGTGGTGGCCTTGTCACTCAGTGCTCTGGGCTGGGAACAAGTGGGCATCGGACACAGCTTGGACTCGATGATCCTAAATTCTTTCCCAACCTCAATAATTCCATGGTTGAAAGCTTGTGCTGGGCCAAAGAGGAAAAATAGCTTGGAAAGCACGGGAGTTTTACATTTAAGGATAATTTAGGAGCTGAATAACTCCCAGCTCAGCGATGCGTCACCGCTGTCTCCGCTCTGCCCGCCGGGATGAAGCCGTTCCCATCCCTTTCCCAGATGTGTTTTATTCTTATCCCGCCTGCTTCGAACATCTGAAGACAAAGGCAGCTAATTAACAAATGAAATCAGCAAACTGTGCAGGCCCAGCAGCTGAGAGGAGATGATCCAGCAAATCCAGCCTGGATCCTGCCGTGCTGTTGGCGCATGTGACTCTCCCAGAGCTCAGGTGAGGGCTGTGGGCATGATCCGTGTTTCCCGCTCCCAGACAGCTCAATGCCTTTGGAATTCTGCACAGGGAGGATTTTAACAGCATCTGCCACACTCTGTGCACCTTCCACTCTGCCATCCGGATGCAATTCCTGGGGAATTCGGATTAGAGCCATTTTGAGCAGGTTAGGTTGAGCTTCCCATTTGTTCGAGAGCTTAGGGGTGTGTGAGGGGAATTCTTCCAATCCAGTGTTTACCATGCCTGGCCCACCTGGGTTTTGGGGAGCGTTTGGTTCAATTCAGAGATTAAAGCCTGAGAAATTGAACCTGACGGTGGCACAAACCTCTGTGGGAAACATCTTTCTGTAATTATTTTCAGTTTGATTAACAGATTTTAACGACGTAGCCGCACCCACAACTTCAGTTTTATTTAAGGAGTGATTAATCTGTTGACTCTTCATAATTTCATCAACCCAAAATGAAAATTTGGGGGTATTTTTTTTTCCTTCTTGTAAAACAGTGAAGAGATTCATCTTGTTGAGCTTCCCAAGGTTAAATCTTTCTTTTTCTTCCTCGTTTATTTTTGTGTGGTTTTTGCAATTATTGACTCTGGAATGATTTGGGTTGGGAGGGACCTCAAAGTTCATCCCATCCCAGCCCTGCCATGGCAGGGACACCTCCCACTGTCCCAGGCTGCTCCCAGCCCCAATGTCCAGCCTGGCCTTGGGCACTGCCAGGGATCCAGGGGCAGCCACAGCTGCTCTGGCAATTCCAGCCCAGCCCCTCCCCACCCTCCCAGCCAGCAATTCCCAATTCCCAAGCTCCCATCCAGCCCTGCCCTCTGGCACTGGGAAGCCATTCCCTGTATCCTGTCCCTCCATGCCTTGTCCCCAGTCCCTCTCCAGCTCTCCTGGAGCCCCTCCAGGCCCTGCAAGGGGCTCTGAGCTCTCCCTGCATCCTTCTCTTCTCCAGGTGAACATTCCCAGCTCTCTTAGTCCGGCTCCAGAGCAGAGGGGCTCCAGCTCTGTGATCTCCTCTCCAACAATTCCATGTTTTCCTTGTGCTGGAGTCCTGGACTCAGCGTTCCAGCTGGGCCCTCCAAGCACACAGGAACACAACATTCTGTGTGCAACTCAGCCTTGGCTGCAACCATTCCAGAACCTTACCAGCACTTCTTGTTCCTTAAAACACCAATGACCATTCCAAGCCCTTCCCATTCCTCCCAGATTTCCAACCCCCAGAATATTCCTGTGCTGCTGGGAAAGAACAGCCACCCCCAGCCACCCACAGGCACAGAGCTTTGAGTAGGGGGGTTTTAAAATCTGTGTAGAAAATTGAATCTCAATCAGTGCTGATTCAATCAGAATTGAAGCCGGAATTCTGGAGAGCTACCATGAGCATCGGGATCAGGTGGCTTTAAACAACCTGGCTAAAGGCAGGGAATTTTGGAGTTTCATCATCCCCTGGAACATCCCTGCAGAATCCCTTGTCCAAAACCCATATTTTTCCTGCTTTTTCTATTTTCCAGCTCTCACACGGCCTGAGCAAAGCCCAGCTTTATGTAACCACCCCCAGTCACACATTTGTGCGGCCCTTCCTGACAGCAGGAGTATTCAGGGAAATCTCCCAACAATTGGGAGCATTCTTTGCTCTCCTGGTAGTGCTGCTGCTTTTGCTTTGCTGCAGCCATCGGGATCTTTCCAGCACTGCCGTTGGAAAAAATTCCATCAGGTTCTGCAGTGCGAATTTTCCATTAATTGACCATTATGAAATGCTTTGGCAGAGGCTTTGCTGCAGCTCCATTCCCAACTTGGATTTCTTGGAGCTTTCCTGATATTCCTATCAAAATCCATCCCTTGCCATAGTTCAGTGCCTGCTTGGAGGGGATTAGCTGGAGAGGGACTGGGGACAAGGCCTGGAGGGACAGGAGCCAGGGAATGGCTTCCCAGTGCCAGAGGGCAGGGCTGGATGGGAGATTGGGAATTGGGAATTGCTGGCTGGGAGGGTGGGCAGGGGCTGGGCTGGAATTGCCAGAGCAGCTGTGGCTGCCCCTGGATCCCTGGCAGTGCCCAAGGCCAGGCTGGACATTGGGGCTGGGAGCAGCCTGGGGCAGTGGGAGGGGTCCCTGCCATGGCAGGGGTGGGACGGGATGATCCTTAAGATCCCTTCCAACCCAAACCATCCCAAGTTTCCATGATCCAGCATGGACCTGTTCCAGGAGAACAGATTGGACAAGCAGGTGATGACATCACAGCTCCTGGAATCATGGAGTAATTAGGAATCGTTGATCTAAAATGACCTCTTGTCCAACCCCCTGCTCAAACCAGGGCCACCTTCAAGATCAGATTGCTCAGGTCTGTGTCCAGACAAGCTTTGGATGTCTCCAAGTATGCCATGGACCCTCTGGACACTTGTCTGATTGCCCAGGGAATTTGTTTTCCTTTTATGCAGGTGGAATTTCTCTTGGTGCAGCTTAGACCTCTTGGCTCATGGTCCCTTCCTCTGCACTTCCAAGAAAAGTTTTTCGTCTTCTCCAGAACCTCCTGGTGGCAATTTAAGGACAGAAATTCCATCTGCTCTTCATCCTGGCTTGTCCTTTGTCTTCATCTTCTCCAGAAGTCCCTGGTTGGCATTTGAAGACAGAAATTGGATTTTCCCTTCATCCAGCCTTCTCCAGGCTGGCCAAACCCCACTGCCCCAGAATCTGGATGGCCTCTGCTCAACTTGGTGGCCTCCCCTGCATTGCTCCAGTTTCTCCATGTCTGGAGCTGGACAGGGCAGTCAGGAAGTTGCCGCATGAGGATGGGTTGGAAGAGAGGGCATTTTTCCCTGGAAACAGCTCTCCTGCTCTTGCAGCAAGGGATGGAGGTGGTTTCAGTCCTGGTTCCAGGTTTTGAGGGATTGCCTGTGGTTTGTCTTGAGTAACTTCATGAAAATGAAGCTGAGTTCAGATTTTGAACTCTCGGGCCTTTCATCCAAGGATTCACCTTCACCCAAGGGTGAGAGCTTGGAGGAGCATCCCTGGACTCCGTGATGGAGCTCACGGCTCCTTGTTTGCCATCCAGGGATGTGCTTTAATAAGGATAACCTGGAAATCGATGTGGGAAACGTTCTGTTCTCCATCAAAACTCCGGGAACAGAGTTTAGGTGTTTGACCCTAAAAACTGAAGTGAGTTCATTTTCTCCTCTTTTTTTTCTACTTCATGAGGAGAAGCCAGAATTTCTGAGCACTCTCAACCCTTTTCAGATGCTGCCCTGATTTAAAATAACCTTTAGAACAACACTGAAACCTCATTAGGAAATGCCATCCTAATTTGAAGCAGCAGATCCATAATTTGCTCCTGTGATCTTAAGTTAAATGTTTTGGAGGGGAGGACGAAGGTAACATTTCCTTAAAATCGGTGCCCCATTACGAGGTATTATTGCAGGAATTGTCGGGAATTTTTGGAACAGGTTTTGTTTCATAATTAATCAAGAGGCTCTCCAGCTTCACTCTTCTTATGCAAATAGAAATGGAGCAGCTAAAGACGAATTTTTAATCTTCAGATGAATTTTTAGTGTTTAGATTGGATCTTTTTTTCCTGGAATTTGCTTTTCCACGTGGAATTTTGATGCGTTCTAATCTATTTATTTTATTAACAAAGTTCTTCCCTTAACAATTCCATGGATTGTCAAGCTTTGGAAGAGGCTGCCCAGGGAAGGGGTGGAGTCAGCACCACTGGAAAAGTTCAGCCAGTTGTGGATGTGGCTCTTGGGGCCATGGTTTAGCTGTGAGTGTGGTGGTGGTTGATGGTTGGATTTGGTGAGGTCGGGGGGCTTTTCAACCTCAACAATTCTGGGATTCTCCACCTTTGCAGAGGGATTTGGAGGTGCCTTCGACTGGTTCCTTTTGGTCATGTGAAAATTTGAGAACCTCGTTCTCCATTTCACTGAATTTTGGCCTCAAATAAACCTGATGAACCAACATTTTGATAATTACTCGCACCAGACTTTGAGAAAATTGGGTTAAAGTTTGGCGTGTAAGGGAGTAATTAGTTCCTATCTAAAGGGTTTTTAAGGAATTTTAAGGAACAAGCTGTGCTGATAAGATTCTGGAATGGTTGCAGCCGAGGCTGAGTTGCACACAGAATGTTGTGTTCCTGTGTGCTTGGTGGGCCCAGCTGGAACTCTGAGTCCAGGCCCCTGGCACAGGAAAACATGGAATTGTTGGAGAGGAGATCACAGAGCTGGAGCCCCTCTGCTCTGGAGCCAGGCTGGGAGAGCTGGGAATGGTCACCTGGAGAAGAGAAGGATCCAGAGAGAGCTGAGGGTGCCTAAAGGGGCTCCAGGAGAGCTGGAGAGGGACTGGGGACAAGGCACGGAGGGACAGGAGCCAGGGAATGGCTTCCCAGTGCCAGAGGGCAGGGCTGGATGGGAGATTGGGAATTGGGAATTGCTGGCTGGGAGGGTGGGCAGGGGCTGGGCTGGAATTGCCAGAGCAGCTGTGGCTGCCCCTGGATCCCTGGCAGTGCCCAAGGCCAGGCTGGACATTGGGGCTGGGAGCAGCCTGGGACAGTGGGAGGTGTCCCTGCCATGGCAGGGGTGGCACTGGATGGGATTTAAGGTCCCATCCATCCCAAACCATTGGTTTCCAGGGTTGGAGGGACAGGACAAGGGGAAATAACTTTCCACTGCCAGAGGGCCAGGTTAGATGGGATATTGGGAAGGAATTCCCAGCTGTGAGAGTGGTCATTTAGAAGTTGGTTGGTTTTGACCAGCACTTAGGAAAAACATCCCTTGCTTTCCTTGTTTGACCTTGTTCCATTTCTTTCCTTCCTCAATAAAATCATCCCTCCAAAGAAAGCTCAGAATAACTCCCAGACCAGGAATCTCCTTTTTCCTGGTGGGATAAAGCACAAATTAATTACTTTGGTCTCCCCATATTCCAAGGGCTATTACATTTTTTTTCCCTATGGAAGCAAATTCCTGGTTGTGGACATCTCATTTTCTTGGAGCTGCTGCAGTGGGAGTAATTATCCGATATCTGTATTTTAATCAAGAGAAATGTGTTCCGAAGCCTGGGATGAATTTACCTGCTGGAAGTTAAATGCCTGTAACTAAAAGCAGGGAATCTGCATTAAATTGCTGTATTAAATTGCAGCTTTAAAAGCAAACAGCTGCGTGCACATGATCTGCGGACTCCTGGATCCTGCCATTTGGATGCAAATCAGGCTGTCTATTTATTTCCAAAGCTTTATAATTTTGTGGAAAAGAGTTAGAAGCAACAAGGAGTAAAGCTGCGAACCAGACGAAACCGCGGTAATCACCGAACTATAATAGAAATATGATTGACATTAGCATGAGATTGACGCTGTTGTTCTGCCTAAAAATGGGAGTTTTGAAGGAGATCCAGTTGGGGACGAGGAAATAAATCCTAAACCTGACTTTTGCTGCAAAATTCGTAAAATTTGGGGCTTTTAGAGCTGTTTTGTCTCTGGTTTACTCTTGACTTGTTATGAGGCGTCGCAGGAAATTCCCAGCACCGCGGTGTTGTCAAGTCAACTAGAGCCTGGCCTAATCTTGGTTTTTCCTGCCTGTTTTTTTCCCAGATTTGGATGATCCCATAGTCACGGTCCACCAGAGCATCGGGGAAGCCAAGGAGCAGTTTTACTATGAGAAGACTGTGTTCCTCAGGTGCGTGGCCAACTCCAACCCACCTGTGCGCTACAGCTGGCGCCGCGGCCAGGAGGTGCTGCTGCAGGGCTCCGACAAGGGAGTGGAGATCTACGAGCCCTTCTTTACCCAGGTAGGCCTGAAAGTCGGGAATTTTTTCCATCTTGAGGCTTTGTAACGGGATCTGCCCGCTGGGTCTGGTGAGGGGAGACGACTGGGGATGGCCTTCGGATAACAACACTCCACCCAAACGCTGCCGGGTGTTGTTAAAAGACTTCCTAACATAAAATAGGTTTAAATTTTTGTAAAAATAGAAATTATTAAATGATGAGGGAGTAATATCTACAGGAGAGCTTTTAAAGCGATTTTTACTGGGTGCTACAATTCCATAGCTCTGATTTGACTCCTATTTCCTCATCCTTCCCAGTCCAATGCAGCAATTCCACACACAGCCTAAATTACAGCCTTAAAAGCTCTTCATGTAGGCCGGGGGAGGTTTAGATTAAGTTTTAGGAGAAGTTCCTTCATGGAAACGGTTGGAAAGCATTGGAATTGGGATGGGGTAGAGTTACCATCCTTGGCAGTGTTCCCAAAATGTGTGGATGTGGCACTTGAGGACATGGATTAGTGGAAAACCTGGTGGTGGTCGACAGTTGGAATTGATGATCTTGGAGGGCTTTTCCAACCTTAAAAATTCCTTGATTCCAGATTCTATGGCAACTCCCCGTGTTGGCTTTTATAGTCCTTTTTTTCTGCCTCTTTTATCTTTAAATACAAGGTTTCGTTTCACAGTTCCCCACTTAAAAGATGAGGTGGCAAAAAAGGAAATAAAACCTTTTCCGAAATCTTCCCTCTCCCACTCCCTGCCCTGAAGGAAGCCTGGCTCTGTCAGATAAGCTGAGATTAATTTATCGTGAACACATTTGCACTGAGGCAGGGAAAAAAAAGGTGGCAAATCCCATTGTCTGTGGCCAAAAGTGTGGGATGCTGTTTGGGAAAAAAAAAATAAAAAGAAAGAAAAAAAAAAAAGAGGAAAAATTGTTTTGGAAAATCCTAAGTGATAGCAAGGAAAGACAGAGGTGAAAACTGCCTGGTAATTTGGTGTTCAGAGCACAAAGCAACTGCGACTTTCATAAATAATTTTCACTTAATGATTTGAGAGCACCTTCATTTGTGGCTTTTTATTGTACTCGACAGCTTTATATTGCTCCAACAGCTCCGTGTTTTCCGGAGAAATGTGGAGCCCGGAACCTTGCAGAGATGGGAATTAAATCACAGAGCCAAGTTATTGGTGTCCTCAATGTAATGAGATTATTTTGAATTTGACATGAACGGAGCCAGTTTAGCAAATCTGGGGCTTTGCTTGGACTCAAGTGTAAACTGGAATTTTGAAAGGTTTTAATTAAAAAGGGAGAGTGGATTTTTTAATTTTACATTCCAGTATGGAAATGCTGAGGATTGCTTTCCCTAAAATCTAAGGATTCATCTACTAAAATGTGTCACATGAAATTAGATTTTTTTTTAGGTTATTAAGATCATCCTTCCTATAATCTTCGAGTGGGTTTAATTAATGAATAAATCAGATTGTCCTAGTGATATTCAAATCTTATCCATAACCTTTCTCCATTTATTGGAGGGCAGCTGGAATTAGCAGGGCCTGGATCCGTGCAGGCAAGATCTGCTCCATGTTTATGAGAGGAAAAGATGTAATTAAAGGTTCAAGAGTCATCAACATCTTGTGCTTAATTAGTTCATCTTCTGATAGGGATGCAAATAGGGAGAGCTGATGTGAAGAGGGAGAGAGGGGATTTGGTTTCAGAGGATCAAGAGGTGGGAATTTTGAGAGGGAATCTTTTTGTTGAGGGATTTGAAGGTGGATTTTAGTTTGGAAGTGAAATGAAATGGAAAGGGAAACAAAATTTCTCAGGTATTTTACCCAAAAAAGAGGTTGATTGGTATTTCTGATGGTTTTATTATTTTGATAATGACAGAATCCTGGAATGGTTTGGTGGGGAAGGGACCTTAAAGCTCATCCCGTTCCAACCCAGGGACACCTCCTACTGTCCCAGGCTGCTCCAACCCTGTCCAACCTGGCCTTGGGCACTGCCAGGGATCCAGGGGCAGCCACAGCTGCTCTGGCAATTCCAGCCCAGCCCCTCCCCACCCTCCCAGCCAGCAATTCCTTCCCAATATCCCACCCCAATCTCCCCTTTCCCAATGGGAAGCCATTCCCTGTGTCCAGTCCCTCCATGCCTTGTCCCCAGTCCCTCTCCAGCTCTCCTGGAGCCCCTTCAGGCCCTGCAAGGGGCTCGGAGCTCTTCCTGGATCCTTCTCCTCTCCAGGTGAACATTCCCAGCTCTCCCAGCCTGGCTCCAGAGCAGTTCCAGCCCTGGAGCAGCTCCATGGATTCCTCTGGTCTCTCTCCAGCAGCTCCATGTCCTGTCTCCAGCTCTGTCCCAGGGCTGGAGCAGCTCTGCAGGTGGGGTCTCACCTGAGTGGGGCAGAATTCCCCCTTTCCCCTTTTGTTCATAAGCTGGGATGATCCCAAAATCCCGTCAGCAATTAAATCACAGGAGGCACCTGGAAAACTGGGCATATCCAGATCAATTCCTTAAAGAGGAGCACATTTTTTCAGTCAGTGAGGAAACATCAGCTACTTATTCCTGCATCCATGGGAGAGAAACGGAGGAAACCTGCCCATCCTCATCCACGAAAATGTTGGAAAAATGAACTTTCCAGATCCCAGATCTCGACAGAGATTTTTTTCCCGGAGAGTTTGCATCCTCCCCGTCGCTCATTGGAATTGCACAGCCCGAGCGTGAGATTAAATTTGCTGTATTTACAATAATTATGCAATTAGACATAATTAGACTAATTATCCCAACCAATGAGGAAAATATATACATTTTTATAAATCTCTGCGAGCTGGGGACGTGATCCAGAATTCCATTGTGAGTTCAGCCCAAGTTCAACTTGGAGCTAAGGAGGGAATTGCTGGGATGTAGCTGCTCTGTGCTTCCAGAACTCCGTGCCTTTGGTAGCCTGGATCAGGCCCTTCCCTATTCCAGAGGAACCTCTTAAAGCAGGAATTTGATCTATAGGAGCAGCCTTCCCAAGGCTTGGCCTTAATTTTAATCCCATCATTTCCATGGGATGGGTTGTTCATAGAAACCACTAAAATGCCAATATTCCCAAAGTCTCCCCAAGATTTCGAGGACTGTTTCTTTTCCTCCCTGCTCAGCTGGATGTTTTTTTATGGATTTCTTTTTTTCCCGGTTTTGTACATTCATTTTCTCAAACTTCCATATTTTTCCTAGATATTCCTTGGTAGTTTATCCATGTGACATCATTAAAAATAATTCCATGTGTTCCTAAGGCTGAGCCTATAGTAAAGTTGTTCAGATTTATCAGGACACTGGATAATGAACATCTTCCACATTGTTCTTTTGAAGCTTTGCAGGGGGAATCCCACATTTCCCATTTCCCACTTTTCTGCTGTCTGTGCTTGAAGGAATCCACCATTCCATGTCCCATTCAGCTCCCTGCTCCATCCCTGCTCCTTGGCTAAAAACAGGATCCAGCAGCACCTCATTTTCAAAGGAAAACAGGAATTTTGTACCTTGGGATTTTTTACATGATGGAAATTGCACCTTGGATAAATTATCCTGAAAAATTTGCTACTTGAAGGACTCTGTCAAACCAGATTCCCTCTGGCTTTCCAGTGCTGATATTCCCTGTGTCCTTTGGAAATCCTTTGGGGGAGGATCTCTAAGCCTTTAGGCAGAGTCCCTGGAAAAGCTGCTTCCATTTTGTGGAATTTCTTGGGAATTTCCTCTTTGTTTTGGGCTCATCCCTTATGGATTAGTCGGTTGTGTCTCTCTCTTGTGGCTGTAACACCAGGGATCAATCCCAAGAAAAGCACTCGGGAATGCTGGAGGAGGATGGAAATCCCAGATCCTGTATCCATTGTTCCTCTACCTCTGTCCCTTCCTAATGTTCTCTCCTCATTTTCCAGGGAGAAACAAAGATCCTGAAGCTGAAGAATCTCCGACCTCAGGACTACGCCAACTACAGCTGCATCGCCTCTGTGCGGAATGTCTGCAGCATCCCGGATAAAATGGTGTCCTTCCGCCTCTCCAACAAAACAGGTGAGGCTCCAGCAGCCCTTCGTGCTGTGGCTGCACTCAGCTCTTGGATTTGGGATTCTTTCATGGAATCCTGGAATGGTTTGCATGGGAAGAACCTTGAAGTCCATCTCGTTCCAGCCCCTGCCATGGGCAGGGACACCTTCTGTTATCCCAGAGTGATCCAAGCCCAGTCCAGCCTGGCCTTGGACACTTCCAGGGATCCAGGGGCAGCCACAGCTTCTCTGGGAATTCAGCCCAGCCCCTCACCTCCCTCACATTTCCATTTCAAATGGAAATATCCAAGAATTCCTTTCCCAATATCCCATCTAAATCTACCCTCTTCCAGCTTAAAGCCGTTTCCCCATTGTCCTGTTCACTCCAGCCAGCAATTCCCAATTCCCAATCTCCCATCCAGCCCTGCCCTCTGGCAGTGGAAGCCATTCCCTGGCTCCTGTCCCTCCAGGCCTTGTCCCCAGTCCCTCTCCAGCTCTCCTGGAGAGGGACTGCAAGGGGCCCTTCAGGCCCTGCAAGGGGCACCCTCAGCTCTCCCTGGATCCTTCCCTTCTCCAGGTGAACATTTCCAGCTCTCCCAGCCTGGCTCCAGAGCAGCTCCAGCCCTTGGAGCATCTCCGTGGATTCCTCTGGATCATTCCAGCAAATCCACAACATTTTCATGCTGAGAACTCCAGAGCTGGACACAATTTCCTGGGTGGAGCCTCCAAGGACAGAATAGAGGGGGACAATCCCCTCCTTCCACCTCTTCCCTGTGACCCTGGATCCTCATCCCCCCCACCCACTGCTGTGACCTCACTTTTCAGACAAAAAGATTTCTTTATTCCAGCACAGACCAGTTCAAAACACCAAACCAGCCCCAAAACCTGAAGTGGATGCTGGAAATGGAGCAGCTGAGGTCATCGCAGAAGTGTCACCGTGCCCAGGTGACAAGGTGGCACTTAGCAGCAATGTTGTAGAGCAGGGTGGAGGTGCTGGTGGAGATCCATTTTGTGTCTAAAGGCACCAATGACTCCGTAAATTTCTTATCTCAATAGATAAGAAGTTTGAAGGGAAGGGAATGGAATGGGATGGGATTTAAGGCCCCGTCCATCCCAAACCATTCCATGATTCTGCAATTCCAAGCCCCATCTCTCTGCCTTAGCCTCGACCACTCTTTGCTGAGGAGGTTCCTCTGGGCAGGAACAAATTCCTCCTCCCGTAGAAATCCCTGGATCTGCTATTCCAAACCTCTGCTGGGTGTCGAAGAGGGATTACTGACAGATGATGGTGTCGCCAGTTTCCATGGGAGGCACTGAAAAAGGTAATTTTAGCCCCAGCTCCTGCTGAATGGCACATGGAAGACTCCGAGCTGAGAATACCCTGAATGGAGCCTTTCAAGAGTGTTCATTGTTTCAAAGTGCCGGAGAAAAAGCAGGATATTTACCCAGAAAACCTTGGGAATTGTGGGCTCCTTAGAATAGTTCTTGTGATATGATTGAGGAAAAGCAAATCAGGCTTTTGTCTCGCTCCACGAAGCAGCTTGGGTGGCACGGATTCATTTGGAAATTATATTTGTTCTATTAGCAGCCAGTTTAGTGCAGGTGATCATTAATACATAAATTAAGGCTGAGTTTTGGCAGGCTCCAGGATCAAATAAACCAGCCCAGGAATTTTTTTCCCGAGCAAGATGAGGCTTTCAATCCATGATTTTTCAGCTGCCTGCCACAGCTCATTGAAATCACAGCTGAAGCTGCTGCTCTGGCTGGGGCATGTGGTGGGAGACAAATTAAAAAAGGCTTAATTCACTTTTAATCCCTCGATTAGGCTGAAGTCTGTCATGATAAACTCGCTTTGTTTCCTGTCAGTCTGACAATGCCCTGGAAAGGGAATTATGTAAGGTGGAAAAAATATTGCTCTGCACATTTCCTGTCATTCCTGGGGGGAGGTGACTGGGATTAAAGGGGCTGGAAATCCTTGGATGGGAGAAGAGCTGAGGATACTCTGAGCTGAGCATTGCAGGTGGATGGGTTTGTAAAATTCCAGGATAGTTTGGGATCTTAAAGCCCATCCAGTGCCACCCTGCTGTGGGTAGGGACACCTCCCACTATCCCAGGCTGCTCCAGCCTGGCCTTGGACACTTCCAGGGATCCAGGGGCAGCCACAGCTGCTCCGGGATAATTCTTGAGCAAAAAGGAATAACAGAAGATAAAGCTGGACAGGATCCCAAGGGATCCCCTAGTCCTGTTCTTCATTAGGTCTAAGCCTTGTCCCATCAATCCCAAGTTATCCTGGCTGGTTTTGACTCCCTGCAGGGCTGGCAGGGAATCTGGTCCTGGCATGGAACAAAGAATTCTCCTCTTCCCCTTTGCAGCAGCATTTTCCATGTTGGAATACGGGTGTCTTGTCTCAGGAATTCCTGAGGGAGCTGGAAAGGGGCTCAGGCTGGAGCAAAGGAGGCTCAGGGGGGACCTTGTGGCTCTGCACAAGTCCCTGACAGGAGGGGGCAGCCGGGGGGGTCGGGCTCTGCTTCCATGTAAAAACCTCCAGGAGCAGAGGAAACAGCCTCAAGTTACATCAGGGGAGATTTAGGTTGGAAATTTGGAAAATTCCTTCCTGGAAAGTGTTCCCCAGCCCTGGCACAGCTGCCCAGGTCAGAGGTGGAGTCCCCATCCCTGGAGGGATTTCAAATCCCTGTGGATGTGGCA
Organism: Aphelocoma coerulescens; assembly: GCF_041296385.1. Classification (NCBI taxonomy): domain Eukaryota; kingdom Metazoa; phylum Chordata; class Aves; order Passeriformes; family Corvidae; genus Aphelocoma; species Aphelocoma coerulescens. The sequence goes on from NC_091019.1 coordinate 66,705,621, forward strand.
CGTGGGGACATGGAGCAGTGGTGGCCTGGGCAGTGCTGGGAATGGTTGGACTCAACGATCTCAGAGCAGTTTTCCAATCCTAATGATTCCACGATTGTATAAAGAACATTTCCTTTATTTCCTGGGGGTCCCATCATCCCAATATCCCCAGGTCCTGCTGATCTCCTTGGAGAAGCTCACTCCTCGGGGAATGCAGAGCCCTCCACATTCCCAGCCCCATAAACGCTGGCTTCAACCAGAGCTGCTTCCCTGAATTCCCAACAAATTTCCTTTCAATATATCCCTGGATCCCAGCTCCCTTTTCCTGAGCACATCACTGATGTTTGTTCTTGCCCGGATTGTGTCCTCCAGAAGCCTGAGGGTCCCTCCTTGGCAGCTTCTCGTTAAGCACTCATCCCTAATCCACTAATTAGGATGGTGCTGTTGCAGCAGGGCTGGGCAGAGGTGTCTGGAGCCGTTCAGGCAGAGCTGCACTCGGGGAATTGAGGAACAATTCATCCCTGCTATTTTTGGAAAGCAGGAATTATGCTCTAGGGGCACTGAGATCTATGACCTCGGCTTGCAGGCATGACTTTGGCATGGCTGAGATGGATTTAATCCCGCGTGGATTTAAATTTAGCAAGGAAGGGACAATTCCATGATGGGTTTAAGCCGGTTTAACTCCGCTGCCGAAGGGAGGATCCCGCTTCCCTCAGCGCCGCTGGATCGAATCCCCACGGAATGAATCCCTCCAGTGTGGGAGCTGGGAGCTTTTGTGGCCTCTCCCGAGCGAGACCAGCGAGGAAGTGCCTTGAAAAGCCAAGATCCGCCTCCCTTCCTCCCGCTGGAATTCTCAATGCCACATCTGTGCGTGAATGGCAGCACGAGCCCACGGAGGCATCAAAGTGCTGGAAAAGGGAGAGGAAAAGCACCCGGGAAAAGAGGGCCATAAGGACATGAGTCATCAAAGCTGCGGCCCCACGGCTCTAAAAACACAGGGATTCTGGAAAAGTTGGAGGAGGGGGGATAAAAAGGGTGTTGAGGATAGAAAGGAGCACAGGGAATGGGATAGGGATACCTGGACTGGCTTGTGTGAATATATAGGGATATAAAAATATTGAGCTCAGCTGAAAAACCTTCATAAATATGATTTCTATTTAAATTTAGTTATAGTTTTAGATTTTAGGGAAAGGTTCTTCCCAAAAGGGTGCTGGGCACTGCCCAGGCTCCCCAGGGAATGGGCACAGCCCCGAAGCTGCCAGAGCTCCAGGAGTATTTGGACAGTGCTGCCAGGGATGCCCAGGGTGGGGCTGTTGGGGGGCCTGTGCAGGGAAGGAGTTGGACGGGATGATCTTTGTGGATCCTTCCCACTCAGGATATTCCATGATTTTACAATTCCATGATAATTCCACTCTTTATTTCTATCCTGTAACTTCCCTCTCCGCTCCCTGAACCTCGTCATTTTCCATTTTTGACAGGATGCCCAGACAAAATGATCTTGCTCTTGCCTCAACTTTAAGCCTCTTTATTTCAGGGACAGGCTCAGGGGAGACTGAAAAATAGGATTTTTTCTTTTTAATCTCTGTCAGGAGCAGCGACTGCTCAGGGACCCCAGTGGGAGGTTCAGGGACACAGACAAGGGTGGCTCTGGCCATCAAGGGACACCTGCCCTGGGTCAGGGGAGCCACCCATTTGTCCCAGGACAGATCCAGGAACTTTTACCAGCTGGAAATTCCTCCTGTGTGCCAGGGAAAACCCTAAATCCTGCCCATATCAGGAGGGGTTGGAATTAGGTCATCTCCCAGGTCTATTCTAACCCAAACCATTCCATGAGGAACCATTCCATGATGATCCTAAATCACTTGCAATGCTTAAAGCTGCTCTGGGAATATTTTACCTCAGTAATTCCATGTATTAAATCAAAAAAAGGAGACAAACCTGAAAGATTTGGGACCCGAGGAGCTTTTCATTATTTTTTTCTTGCCCTGGAAGTGCTGGAAATGTAAAGGCAGTGAAAAGAAGATGGGAGAAAAGAGGGAGTAAGAGAAAAAGAAAGATGAAATATAAGATAAATAAGTTTTATTTGCCTAAACAAACACCAAGTTTTTAGAACTAGAACTGGTCTAGAGCTGTCTAGCTGGAGTCTTTTCCATGAGTTGTGCAACTTCCACTGGGATCTCTCAGCAGCAGCAGAGGATGGACATAGAAAAGTATAAACGAGATTTTCATTGCTTGTTGAGTTTTAGGATTTTTTTCTATTATTTTTCCCTGGGTTTATTTTTATTTAGGGGTAATTCAGGTTTTTTGAAGGGCTGATGATGAAAAGAAAGGACCTGTCCTATTGCAGGGTGGGCAAGAAGAAGTTTATTTTTGCCCTATAAAATAAGGGTAAAAAAGAAAAAAAAAATGAGTGGGGAAGGGAGCTGAAGGAGGAGAGATTTAGGTTGGATTTATGAAAGGAATTCTGGGTTGGGAGGGTGGGGAGGGGCTGGGCTGGAATTGCCAGAGCAGCTGTGGCTGCCCCTGGATCCCTGGCAGTGCCCAAGGCCAGGTTGGATGAGGCTTGGAGCAGCCCGGGACAGAGGAAGGGGCAGGAGGTGGAACAAGATGAGTTTTAAGATCCCTCCCAGTCTCATTCTGGGATTTTCTGATTCTAATTCAAAATCTGGGAATTCCAATCCACTCTTGGTTGAACTTTCTGGAATAAATAGCTACAGGAATGCTGCTTCCAGCCTTGCAGGAACCTCAAACCCTTTCTGCTCTGCCTGGAAAGGGCCTGTGCACTGCGTGTCTAGTTAGGAATATTGGCTTTGTGTTCCCGCTAGAAATCCTGGCTGTAAATTAACTGGATGCACACGCAGCAATGTATGGAAAAATATAATTCAATTACATTCTACTATTTCAGTTCTGCCTTTCAAATAATGCCCCAAACTGGAGGAAATAATGTCCTTTCATTTCTATTCATCACGGCTGAGAGCCTTGTCAAGGACATGACTTGCTGCGTGTACTTTGATATCGCTATTAAATTATTGGGTTTCTTTTGCATTTCCAGTAATCCCTAAAGCCAATTGTGACATTTCCTCAATTCCATACATCCGGCCTAAATACCTCTATTTGTCTCACTGTAATTATGACACGGTGGCAGTGGAATTTTTTTCTGGCTGCTCCAAGAATGACAGATGGATTTTCTTCCCAGTGCCATTCCAGCCTCGGCTCCCCATCCCAGGCAGCAGCAGAGACTCCACACCTTCAAATTCCCTGAACATCTTTAGCAGCTCCTTGAATAAATCCCAAAATGGCTTCGGTGGGATGGGACCTTAAGGATTATCCTGCTCCGCTCCCTGCATGGGCAGGGATAACCATCAGCTATCCCAGGTTGCTCCAAACCCCATCCAACCTGGAGCATTGCAAGGATGGAGCAGCCACAGCTTCTCTGGTCCAAGTGCTTGGCAGCCTGGTCTAATTAAGAGTGCTAACGATGACTTAATGAGTGCTTGTTTCATGCTCAGTCTGAGCAAGTCTTGCCCCTGTCATTGATCAAGACCAGGGTGTGTTTCTTGCTGGTTTAGCACCCTGTGAGGACTGGGCTATGTTGGAGCCATTAATTATTAGTTTTCCAATCAATCTCCATCCATCTGCCACCCGTGCCTGACTCGCCTTTAACACAAGGCCAAAGAAATGGATATAATTCCCATTGAAATTCCTGGTAGTGCCTGGAGCAGCAGGGCCGGGTGTTGTGACCCGCTGTAATTCCAAGAGCACTTTGTCACCCGCACCGTTGGCTTCCCAGGCAGCTCTGAAATCCTGGGATGCGGCAGCACCGCTCCCACACGGAAGCCTCTGAATGGGAGCCCCTTTCCCAAGGCTGCAGCTGCGGCGTGAATGGGAGCGGGGCAGATTCCCTCGGATCAGTAGGGCCTTGTTCTGCTAGGGGAGGAGCTCCCGGCAGCTCTGCCGCTCTCTTTGTCCCCTGCCAAGCCAAGCCTCACTCCGACATGTGGGATTGGCACTTGGAAACCCCGACTTCCAAAGGGCAGTGGAGATGCAGGACTCTCGGAACATGGAGGCATTCTCGTGGTGCCCAAATATGGTGTTTGGAAAGCTTGTTCCGTGCAAGTTTTGGGAATATTTCCCAGAGCTCGCTATTGTTTGATAATAATTTTTATTGTTGTTAGCAGATTTCAAGGAGTTTTTCACTGGGAATGTTGCCTGGCTGAGGCTCTGCTGGGGTGGAGGCTGTGGTTTGGAGAAGCATTGCTGGCCAAGCCTCCATGGCCCCCTCATTAATCCTGGAAGTCATCTAGGACAGACCTCAGCTCGGGACGTGGCCTTGGGGGTGATAATAGACCCCATTTAGTCCTGACTCCTTCTGGCAGGGATGGTTTGGTTGCATTAGGAATTCTTGGAATTTATGGGATTTCACACATGACCCTCTCCCGTGTCTCCATGAGGCTTGGTGTTAGGGGCTTGTGCTGGTTCTGAGGCTTAAATTCCCAAACTAGGACTGAACCTAACTTAATAAAATCCATTACTCCTCAACTCCACATGGACCTGGGATCGGTCCACGGATAGGGGACTGATCAGGCTGGGGAATGAAGGGATTGACATCAGCCCTGGAAGAAAGACTTGGGGATGTTGGTGGGTGAGAGCTGGATATGTCCATCCCCGAACCCCCCATGCCCTGGGCTGATCCCGCAGTGTGGGCAGCAGGAAAGGGGGAATTCTGCCCCTCTGCCCTGCTCAGGTGAGACCCCACCTGCAGAGCTGCTCCAGCCCTGGGGACAGAGCAGGATGTGGAGCTGCTGGAGAGAGTCCAGAGGAATCCATGGAGGTGCTCCAAACAACAGAGCCCCTCTGCTCTGGAGCCAGGCTGGGAGAGCTGGGAATGTTCACCTGGAGAAGAGAAGGATCCAGAGAGAGCTGCGAGCCCCTTGCAGGGCCTAAAGGGGCTCCAGGAGAGCTGGAGAGGGACTGGGGACAAGGATAGAGGGACAGGAGCCAGGGAATGGCTTCCCAGTGCCAGAGGGCAGGGCTGGATGGGAGACTGGGAATTGGGAATTGCTGGCTGGGAGGGTGGGCAGGGGCTGGGCTGGAATTGCCAGAGCAGCTGGGGCTGCCCCTGGATCCCTGGCAGTGCCCAAGGCCAGGCTGGACATTGGGGCTGGGAGCAGCCTGGGACAGTGGGAGGTGTCTCTGGCCATGGCAGGAGGCAAAATGGAATCGATTTTAAGGTCATTCCAACCCAAACCATTCCATAATTCCATGATTCCCGGGCTATAACTCCCCATTCTTTTGTCCTTTAGCAGAGCAATATCAAAGTAAAGGCTCATTATTGCTGGAATATTGTGAATATTCCCTTTATCTGCTCCACTGAGTTCTGTTTGCTGAAAACCTCAACAACCTGAATTTCTTAATATTTTTCAGATTAAATCCAGCTTTCTGGGGTCCTGCCTGCAGAAATCCAGGGATTTCTGTTTGGATTTTTGGAATAGGAACTGAAAGTGAAATGTGGGGTGTAAATAAAGGGAAACTGCTGGATCCAAACCATCATTTCCATGCCCTTTCTGTTTGGAGTGCTGGGATGAAAGGGATGTGTCACAGCCTTTTTATCCCATCCCACTTTGTTCCTGACGGATCCAAAGGGCTCCCTTTCATCTGCAGGATTAGGAGGCCGTTATGGAAAACAGCCCCACCAGATTGGGTTGACGTCGGCGCTTTTATCTTTTGCTCCAAGTTTTGAAGGGTTATCCGTGGTTCCCTTGTTCCCTGTCTCGAGATTTGATGGGAAGTGAGAGCAAAGAGCAGCTCCTTGCTGGAATTGTTCAGGAAAAACGATTAAACTCAGGGAAGAGGAAGGGAGAGGGAAATAGGGGCCAGCTGGGTGATGGTGATGACCCCACAGGTTCTGGTTGTACCTGGATCCCTGTTTTTTCCACCTTCTCCCAAAAAGCCTCCTTAAGCAGAAAACATGGCACTCTTCCCAGTTTCCCATCTGGAATCTCAAACCAGGGATCCATCAGCTGATGGAAGAAGAGCTCAGAGGATGTGATCAAAGAGACCCTGACACAACTGGCAGAGCTGACTGGTTTGAGGTGTGGATTTTTAGCCATGAACCAAATTCCTTTGGTTTGAAATGACCTGAACCAGGAATTCATGCTGGGAAGGATTTGTGGAGTCCAAAACTGGGAGGAGCTGGAAGAGAGGGCTTGGCTTTTAAATCTCTGCTCTCCTAAGGAGTTTCCTTATGGTGACCAGGGACGGGACTGAGGGAACGGCTGGAGCTGTGTCAGGGGAGGGATATGATGGAAATCAGGGAAAGGTTCCACTATTCCAGAGGGTGCTGGGCACTGCCCAGGCTCTCCAGGGAATGGGCCCAGCCCCGAGGCTGCCAGAGCTCCAGGAGCGTTTGGACAGCGCTGCCAGGGATGCTCAGGGTGGGGTTGTTGGGGGGTCTGTGCAGGGCCAGGGGTTGGACTGGATGATCCCTGTGGGTCCCTTCCAGCTCGGGATATTCCATGATTCTGATGTTCCCAGTTCTCCCTGTGCCAGAGCAGGTACAAAGGAAGCTCTTCCCATTTTTTTTCCCGCTTCCAAATGCAGACAAAGCAAATTCCTCGCGGGTGAAGCCCAAATAAAGCAAACTCTGCTTTTATGGCTGATTCTTGTATTTGCCTCTAGTGCTTGCTTTGTATTCCTTTAATATTGAAATAAGATTCCCATCTAAAGCAGAGCACCCGGGAATATCTCCCTGTAATAACAAGGATGGGGATGTGATTTTGGGATGTAACATTTTTATTGCCTTTCCCTTTTTATTACCGCCTTTGCTGGCGTTCTTGGCTTAGAATATCAATCCTTCACCTTTATGCCTGAGTTTATTTGGGATTGCTGCTTTTCCTGGCCTAGCAATGGATATTTATACATTGGCTCATCATTTATGCAGTTTAAAGGATGCCTTGGAGCAAAGCCTGGATCCAGCAAGGGTGGATCCCTCACCACAGGGGACACGGGAGGTCACAGCTCAGAGTGGGACTTTTTATTTACATTTATATTTATAATAACTATAATATTTATATTTATATTTATATTTATATTTATATTTATATTTATATTTATGATATTTATATTTTATTTATCTTCTATTTATATTTTATTTATCTTTTTATTTGTATTATTTATATTTATATGCATATTTCTAATATTTCTATTATTTCTATTTCTATTTCTATTATTTCTATTTTATTTATATTCTCCAATGAATTGCTGCCCTGTCCTTTCATATTGAGCATTTGCTCCTCTTCTATCACATGGAAATATTTCATGGAAAAGGAGAGGTAAAAAAGAGAGAATTAAATTTAATCCCTTCTTTCCGAGAGCAGCAGCATCTTCCCATCAACCTCTGCTGGCTGATCCACAGTTGCTCATAGGATATTTTATGGGAGTTATGGGAATTAGGTGTGAGCTGCAGGTTGTACATCCCAGAGAGGGAAAACCACCTTTGTCCTGGATTGTTGAGTCTCTCTGTGTGCGAAGAAGAGTTGTTCCAAGGAAGATGCCTCTCCTGATTCAAACTCCAGGGATTCATCCCAGTGGGCAGCCAAGTTCCCAGGAAATCATTGGGGAGGAGGTGGATTAGGAGGGATGGATGAGTGGGCAGGATCTGACTTGAGGAGAACACACTTCCTATGCCAAAGAAGTTCTTTACTCATTCCTTTTTCCAAGGTTTCCAATCCAGTGTGCCGGCACCTGTCCCACACGTGACACGTTCCTTCCCAAATGTGGCTGCAGTGCTGTCCATCCATCAATCCCTGCTCCCATCAATCCATCAATCCCTACCTGCCTCTGCATGCCCAGGGAATGTGGCTGCCCCTGGATCCCTGGCAGTGCCCAAGGCCAGGTTGGATGGGTCTTGGAGCAGCCTGGGATAGTGGGAGGTGTCCCTGCCCATGTCAGGGGCTGCAATGGGATGGGCTTTAAGATCCCTTCCCACCCAAACCATTCCATGATTTTATGACTGCCTGGCTATTACTCTCCCTGCTTTTCTTTATCTCCTTCCCTTTGCCTTACTGAACAACCAGTCAGAGCTGGGACAAGAAACCAGTGAATGCCTGAACACAGGGAATGGCTTCCCAGTGCCAGAGGGCAGGGATGGATGGGAGATTGGGAATTGGGAATTGCTGGCTGGGAGGGTGGGGAGGGGCTGGGCTGAAATTGCCAGAGAGCTGTGGCTGCCCCTGGATCCCTGGCAGTGTCCTGGAAGGCCAGGCTGGACATTGGGGCTGGGAGCAGCCTGGGACAGTGGGAGGTATCCGTGCCCATGGCAGGGACTGGATGATATTTAAGATCCCTTTTTTCCCAACCATTCCCCGATTCTGTGATTCCTGTTGTGTTTTGCAGCATCCCCTTCCATCAAGCTCCTCGTGGATGACCCCATTGTGGTGAACCCTGGAGAAGCCATCACCTTGGTATGTGTGACCACCGGGGGGGAGCCAGCGCCCAGCCTGACATGGGTGAGGTCTGCGGGGGTCCTGCCCGACAAGACGGTCCTCAACGGGGGCACTCTGACCATTCCCGCCATCACCTCTGAGGATTCTGGCACCTACAGTTGCATCGCCAACAATAACGTCGGCAATCCTGCGAAAAAGTCCACCAACATCATCGTAAGAGGTGAGTTCAGTTGGAAAACCATTGGCTTTTCTTTTGGAAGATTATTGTAACCCTAGTCTGGCAGGATGGCAGCATTCAAGGCTCAATGTTCAATGCTCAAGGTTCACTGTTCAACATTCAATGGTCAACGTTCAATATTCATCGGTCAATGTTCAATGTTCAACATTCAACGGTCAACGTTCAATGTTCAACGTTCAACATTCATCAGTCAGTGTTCAGTGTTCACTGTTCAATGTTCAACATTCAATGGTCAACGTTCAATGTTCAACGTTCAACATTCATCGGTCAATGTTCAATGTTCAACACTCATTTGTCAATGTTCAAGGTTCACTGTTCAACATTCAATGTTCAACATTCAACGTTCAATGTTCAATGTTCAACATTCATCGGTCAATATTCACTGTTCAATGTTCAACATTCAATGGTCAACGTTCAACATTCAACAGTCAACATTCAATGTTCAATGTTCAACGGTCAATGTTCAATGTTCAATGTTCAATGTTCACCATTCAATGTTCAACACTCAATGGTCAACGTTCAATGGTCAACGTTCAACGTTCACCGTTCAATGTTCAACATTCAATGGTCAACGTTCGCTATTCAATGTTCAGCATTCAATGGTCAATGTTCAATGTTCAGCGTTCACTGTTCAGTGTTCAACATTCAATGGCCAACGTTCACTGTTCAACATTCAACATTAAACAGTCAATGTTCAATGTTCAACATTCAATGTTCAACGTTCAATGTTCACTGTTTAACGTTGAACATTCAGCATTCAATGTTCACCGTTCCATGTTCAACGTTCAACATTCAACGTTCAGCGTTCAGTGTTCAACGTTCAACAGTGGTGGTGTCCTGTGTTTCCAAATGGTCCTGGTTGGACTAAATCTTGAAGGTCTCTTCCAACTTTAGAGATTCTCTAATTCCGGGATTTCTGGTCATTTCTAATCAGTTATGGCATGAATCAGTGTTGGCTTCCAAGGCTTCCAGAGCTCTTGTGCTGGGATCAAAGCCCTGAGGTGGAACAAGGGTGGTCTGGTGCCTTTTTGTATTGGAGAGATGCAGCAGCTTTTCCATGCAAAGTGGAGAGAAATTGGTTTGTTCAGCCTTGAGGAAACTGAGGGGAGACCTCATTGTGGTCTTCAACACCCTCCTGAGGAGCAGCTCTGATTTCTGCTTCCTGTGACCAGGGACAGGACCCAGGGAGTGGCTGGAGCTGGGCCAGGGCAGGCCCAGGGAAAGGTTCTGTCCCAGAGGGTGCTGGGCACTGCCCAGGCTCCCCAGGGAATGGGCACAGCCCCGAGGCTGCCAGAGCTCCAGGAATGCTTGGATAGTGGTGCCAGGGATGCCCAGGGTGGGGTTGTTGGGGTGTCTGAGCAGGGCCAGGGTTTGGATCAATGATCCCTGTGGGTCCCTTCCTACTCAGGATATTCCATAATTCCATGAAATGATCACCAAAGGCCTCGGATGCATCCTGAGCTCCTGGAGAAGTCATTGCCTCCTTCACCTCTTCCTTCCTCCTCATCACCTGAAGCTGTTACTGAAATTAAGGCTGGGAATTTGCTCCCTATGGGGAGCTTTAGATTGATCCCTGTGCTTTAATTCCAGGAAATATCAGGACAAGTGTCTGTCTGAGGTGAAAATAAGAGGAGAGGGCTTGGACAACAATTGTTCCCAGGTGAAGGGAATCTCTCCCTGCTCATTAATCCCCTTCTAGAAAACTCCAGGGACACTGGCAGTTGGTTTGGATACAGAGCTGGATTGGCTGATGGGCATGATCAGAGAGGATGAATCCACCTGATCCAAACAGTTGATCTGAACCTCATTTTCCAAAATTTAATCTGGGAATGGCAGTGAAACACAAATTCGAAGCTATAGGAACTGGAAAGAATAACCTGGGATTAATCAGCCTAGGGAAAACTGATGGATAAAGAGCCAGTGTGTGAATATTTCATGAGAGCCACAACCCCTGCTCACTTCTCATTCCCCAACACCTCCTGCTCTCCAGCAGGATGAGGAATTAGAAGCTATTTCTGTCCTGGGGGTCAGGGAGGGAATGTTAGATCATCCTGGGTCTGCAGGAGTGGATCAGGAGCCGGGCACGGATTTCTTTGGAATATTGTGTTCGAATTTGAATTTCTGACATTTGGCTCCGAGGTTTTGTTGTCATTCCTTGGCTCAGGAATGTCGATTTGCTGGGATTTACATGGGGATGAGGTTGGGAAGGGAAGGTGGGAGTGGAAAACAGCTTGGAATAAGGAAAAGGAGAGGAAAAAACGGGTGTGAAAAGAAACCTCAATGTTTTGATTGACCCAGCAGACAGCACCAGCCAGGCTGGAGGAAAAGCCACATCCCTAAATCCCTGCAGACACAAATTCCATGAGTCACGGCATCTTAAAAGTAATAATAATAATAAAAATATCCCCTCACATTTTTATTTATAGAAGACGATGCCTGGGAGCTGCAAGATGTCGAACAAAGTCTCATTAAAACACAAGAGGTGTTTTTTTTTCCTTTTCCCTCTCTGCTCTGTGGCCCTGTTAATGCTGAGAAGGGACCACGACGAGAAGAACCCATTAAACAAATGAAGCTCAGCTCCTTTCTAGCCCCAGTTTTATTGTTTCCCCCTTCTTATTTCTGTTAAATGGGAAAAGCTCTCCTTCAGAAGAAAAAAATCTTCATTCCAGTCTTGGATTTATCTTTGCTGGAAGTGATGCTGAGTTGAGGAGGGAACAGTGAGAGAAAAGCAGAGTTTTGGGATGACCTTTGTCTTTATTTCTCAGCATTTTGCCTCATTTGTTTCTCCACTTTGGCTCATTTTGCTGCTGTGGGTCAGGATTTTCACACAGCAGCTGAGGAGAAAAGAAAATTTGCTGGAAATAGAAACTTCTAAGCCAGGCAGGAGAAGCATTTGGTAAATGGAGTTCACATCTTCTGTCAGGTGCACCCCGAATCCCAGGATTAGACATAATCCCCTAATCTGCCCCAGAAAGAAACGTTCGGTTCCCTTGAAGCATCAGCAGGGCTCAGAGGAAATTTTCTCCCTTTAAATTTCTCTACATTTCAGTGTCTTTGTCCAAGTGTGCCTTTGTGCTTCATTCCATGAATGAAGCAGCTCCATGATTTTTTTGTGGATGTTTTCCTATTTTTGCAGTTACTGACCACCCACACCTGACTTCAAAGGGGAGAAGAATATGGGATAAGGGCTGGAGGGACAGGACACAGGGAATGGCTTCCCACTGGAATCTCTGCTGGATTCTTCCCATTGGATTTCTGGTGGATTCTCTCCTGGGAAAAGTCAAGTGTTTTCTGTCTCAAATCAGGGATAGAAGGGGCAGGATTCACAAAGTTCCAATTTGCTTCCAGGGCTAAAGGGGGCTCCAGGAGAGCTGGAGAGGGACTGGGGACAAGGATGGAGGGACAGGAGCCAGGGAATGGCTTCCCAGTGCCAGAGGGCAGGGCTGGAGGGGAGCTTGGGAATTGGGAATTGCTGGCTGGGAGGGTGGGCAGGGGCTGGGCTGGAATTGCCAGAGCAGCTGGGGCTGCCCCTGGATCCCTGGCAGTGCCCAAGGCCAGGCTGGACATTGGGGCTGGGAGCAGCCTGGGACAGTGGGAGGTGTCCCTGCCCATGGCAGGGGTGGGATGCGATTTAATGTCCCTTCCAACCTAACTATTCCAGGATTCTGATTCCAAGGTGGCTCCTCCATCCAGTAAGAGAGGAAAATGCTGGATAACATCCTTGAAGGACACTTGCACATCAGATTGGGGCACAGGGAGAGCCACAGAAATGTTTTCCAGGCCTTAAAGTCGGGAGCATTGACAGAGGTGGGAATGGTGTCAGCCTGCGTGAAAATCATGGAATCACGGAATTGTTGAGGTTGGAAAAGTCCTCCAAGACCATTGAATTCAACCATGCCCCAGCACTACCCAGGCCACCACTGCCCCATGTCCCCAAGTGCCACATCCACAGGGCTTTAAATCCCTGCAGCAATGGGGACGCCATCACATTCCCGACCATCCTGCTCCATTTTTTCCCTCCCGAGCAACTTCTCCCATTCCCATCTTTAATGGGATCCCTCCTCCTTTCCCATTGTAACAGCAGCACATTTTTAGTTCCATTTGACTCTGCCTCTGTGACTTTCACAGTCTGGGGAGTGGAAACCTCATCCTTGGAGTTAATTTTTCCGAGGGGTGGGATTCCCTGTCCGTTGCAATGGAAAATAATGACCTGTGCTCAACAGCAGCACAAAAGCTCTTCCTGAACAAAAAGCACTCCAGGGAAATCCCTTTTAAGGCCAGGATTGCTGGAAGTACCTCTGGATTATGGCTTTAAAAACTGTGTGTGAACTGTAGGAGTGGCTGCTAAAAAAATTTCTGGAATAAAAATAGAAGGAGGAAGCTCCAATTGGGAAATAAATGAGCTTTTGTTGCTTTTAAAATAAAATTTTAATCCTAGAATATTGTTCTCTGCACCTGCTTCCCTCCTGCTTTCCTGCTCTTTATCCCAGAGACTTTTTTTAGGAATTTCCCTTGGGGTTTAGGGCAGTAAAGGATAAAATTAGGCTGGTTGGACATCAGCACCTCTGGAATGTCCCCAAACTCCAACAATTGGAATGTGAGCAGGGACCCCAGCTCCAGAGCATGGGAAAGGCTCTGGAATTTTATCCCAGAGGTGGAGCTTGGGTTTGGTGGCAGTGGTGACAGTTGTCACCCAGCAGGTCACCCCTGGCAGGAGGGTGAGCAAGGGCGCTTCTGGACTTGTGGTCACTGCCTGGAATCTTCTGGGAATGGCTGGGGATTCTAAAATCCTGTTGGGTTTTCCATGGAACTGGCACAAGGAGGTTTTTTCCATCCTTGTTTTCCTGTCTGTATTCTGGGAAGGGCTCCCAGCAAATGGGAGAATGGAATAAATTTCAGGATGTGGGTCTGGCACGTGTGGTCACTTCCTGGAATCATTTGGGACTGGTTGGGAATTCTAAAATCCTGAAATGTTGGGGTTTCCATGGAACTGGCAGAAGGACCTTTATTCCATCCTTGTTTTCCTCTCCGTATCCTGGGAAAAGCTCCCAGCAAGTGGGAGAATGGAATAAATTTTGGGATGTGGGTCCATGGTGGCCTTAGCAGTGCTGGGATAGCACCTGGACTCGATGATCTCCGGGGGCTTTTCCAGCCTTAATAATTCTGATTTTCCATCTTATTTCCTGGCTGGAGAATTCCAAAGCTCTTGGCAAATATCTGCAGATGTTTCCTCCATGGAGAAATGCCCTCTGTGATGGGATTTTGGACGTTTTTAGCCGAGCAAACCTGATCTTGCAGCACATCCAGAGGGTTCCTACAGCCAGAAGTTCCCAGTGCACTCCCTAAAAGTTTACAGCTCTGGGAATGAATGTGGGGAAAAGTGGAGCTTTGGAGTTGAATAAATCCATTTATTTTTATCATCTGCCGGAGCAGGCTCCAATCTGTGAGCTCTTCCCAGGCTGGAAGGTCATGGATGAGTTCATGGATGAGTTCATAGAAGGCTTCCCTATAAAAACAGAGATGGTTTATTGATCCCTCTGCCCTTTCATTAGGACTTCCCAGACTTTTTGTGAGCAGGAATTTGATTTTGAAGGGAGTTTGCTGCTCTGAAGGACATCATGAGGAGCCTGTTGGGCACCACGTGGCTGGGAGGATTTATCAGAAGGGATTTCAGGAGATGGGATTCCTTGGATCCCTCTCCTTGTGTTCAGGTGGACACATTTTTTCCCCATTTTTCCCTGGGGTTGTTGGGGGCAGTGGCTGGACATGAGCTCAGGGGTGGCCAGGTGGGAAAGAGGCCAAAGGCACCTGGATTGGATCGGGAATTGTGTGGGAGCAGGAGCAGGGAAGGGATTGTCCTGATTGTCCCCAGTGCTGGAACTGCTGAGGGACCTTGAGGGCTGTGTCCAGTTTTGGTGCCTCGATACACTGAGGGACATGGAGGGGCATGGAGGGTGTCCAGGGCAGGGAATGGAGCTGGGAAGAGTCTGGAGCCCCAGGAGCGGCTGAGGGAGCTGGAAAGGGGCTCAGCCTGGAGCAAAGGAGGCTCAGGGGGGACCTTGTGGCTCTGCACAAGTCCCTGACAGGAGGGGGCAGCCGGGCGGGTCGGGCTCTGCTCCCAGGGAACAGGGACAGGAGGAGAGGGAACGGCCTCAGGCTGGGCCAGGGGAGGCTCAGGGTGGACAGCAGCAGGAATTTCCCCATGGAAAGGGTGCTCAGGCCTTGGCAGGGGCTGCCCAGGGAGCTTTGGAGTGCCCATCCCTGGAGGTGTCCAAGGAATTCCTGGAGGTGGCACTCAGAGCTCTGGGCTGGGACAAGGTGGGCATCGGGCACAGCTGGAACTCCATGGGCTGGGAGGGCTTTTCCAACCTCAATGATCCTGGGATTCTACTGGGGGAAAGATAAAGTTTTTCTTATTTTTTTTTTTGGCTAAAATTTATTAATTACTAAAACCTGATAATTGCTTCTGGCAGGGTTTTGTGCTGTACTTTAATATTGGTTTAGATCCCAGCTGATAACACAAGACAAGATTTGGATACTTTCAGCAACGTTTTTTGGCCGAGAAAAAATGGAATTTTTCCAAGTTTTTTCTCCTACTGAAGGAGGAGAAAACCAAGAGGAGAAGGATGAGTTCCCAGTGGTTTGTTCTGATGTTACCAAGGTGCTCTGCTGCTCTTGAAATGTGTTTTAAGACACTTTTCCTGCAGCATCAAGCAATCCCATCCTGGGACTGGGATTATTTAATTCTCTGCCCGGCCTGAAAAATTTTGGGAAGTTTTATAGGATCCTGATGTAGTTTTGAGGCATTTAAGTGTGGGAGAAAAAGTGTTGAAGGGAAATGCATCCCGTGTTGGAAGAAATCTGGCTCTAAGGAAATCCCAAACTCCAACACAGCTCCTGAGCCATCCCAGAAGCAGGAACAGGGATAATCCAGTGAGGAAACCTTGGGAATGGGGGGTTTCTCTAGGATTGGGAGAATGGCTGAGTTTCACGTACAAAGAAAAGAGGGAAAATTCCCAATGCATCCCTTTGGGGCAGGAAAACTCAGCAAGGCTTTTTTTTTTTTTTTTGGACAGCTTTGGCACAAGAATTAAATTTTGTCAAAGCCCTGGAAAACACCCAGCTGCAACATTCCAAGGATTTAGAATTTGTTTGGCAAGTGCAGAGCCCACTCTGAAGGGTTTCATTTATATCCCAATTCTTGTCTGGCTCTTGACAAGACCCCTGAATTCCCATTTTCCTGTGGGATGGGGCAGCCTCGAGCTCCCCCGCTGGCCACATATCCATGTCTTGGCAAGCTGGGATTTGGAGCATAGGAAATATTTTGGCTTTTTCCCCCTTTTTCTTCTGCTTGGGGTTTTAAAAGCAATGAAATTCCAGCTGCTGAGTTGTCCCTGTTTCTTCTTGGTCAAACTCCTGCAGCTTTTTGAATTTCCCCCTCACGTGAATGTGTTGGGATCTCATCCATCATCCATCGGCTGTATCTCCTTAAAATCAGGGAGGAAACAGCATTCCCTGACAAAAAAATGGGAGGACACAGCAATTTCTGTCTCCAAACCCAGTGACACCACTGGGACAGCTCCTGGTTTTCCCAAGCTGGGAGCTGAGGGCGGGAAGTTGTGAAATTCCCATCCCTGGAGCTCTTCAAGCCTTGGAAAACCTGGTGTGAGCTGGAGATCAGAGAAGGAACCTCCTGAGCTCAATCCCACCTGGATATTTCTCTGAATTACGGAATGGTTTGTGCTGGAAGGGATCTCAAAGATCATCTATTCCCAACCCCCAACATCTTTTCCCCCGGTGCCACCGATTTCCTTGGAATCTTTCCTTCTAAAAGCCGTTAAAAGAGGAACCACGCTGTGTTTCTCCCCCTTTGATCTCGCCTTCATCTCTTTAATGGATCAGATTTGGAGCAAGTTGTAAACTGAAATTTTCATCATTCAAAGGAATCCAAAACCTCCCCCTCCTTCAAAAGAGCAGCTCCGAAGGAGCCGGGAGCTAATTAAGCTGAGCACACGGAAAAACAGGCACCTGCCACATGGAATAATAAATCCCTTTCTTTGCAAAATTAGTGGCGTTTTCTAAAAGTAGAGCCAAAACCTGAAGTCTTTCCATGGGATTTGCATTTAAATTGGAAGTGGGAATGCATCTGGCCTTGGAAGTGCCAAATAATTACTTGATATGAAAAAGTTTGGAGATGCTTTAGGAAAAGACGTTTTGACATCTTAATTGTTCGGAGAGCTGCTGGAAGTTGAGGATTTAAAAAACTTCCAGCTCAGACCGTGCTGACAGGAGCAGAATGAGCTGGTGCTGAAATGTTGGGAACGTGGGGCTTTTTTTAGCAGGAATTTGCTTCGAGCCTGTCTTGGGATGCGAAGGGAACATTTGGGAAGCGGCGTTTTCTCAGTTATATCAGAGTCTTTTCCTCATGGATTGGAAAGTGTTGGAAGAGGCTGCTCAGGGGTGGAATGGAGTCACAATCGCTGGAATTGTGCCCAAAATGAGTGGATGTGGCAGCTGAGGACTTGGTTTTAGGGGTGCTGGTTGATGGTCAAACTTCCCGATCTCAGGGGACTTTTCCAACCTGGACAATTCCATAATTCTAAGTGCCCAATTTAAGGAATTTGAATTTTGAGAGTGGTCTAAGTTGGGGTGTCCTCCCTAAAACTCAGACTTTTAATTTCATTACCATATTTTTTAATGGTTTTTGAATTATTTTAGATTTCTTTCCAACCCAGGCTGTGTCCTTATGACCAGAACTGCATCCAGGTCTGGGCTCCTGAGGACAAGGAAGGTGTGGATGTGTTGGAGGAATCCACGGAGCTGCTCCAAACGCTGGAGCCCCTCTGGAGCCAGGCTGGGAGAGCTGGGAATGTTCACCTGGAGAAGAGAAGGATCCAGGGAGAGCTCTGAGCCCCTTGCAGGGCCTAAAGGGGCTCCAGGAGAGCTGGAGAGGGACTGGGGACAAGGCATGGAGGGACAGGAGCCAGGGAATGGCTTCCCAGTGCCAGAGGGCAGGGATGGATGGGAGATTGGGAATTGGGAATTGCTGGCTGGGAGGGTGGGCAGGGGCTGGGCTGGAATTGCCAGAGCAGCTGTGGCTGCCCCTGGATCCCTGGCAGTGCCCAAGGCCAGGCTGGACATTGGGGCTGGGAGCAGCCTGGGACAGTGGGAAGTGTCCCTGCCATGGCAGGGGTGGGATGGGATGGGATTTAAGGTCTCTTCCAACCCCAAACATTCCATGATTTTGTGCTGCTCTTTCACTCTGCAGAGCTGATACCCACAAACTCTGTTATTTGGGCTGTGGTTTTGCTCTTCTATTCATAATTAACTTTTACAATTAAGCCAGAAATCCTTCATTTCCTCTCTGTTATTTTCCTCTCCAATATTTTCCTGGCCCATGACAGCAAACGAGAGTTTTTGGCAAGAACAAATCCGAGTTTTCCTCTCCCTTGATCCACAGAACAGTGTCAAAATATATTTTCATGGAAGAGAACAAAATTTAATGACCACACTGGGACAATCACTAGCAAAAAAGAGCTTTTGGCCAATTGTTAAATTGATTTCTCCTCATATAAAATGGAATTTAAGGGGAATCCTGGAGAATGTTGAAGACAGACCCAACTTTGTTGCTCACAGCCAAAATAAACAAAGATTTGGAGTCTCTTCAGAACTTGTGATAAGAACTTTAATTTTCCTTCTCTTGATTTGGTAGCAGCAGACAAGTTACTGCAGAGACAGCAGGGAAGGATTTCCATGAGTTTTTATTCAGTGGGAATGAGGGTTTTGGGTGGCAAATGGATCAATTTAGGCTGGAATTCCGCATAAAAATAAATGTGGACTGCAGGGCTCTTCCCATGTGTGCAGATTTTCTTGTTTCATCCATTATCACATAAAACCAGGATGGTTTGGCTGGGTTGGACGGGGCTTGGAGCAGCCTGGGATAGTGGAAGGTGTCCCTGCCCATGTCACTGGATGATCCTTAAAATCCCTTCCAACCCAATCCATCCTGGAATTCTGTGATGTTTGGCCATTTCCTTGCTGTGTCTCTGCAGTCCATTGTCCCTAAAAATTAAGTGGAGAATCTTTCCGAAGGTCACAAACTCTTTTTCCCACGTGTGAGAAGGAAACAGGACGGGATCAGGAAAACCTGGGCATCAGGAAAGTTTTCCTGCCTTGTCTGACCCAGGGAATGCAGCTGAGGCACAGAATTCCCAGGGCTTTTGGAGGATCCTGGAAGTGAGGTGGGGCTGGGCGTGAAAGTATTCAAATATACTTGGGAAAATTCCCATTCTGGGTGCTCAGGAACAAGGGCCAGGCTGGATTCTGAGCTCTCCAAACTTCCAATATCTGCTCCAAGACCGTGCAGGGCTCCTTGGGTGACACTCTGCTCTTGTTCACTGTGAATGGGTCAATACAAAATCGCTGAGAAACCTGAAGGGGAACGACCAAAATTACCCAAAACCTCCTCTGGGGAGGGCACAGAGGGTTCCTCGGGGCGCCTCTGGCTGCTCAGCGAAGGTTAAAATCAGAAATTTGGAGTTTTGCTGCTCCATGGCCCTGTTGTCACAGGTCGAACGCGGACAGAACCATCAGCAACCACAAATCCGAGCATTCCCTGTGTGCTGCGTCCACTTGGGAAGCAGCCGGGGGTCCATAATTCCTGTGTCAGAGCCTGCAAATGGTGCAGAACTTGATGTATTTAGAGGTGGTGGTTGAGCCACTGGGAATTGGTGAGGCAGGAACGTTCTGGGGCACTAAAGGAAAATTTGGGGTTGATCAGGGAGGGGGTGGGAAAAAACCAACAGAACCCCGTGAATGCAAATAGGCCTTGTTTGAGATTCTGAAATGCATTTGATTACTTTGAAAATATAATTAATTAGGGAGGGCGGGGACTGTTTGTGAGGAGTTTGAGGACAAAAGTTGTTTCATCTTGGGTTGTTTGATCACATCCTCATTCTTCGCGGCCTCTTTGGAGCGAGGCTGGCACTTTCCTGGCTCTCAAAGAACAGTTCCAGATTTATTGGTGCATTTGCTGCTCCTTCGGAGCTCCGTGTGCTGGTGGCGTTCCCAAATCCCTGCTGGGAAGGGGCTGCAGCATCATCTCCCCCAATTTGCTGGTTAATCAGAGAACCCTGGAATGGTTTGGGTTGGAAGTGACTTTAGAGATGATTCCATCCACCCCTGCCATGGCAGGGACACCTCCCACTGTCCCAGGCTGCTCCAGCCTGGCCTTGGACATTTCCAGGGATCCAGGGGCAGCCACAGCTTCTCTGGGAATTCCATCCCAGTCCCTCCCAGCCAGGAATTCCTTCCCCATATCCCATCTAAATCTCTCCTTCTTTAGTTTATAACCATTCCCCCTCGTCCTGTCCCTCTCTGCCTGCATAAAAACCCCTTAACCTTTATTTATCTTTTATTTCTGTGTCTCACCCCATGGAAACCTTTCAACGATGCCTAAAATGGAACTGATAGGACAGAGACAAAATGCATGGCATGGCTCAGTTTTCTTGGCATTTTGGAATGCCCTCCTGGAAATTTCCTCCTGGAAATGCAGGTCCAGGAATCTACAGATGAGGGAAATCCAAGTTTCATGGGATTGCTGGATGGAGAAAATGATACAAAAATCCCTTTTTCTTTATCTGGAGGGATTTGTACCAAACTCACCTCAGGTTTTCCCAATGTGGTGGAAATGAGGAATGTCTGAAGGGATTTTGGAGATCTCATCCAGAGTCATGGAATGGTTTGGGTTGGACAAACCTTAAAGATCATCCAGTTCCAACCTCCTTCTCCTTGCAAGAAACAGCTTTGACCCAAATTTTGAGGTTCTGCCTCCTTTTCTTACCTTGGAGTTGTTCCTTTACCACTCACAAAGGAAAGTTACCCTGACTTCCCTGCTAGACTTTGTTCAGTTCTAGGCAGGAGAAACTGCTGAAAGTTCAGAAATAAAAATAGTTTATTGAGGTTATGAGCAACTAATTTGGGCTGAAACGTCGCTCTGGTCGTGCCCATCGAGTTCTTTTTTGTTTTTTCCCTGCCTGAAAAGGATCTGCATCAAATATTGAAGGGTTTTGTGTGTGTAAGCATTGTTTGTGCTGTTATTTCCACACCAAAAAAAAGCTCAGCTCGTGCCTCAGAGTTTAATTCTGTGGCAGTTTCTGACTGGTTCATCCTCGTGATTCCAAGCTGGTGTTAGTGCTGATTCCTGGGAATCGGCTGAGGCTTTCCCAAGGGAAGGAGAGATGCTCAGTAAAGAGAAGTGCAAAAAAGTTCCATCTTCGTTAAAACTGTGAAACGTCCTTAAATAAATCTGGGTAAATGAATAATGTCAATAAATTAAATAATAAATGAATAAATAAAATCGAGCAGTTGGATACTTTAAGATGTCGTTAGAACTAAGGAACAGCATCCAAAATGGGGATTTTCCTGCAAAAATACCAAATTTTCCATTCTCTCCTTAAAAATGTTCCTTCCTCAATGGAAGAAGCCTCTCCCACCCTGTGGAACTGAGGGTGAAGAGCTCAAAACTAGGGTTTTCTCCCCCGCTTTGTAAAGACAAATTTTTTAATTCAAAATTCAATCCTGTGGCTGCAGCCCCTTTTAAAATCATATTTAGGCCTCCAGTGAAGCCAAATTTGTCATTTTTTATAGCAAACTGTTTTTTTTTCGTGTTTCAGCCTTAAAAAAAGGACGATTCTGGATCACCCCTGACCCGTATCACAAAGATGACAACATCCAGATCGGGCGGGAGGTGAAGATCTCGTGCCAGGTGGAAGCCATCCCTTCAGAGGAGCTCACCTTCAGCTGGTTCAAGAATGGGCGGCCCCTGCGGAGCTCAGAGAGGATGGTGATCACCCAGACTGACCCCGACGTGTCCCCCGGCACCACCAACCTGGACATCATCGACCTGAAGTTCACGGATTTTGGGACCTACACATGCGTGGCGTCCCTCAAGGGAGGCGGCATCTCGGACATCAGCATCGATGTCAACATCTCCAGCAGCACAGGTGAGGAGAGGCTCCTTGGGGTCGGTTTCATTGGGATAGAGCCATCCCATGGTGGAGAAGGTTGTGTGGAGACCTCTCTGCGCATTCCAGGGCCTAAAGGGAGCTGGAGAGGGACTGTTCATCAGGAGCTGGGGACATGACACAGGGAATGGGTTTGAACTGAAAAAGGAGAAATTTAGGTTGGCTATTGGGAAGTGGGAATTGCTGGCTGGGAGGGTGGGGAGGGGCTGGGCTGGAATTGCCAGAGCAGCTGTGGCTGCCCCTGGATCCCTGGCAGTGCCCAAGGCCAGGCTGGACATTGGGGCTTGGAGCAGCCTGGGACAGTGGGAAGTGTCCCTGCCATGGCAGGGGTGGGAATGGGATGAATTTTAATCCCAAACTATCCTGGGATTCCCTGACCCTTGAACAGGGGCTGAGTTGCTTTGATGAACACAAACCTGAGGAAGTTCCCTGGTGGACCATTTTTGGTCATGGAGGTGCTCCAAACGCTGGAGCTTCTCTGGAGCCAGGCTGGGAGAGCTGGGAATGTCCCCCTGGAGAGGAGAAGGATCCAGGGAGAGCTCCGAGCCCCTTGCAGGGCCTAAAGGGGCTCCAGGAGAGCTGGAGAGGGACTGGGGACAAGGCATGGAGGGACAGGAGCCAGGGAATGGCTTCCCAGTGCCAGAGAGCAGGGCTGGATGGGAGATTGGGAATTGGGAATTGCTGGCTGGGAGGGTGGGCAGGGGCTGGGCTGGAATTGCCAGAGTAGCTGTGGCTGCCCCTGGATCCCTGGCAGTGCCCAAGGCCAGGCTGGACATTGGGGCTGGGAGCAGCCTGGGACAGTGGGAGGTGTCCCTGCCCATGGAAAAGGGATGGGATGGAATGGGCTTTAAGGTCCCTTCCAACCTAAACCGTTCCATGATTCCATGATTTTACAATCAGGAAGAAATAACTGGGAGCATTCTTAGAGGAGAAGAGCCACCTTTGGAATGATGGCTGACCATTCCATGCTAACTTTGTCACCTCCATGCCCAGGTGGAGTAAACGGTGCTGTGTGCACATCCAATAACCACTGAATTCCCTGTACTTCCTGGGAACCCTTTGGAAAACTGATGGAAACATCCATTAGTTGGCCATTCCTATCAGCTCACCACAATCCCTGCAGGAGGGGATGAATTCGCTCACCCCTTAAATTTCCTGTCCTGGATCACTCCAGAAGATCAGGAAAGGGGGAAGAAAACATGGCCTTTGGGCTCAGCTTTTTTAACATCCTAAAAGGAATTCTGCTCTTGGAATGACTTCATTACCCAGCCAAGCGGAAGCTGAAATAGTTGCAGTGCTTTGAAGGTCATTACTGATTCATCAGGATTCATTACTGCTCTGCTAATTAGGAACAGAAGGCCCAGGCACAAACACATTTCCCAACTGCCAGGACTTGCAGGGATTTATTAACATCCCTCTGGATGTCTGGGATGGGGGGGACTTTCCTCTTCCTGACATTTCCGAGGCTCCTCCTGGAGTCACGGAGAGGGGCAGGAGGGGCTGTGTCAAATCTTAAGGAAGGAGGAAATCCATGAATTCTCTCCTCCCGCAGGTTGGGAAGGGACGCGTGGCTCCTGACACACTTGGAACTGCCCTTGTTTAGCGGGAATATTTTTTCCCTTGACATTTTCAGTGGGAAAAGCACGGATTTGTGTCCTGAGTGTCTTATATAAATGGACCTGAAGTAATCCCCTCACTGCTCCCCCCATATCTCAGTAAAATAGGTCACTGAAGAGTGGGAACTGAGACTCAAATGTGGAATATCTGCCCTGGAAAAGCCCTGCCATCCATAAAACCCACCCTGGGCAAATGTTACTGAGAGCCAGGCTGGGTTTTTCTGGATACGTGGGATCATGTCATGGAAACCTGGAGGCAGAAGATGCTAAAAAAGCAATGAGATGTTGAAAAAGCAACAAAAACCTCAATAAAGTGGTAAGCAAAAAAAAAGAGGTGGATCAGAGAGTGTCAGTCTGTGCAAGGGGTTTTTTCTCTGCCTTAAACGTTGGGTTTAAGCAGGAGGAGTAAGCTTTGGGATTGGGATGGTTTGCTCTGTTCAGGACAGGCTTCTACACTGCTTTTATTCCCAAAAATCAGCATTTGTCCCTTCTGGCTCATTCCCTTTCCACCTTTTTCTTGGTGATGTTATTGAGCAGGGAAGAGGGTTGTTATTTTGGGATATTTTCCTTTATTTTCTGGTTTTGCTGCTCTGAATTGCCATAGGAAGGGCTGGAGGTTGTGGTGATCCCTCTTTTCCTAAGGGAGTCCTTCCAGTAGCTCATTCCTGCCCGGTGTGGGCACAGCCAGATGTCCTACATGGAAAATTCACCAAACAAATTCCTGCCCTCGGGATGAGCCTGAAGATGTCCTGAGCTTAGGATGGCAACATCCTGGAGCAGGACATGGATTTTGGATGAGCACAGGGCAGCCTGGAGGCCTTCAGATCTCCTGGAATCATGGAATCAGTTTGGGTTGGAAGGGATCTTTGGGTTGGAAGCACCACTTTCCACTATCCAAGGTTTCGCCAACTCTTCCAGGGATAAATTTGGCTTTCCATAAGTTCTGCTACATCCAGGCAGAGAAATTCTTGGAGAACTGCTCCATGTGAGGCTGTGCAGTATGAAAAGGGCTTGCCTATCAAGCTAATCAGCTCTCCATTAAATAATGAATTAATTAAAGCTCCAGGCTGCCGTTCTGGGACCTGCAGCCTTGATCTGGTTGTGCCACAGGAGTCCTCTGGTCATCCTGTTCCTGCTTTGATGAGACATGAAAGAGACCTCGATTCCAGCTCGAAATGTTTATCGGAATCACAGCCTCGCTGCATAACGAGGATGTGGGGTTTGGGAGGTAATTAGTGGCTAATTAAGGTATTTGTAAACCTTAAGCACCATCCAGAGCGATCGTTCACGGCGGCCCCAGGAAACAGAGAGAGGCCTTTGGTTACTGCAGCAAACGGATGGGTTTGGGGAGCCATTATCCTTGGAGTTTATCCAAGTTTATCGGAGGGAGCAGGGAGCAGAAGGGACAGAAAACGGCAGGATTTCGTTAAAAAGCTTTGTCTTTGATAGTTCTGATTTCGTGGCTAATGTGCAGAGATTGTTCTTGTTAATTCCATCCTTGGGAGCCCCTTCCCGTCACACAGCAGGGAAAGGTCCAGGCCAGGCCTTGTCCTGCTCTGCAGCCCAGTCCCTTGGGAAATCTGATTTCTGTGGGATGAATCCACCCTCCACGCATTGATTCCAGCGGGGTTTTGGGGAGCAGACACCCTCTGTGTGGCAGAGCCTCTTTGTTCTTCTCCAGAGGGCTGTGGATGGGCTCCTCATCCCGTGCTTCTTCTCATCCCTGGATGCTGCTCAGCACGGCTCCTGTGAGAGCACTGGAATTCATTTCCCTAATTTGCTGCTGGCTCTGCATGTTCTGGGTTTCAAATGTTCCTCTTTCCTCTGGCTGCAGAGCAAGGTGCTGCTTTAGGGGTTTAGTGCTGTGCTCCAGGCACTGATCCTGGACTTATTTTCCTGCCTGAGCAAGAATTTTGTCCAAATATCAGGATCATCCCAACCCTCAGGACTGGACCCTTTGTCCAAGGCCTCACCATCACTTAAGGGCGAGAGGAAATGGCCTCAGAGGTGATTTAAATTGGATCTTAGGGAAAATTCCTTCTCAGAAAGGGTGGGAAAAGCTGTCCAGGGGCGTCACCATCCCTGGAATTATTCAAAAAATGTGTGAGTGTGGCACCTGGGGACATGGGTTGGGGGTGACCCCGGTGGTGGTGTTGGTTGATGGTTGGACCGGATGTTCTTAGAGGGCTTTTCCAATTTATAGGGTTCTGTGATTCCATAAAATCCATGGTGGATATTGTGGCCTCATGTGCAATTAGGAGTGGTTTGTGCCCCAGAAAACATGGACTCCCCCCTTTGGAACTGGAATTTGTGTCCCTTGCCTGGGGGGACACAGGAACTGGAACCATCAGAAACTGCCCATGAAATCCAGCCAGGAATTCCCGACAGGCCGCTCCATCTCCTTTCCACACCGGTGCCTTGATGGACACTCTTCCATGGCGGTGAAAGGCCATGGAAAGGGTAAAGGAAATTCCCTGGCGTTTTCTTTCCCCTGACTTCAGCTGCTTTTCCAATCGTTTGGCTGAAACAGCAAATCTCCCCGCGGGCTCTTCTCTCACCTCCGAGTCCCTTCCAGCAGCAGCTCCTTGGTTTTCCCCAACATTTCTCCCAAAAAAACGGAGCAGGCTGAGTAGTTTCAGCCTCTGTTTACAGACAGAACCAGCATAATTATCCTTCATGAATAATTATCCCTCACTGCCCTTCCCAGGCAGAATGATCTTGCTCAAATCTATTTTGCACCACGGCTCAGCCCTGTCTTAACTCCGGCATCACATCAGGGCATGAATCATGAGCTGGGCCCAAACTGCCGCTCTCAGGCAGAGGATGATTAATCCCGGCCAGTCAGACCTTCAAATTCATAAATATTCCACAAGTAGGACACACAAATAACTTCTCTTCTCCCTTCCAGCTGATGCAGCGTGGATTCCTCAATATTCCTGAGCCAAGCTGGGTTTGTATTCCTTGGATAATGGGAATTCCAGCAGTTCCCTGGGGAGATTCTCTCTGGGTTATCTCCAGTTTGGGTGATTTCTTGATGTGCTGCTCAAACACTCCTTTGCTGTGCTTGATCCTAATTACTGGGATGAATCCATGTGGAGCAGCCTGGCCACATTATCCTGGGATTTTTCCCTGTCACGGACAGAGGTCACTCCAAGGAAATGTTTTCCTGAAGGCTCCCAGGGACACAGAGGTGCCAGCAGCCCCTGAAATCCCCAGGGAAGAGCTCAGCAGTTGTGAGGCCACCACTTGTAGGGGCTCCTTGTCCTCTTCCACTGATTGAGTTGGAAACATGGGATAGTTTGGGAAGGGATAAAACCCATGCAGCCTCCATGGGGAGGGATATTTTAATGGGATCAGAGGGCCTCTGAAGGATTTTTCTGTCTGCAGCTTCTTGCCTCTGCCAGTGGCAGTTAATTAATCTGTCTGATCTGTTAATTAAGCTGGAATTTGATCCATCAGGATTTCAGAAAGCTCGAGTAGCACTAAAACCAACCAGAATACACAAGGAATAAACATCAGGCTCAGGAATTTTGTTCTCCGAGTGTCACCAAAGCTTTTTGTTCCTCAGGTGTCACCAGAGCTTTTTGTCCTCCAAGTGTCACCAGAGCTTCTCATTCTTGGAGTGTCACCAAAGCTTTCTGTTCTCCAAGTGTCACCCTCCACTTCAGGAAACTGCTGAGAGTGTGAACTTACTTTAAAGCCACTTGGTGCAGGAATAAGGGAACATTTGTTGTTTCCACTTAGGACCTGGAAAAATCATGGATTTGTCCTTTTCCAGCCTGGGCAGTGGATCTGCTCCTGGCTGTGGCTGCAGGAATCAGGGAACATTTGTTGTTTCCATCTAGGGTTTAGGTAACTTTTTATTCTGCAAAGCAGGGACAGAGCTGCCCTTTCCTTGGAGCAGCCTCTGGAGCTGCAGGAGCCTCGGGAAGAGGTTGAGCCCTCCAGGGCTCTCCTTGTGCCACAGCAGCACCTGCTGGGAGAGGGTGACTGGCACAGCTGGTGACAGCCTGGCACAGCCTGGCACAGCCCTCCCCACCTGCCTGGCACCCCTGCCTGCTCATCCCGCTGGCAGCATCTTGGCTGGCACATGCTTGGTTGATCCCTGCTCCTTTCCTCATGGATTTATTTGAGCCTCCGGACCCAGCTTTGCTCACTCATCTTTGCACAAGCGGTGGGAAAAGAGGAAGCAGCCCCAAGTTGTGCTAGGAGAGGTTTAGGTTGGATATCAGGGAGAATTCCTGCCTGGAATTCTCCCCAGCCCAGGGAAGGGGTGAAGTCTCCATTCCTGGAGGGATTTAAAAACCGTGGGGATGTGGCACTTGGGGACATGGGTCAGTGGTGGCCTTGGAACAGTTGGACTCAATGATCTCAGAGAGCTTTTCCAACCTGAACAATTCCATGAATCCCTGTTTCTATCCTTGCTCACCCAGACCCACCATTCCCTGCTCCTGCAGTCTCCCTACATTTTTGGGAAGAAAACGATGAAATTCTTATTTTCTCCTCAATCCTTTTGAGCTGGATTGTTCATGGAGACAAATCCCACGTGCCCAGGCTGCCAGTGCCTGCTGTGTCACCATTCCCCCAAAAAACTGGGATTTATTTTTTCAGCCTGTTGCTAATTCCAGCTACATTTGCTGGCGGAACAGACAGCTCAGAAATAATTAAGTACCTGTGAGGTTGTGACAAATAGCTGGGCTGAAAAGGGGAAACCCTGCCAAAAACCCTCCCTGAGCAAAGGTTCGGGGATTTTTCTCCCCCTAATTAGAGAGTGGAGAATCGGGGTCTCAATTTAGGGGGAACTGGAGCCATAAATGGGGTGGGGACAGAGAAATCCTTGGTGGGACCTCACCGTTACTCAAACGTGACCCAGAGCTGCAGCCAGGCTTTGGATTTATGGCATTGCCCCTGGAATTCTTCATCTTAATGGATGGTCTTGTCCCTCCTGTCCCCTGTGCCGTTCCCAGGAATGAAGTGAATAAATCCAGGGAACCATAACGAGCCGTTGGCTGCCTCGCAGCGCCAGGCACTGCCAAATGCCACGGGAGATGAGGAGTCGGAGCTTTAAAGGGATCTTTCCATCTGGGACACTGACAGAGCCTCTCTTATCAGCTGCCACCACCCTCGTGGGCCCTGCTCCTTATCTCAGCCAGGCGAAGCTCTTGCTGTGCTGTTATCTCTGGTTTTTCAGGAAAAACTGATGGAAAAAGAGGGGGAATTGTTGTATTTGCACGGGAGATTTTTGTCCAGGATCTGCTTTTTTTCCCCTTAAAGTTAGACGTGCTGTGCCATTCCCTCTCCTTCCTCTCAGACACCTCCAGAAGTCCCCGTGGGAAGCTGGGTGTGCTCTTTCCTGCTTTTTTCTGGAGAGGATTCAAGCTTTGAGTGTACAAAGTGTCCAAGGCCAGGTTGGATGGGACTTGGAGCAGCCTGGGGTAGTGGAAGGTGCCCCTGCCCATGGCAGGGCTGGGATGGGATGGGATGGGATGGGATGAGCAGTGCAGCTCCTGGACACACAGAATTTGTTTGTCTGCTCCTCCCATGACGAGCTCAGTGAAGAAGTTCCTTCAACCAGAAGAACTTTCTGGATATCTGGGAAAAATCTCCTCAATTGATTTGGATCTCTTCCCTGTTTCAGGGCCAGAATCCTGGAACGGTTTGGGTTGAAGGGACCTTAAAGCCCATCCAGTGCCACCAGGGACACCTCCCACTGCCCCAGGCTGCTCCCAGCCCCAATGTCCAGCCTGGCCTTGGGCACTGCCAGGGATCCAGGGGCAGCCACAGCTGCTTTGGCAATTCCAGCCCAGCCCCTCCCCACCCTCCCAGCCAGCAATTCCCAATTCCCAATCTCCCATCCAGCCCTGCCCTCTGGCACTGGGAAGCCATTCCCTGTATCCTGTCCCTCCATGCCTTGTCCCCAGTCCCTCTCCAGCTCTCCTGGAGCCCCTCCAGGCCCTGCAAGGGGCTCTGAGCTCTCCCTGCATCCTTCTCTTCTCCAGGTGAACATTCCCAGCTCTCTTAGTCCGGCTCCAGAGCAGAGGGGCTCCAGCCCTCGGAGCATCTCCGTGTATTCCTCTGGACTCATTCCAACACATCCACGTCCTTCCTGTGTTTTTGCCAAGTTCCCTCCCTTGTGCCAGCTGGAATGGGTGATTCCTGAGGCAGGCTGGGATTGGATAACTCAGACCCATGGCTCTCACAGCCTGAAAAGGTTGGAATCCGGAAGAGGCTGCCAGCACCACGTGTCCAGGGATCAATCCACACAGACAAGCCCCAGAGGGAAAATTCCCATCCTGGCCCCACCTGGGGCTGCAGCAGAGCTGTGTGGGCTGGCACAGAGCTTTTCCCTCGGGATATCGGGGTCTCAGGGGTCTCACCCCAGGGCTGTGACCCCCCGGCTCTCACGGGCAGTGAATCCCTGAGCCAGGGAAGGCTGTGGTTCCCAGGGCAGCCGGAGGAGCCAGGAGTGGGAGCAGGGCTGGAAGAGCCTCCAGGATCCATCCTCTGGGAAAGGCTTGGATCCAAACAGTCCCAGGCGGGAGCAGATCCACTGCCCAGGCTGGAAAAGGACAAATCCAGGATTTTTCCTGATCCACACAGGGCTCTGTCACACTTGGCCTCAGCTGAGAAGCCACGAGCCAGGTGAGCTGGAAAATCCAGGAGGAGTCTTGGGGTTAGGGTTGGTTTTAGGATTAGGGTTAGGATTAAGGTTAGGGTTGGGATTAGGGTTGGGTTGGTGTCAGGGTTAGATTTGGATTTAGGGTTAGGTTTAGGATTAGGATTTGGTTAGGGTTAGGATTAGAGGTTTAGTTAGGGTTAGGCTTGGGACTAGGGTCGGGTTAGGGTTGAGATTAGGGTTGGGTTACAATTAGGACTGGGATTAGGTTTAAGGTTAGGATTAGGGTTTGTTTAAGTTTAGAGTTTGGATTAGGTTTAGGGTTAGATTTGGATTTAGGTTTAGGGTTAGGATTAGGGTTGGGTTACGGGTAGGATTGGGGTTTTGGTTTGGGTTAGGGGTTTGGGTTAGTGTTTAGTTTATTTTCGAAGTTAAGGGTATGGTTCTTTTTAGATTTTGGTTTAGGTTTGGGTTTAGAGTTTGTGCTAGCGTTAGGGTTAGGTCTGGGTTTTGGTTTGGCTTTTGTTAGGGTTTGGCTTTGCTTAGCATTAGGGTTTGGGATAAGGTTTGTTTTAGCATTAGTATTATGTTCACGTTTGAGGTTTAATTTAGTTTTGGGGTTAGGATTAGGGTTAGGGTTTTGAGCTTGGTTAGGGTTAGGGTTAGGTTTAGGTTTTAATTTAGTCATAGGGTTTGGGTTCCTGTTAGGTTTAGTTTGGGGTTTTTGGTTATCTTCCAGTGTTAGAATTAGGGTTAGGACTAAGTCAGTCTTCAGGCTGGCACCTTTCTCTATAAACTCTATTGTCCTTCTTGGAACAACACCTTTTTCCCAGTTTTATCCATGATTTCTCCGTGCTCCATTTCCCTTGGATTTTTCCTGAGCTCACATCCTGCCATGGCACACGAGGATATAATGGAAATAATAATATTTTATTAATATTTCCAATGTTTTATTCAGCAGTTGTTAGTTTGGTTTTTTTTTTTTCCTTTTCTTTTGGAAGTATAAATTCATTTTTCCTTCCCTCCCCTGTTGGAAAAGCTCTTCCCGTGTCTTCCTGTCCCACCTGCCAGGAGCTGTTAAAGCCTTCAAAACAGCTGAAAGCAGCACTTTGATTCCTATGATAGCCCCAAATTTCCACTCTTATTCCTACCAGGCTTGTCAGGGCTGGAGACACGGAGCAGATCCCTGGAGAAAGCTGGAATTGCTTCTCACCGGGATGAGTTTGTTGTTTCTGTCCCTCGGGAGCTGAAAATTGCCTTGGAGTGTTTTTCCTGCAGACAGGAGGGAGGTGCAGTCTGGCTTTTGGCAGCCCTGGCATTCCAGCAAAGGAGATGAGTGAAGGACAGGGAGGAGAGGGAAAGCTCCTGGAGAGGCTGTTTCCCACAGGGAATGTCTCCCCATGGTTCAGGACAGGAGATCCATGAGGAAAGCTGAGTTTTCAGGAGGCACCAAAGGAAAAGGAGGCTGGGCAGTGTTTAAATCAGGATTTTCCATCACTCCACCTGCCACACAGCATTCCAAGCATTTTCCAAGCAAGGCTGGACACCTCCCACTGTCCCAGGCTGCTCCCAGCCCCAATGTCCAGCCTGGCCTTGGGCACTGCCAGGGATCCAGGGGCAGCCACAGCTGCTCTGGCAATTCCAGCCCAGCCCCTGCCCACCCTCCCAGCCAGCAATTCCCAATTCCCAATCTCCCATCCAGCCCTGCCCTCTGGCACTGGGAAGCCATTCCCTGTATCCTGGCCCTCCATGCCTTGTCCCCAGTCCCTCTCCAGCTCTCCTGGAGCCCCTCCAGGCCCTGCAAGGGGCTCTGAGCTCTCCCTGCATCCTTCTCTTCTCCAGGTGAACATTCCCAGCTCTCTTAGTCCGGCTCCAGAGCAGAGGGGCTCCAGCCCTCGGAGCCTCCTCTGGATTTGCTCCCACACATCCACATCTTTATCCCATGTCCTTGACCATCACCAGCTCACTGGGAGGTGTTCCTGCTCCATGGGGCTGCCCAACTCCTGCTGGAAATAGTTCCAATATCCCCTTTAGAATTGTTAATGCCAATCCCTGTGGAATAAACTCCAATGACCCTCCTGTGACAGACCCCAGCTGCATTTTGGGGTCAGGCCTCCAAATCTGAGCTCATTCCTGAGTTGCTGCAATCCTTCCTCGTCTGCAGCCTTTTATCCATGGGCTGGATAAAATCAGCAGCTGGTACAAAAAACGGGATTTAGTGCCCAACAATCCTAAAAAGGAAAAGCAGAACTCTCAGCGGGGAAGTGAGGGATGGTGGGACAGCACTGGCACAGTGGCAGGGACACACAGGGATGACACGAGTGCCACAGCAGGGCTGGGAAATCTCCTCTGAGCCTCTCCAGGCAGCTGAGAACTTCACCCCATAAATGTGGGAGCTTCCATTGTGCACAATCCCTGCTTCACTGTGGATAAATTCATTTTCCATGGATAGTTCCGAGCAGGAAGCCCATCCTTGGTACCCGACCTTTGACCCCTCTCTTTTCCTATTTCCAGTGCCCCCCAACCTGACCGTCCCTCAGGAGAAATCCCCGCTGGTGACGCGGGAAGGGGACACCATCGAGCTGCAGTGCCAGGTGACCGGGAAACCCAAACCCATCATCCTGTGGTCACGGGCGGACAAGGAGGTGGCGATGCCGGACGGAGCCCTGCAGACCGAGAGCTACGACGGGATCCTGAGGATTGTCAACGTTTCCCGGGAAATGACCGGGACCTACCGGTGCCAGACCAGCCAATACAACGGATTCAATGTCAAACCCAGAGAGGCTCTGGTGCAGCTCATTGTGCAGTGTGAGTAAAACCTGAGCTCCCCTTGATTTTCTTTTTGTTGTGCTAAGCAAAAGTTGATTTATTCCTCCCCTAAACAAATAGCAGCAAGAATCTTACGGCTGTTACATATTTGATGTGGGGTTGTTTGTCGCGGCAGTTCCCCAGAATCCATGATTTTCATGTAAATATGGAAGTAAAAATGACATAGGAGTCTCATTTGTGGTAAAAAAAAAAACCAAACCCAAGCCAAGTGTGAGGCAATCATTATTTTCCCCACAGCTTTGAATTCCTTGACACGCGAACAAGCAGATGAGAGAGGAGGACAGATTTCTCTAAATGCTGAGCTGATCCTGAGCTCATTTGTCGCTGCTGTGTAAAACAAGGAGGAAAAAAGGAGGGCAAGAGCTGTTCCCTGGGAGCTGATCCGCATCCAGATCCAGCCTCGGGAATGGGGAGGGAAAAGGGGGGGATAATCAGTTCTTTTTCACTTTGGAAACATGCGGCATTTGTTGT
The DNA here is from genome assembly GCF_041296385.1 of Aphelocoma coerulescens. Classification (NCBI taxonomy): domain Eukaryota; kingdom Metazoa; phylum Chordata; class Aves; order Passeriformes; family Corvidae; genus Aphelocoma; species Aphelocoma coerulescens. Next base: position 66,738,839 of record NC_091019.1, read on the forward strand.
TGGAGCACGGAAAGCCTGGTGGTTTGAGGTGGTTTCTGGGAATGATGGGGGGATAATGAGCCAATCTTTGTACTGTGGATCTGAGCAGTCACTGAGCGACTTCCCTGCGCTGTCAGGACTTAATTTGGGTGTTTTATGAAGTGCAGCCCTCATTTATTCCACTTTCAGTGCCCCAATCTTCTGTCACTTGGCTTTTTTAGCAGCTCAGCACAAGTGACCTCTTTTGCGGCCTCCGGGGAGCAGCTGCTGCCTCACACACCCTCAGTGCTGATAAGCAGCTGATTTGTTTTTCCTGGCTCTGTTTTATAACAAATTATTGATGCATTTGATTACATGCTTGGGATCTGCGGAATTCCCATCCCAGATTTTTCCTGCTGCTCTAGCTCTGCTTTAAATCCCAAAGTCAACACTGAAGGGAGGATGGAAGCTTCTCCCTTGCGGGTTTCTCTTGGTTGTGGTGTTGGTTGCGTTAGGAGCAGGTTCATCCCACTGGAAATTGGAAATGAGGGGTCTGCGCCTCCTGTGCTTGGCTCAGTCCTTTTTTCCTGGGAAAAAAGAGGCTCCGGGGGACCTTGTGGCTCTGCACAAGTCCCTGACAGGAGGGGGCAGCCGGGGGGGTCGGGCTCTGCTCCCAGGGAACAGGGACAGGAGGAGAGGGAACGGCCTCAGGCTGGGCCAGGGGAGGCTCAGGGTGGACAGCAGCAGGAATTTCCCCATGGAAAGGGTGCTCAGGCCTTGGCAGGGGCTGCCCAGGGAGCTTTGGAGTGCCCATCCCTGGAGGTGTCCAAGGAATTCCTGGAGGTGGCACTCAGAGCTCTGGGCTGGGGACAAGGTGGGCATCGGGCACAGCTGGACTCTGTGATCTTGGAGGTCTTTTCCAACCTCAGTGATCCTGGGATTCTGTGAATCTGGGAATGAGAACCACAATAGAGACAGTGGAGTGTTGGTCCTTCTGGATAAAGAGGGAGGAAGTGGCTTCTTTCCCCTTTTTCTGGCACGAATTTGCTGTGAAAAGTAGAAAAGACTCTGTGACTGAGGAGTTCCAGGAGCTTCCCACTCCCTCAGGACCTGAGGCAGTTCCTGGTGGATCCCATGGGATGACTCCTGCTGACTCCCAGATTCTGGGGGATGCATCACTTGGGTCGCTGTTATTTTCCCACCTTTTCCCGTTGCCAGAACCCCTCTTTCTGATGCATTTTTGTTCTGCTTGCGATGCAGAATTTTGCTAATTCTAAGAGCAGAGACACAACCTGAAAATGCTTCCAAGAAGTGGGAGTTAAACAGGTATTTCCAGGAGCTTTTCCTTTCATCTCTCTGTGTTTAGAATTCTTCTCCTTTTATTCACATCCTGGCAAGTGACAAATTGGAGATGAATGGAGAAAAATTATGGCAAGCTTTGATTATTTTTCCCGTGGGAGGAAAGTTTTTGTTCCCAACGACTTGAGCAGCGTTTCCCTACCGAGGGTGGCATTTAACCAATTGCCATAAAAACCAGTTCTCTTCAGAATTTTGGGATATTTATCCTAGATGCTTCCAGCGGTGATGAACAGGGAAAGATATTTAATGGAACCCTTTTATTTAGAAGATAACTCCTGGATTTCACTGGGGATGTGCTGTGTGAGGATATTCCTATTCTTTGGAAAGTTCTCCTTGTGCCAGCAGGACTTTGTCTCACTGGAAGTGGTTAATTCATCTATTTTCATGGAATTATGGAATATCTGAAGTGGGAAAGGACCCACAAGGATCACAAATCCAACCCCTGGCCCTGCCCAGACACCCCAACAACCCCACCCTGGGCATCCCTGGGAGCGGTGTCCAAGCACTCCTGGAGCTCTGGCAGCCTTGGGAATGTGCCCATTCCCTGGGAAGCTGTTCCAGTGTTCCACAGGGTAAATCTTTCTGTGGAATTACTGCTCCAGGTCACATCTGGTGGGTCAAACTAAAGAAAAATGAAAGGTAAATTCAAAGATAAAGGATTTTATTTCAATTTGCCTCCCTCATCTAATGACTCTTTTCTTTTCCCAACCTCTCTTTTCCACTGCCATTCCTTTATCCCATCTCAGTGGTGTCAGGATCCCAGCCTGGGAGTTCTCCAGGAAAATTGCAGATTTTTGGGCTTGGTCACAGTTTGGCCTCGAGCTGTGATTTAAGATTTTTGCTTTTTCATGTTTACATTAAATCCTAAAACTTCTCTAGAGAAATGAAAGTCCTGGAATCACCGAATGGTTTGGATTGGAAGGGAATTCCTAAACCATCCCATTCCAACCCCCACCATGGGCAGGGACACCTCCCACTGTCCCAGGTTGCTCCAAGATGAGTCTTCCCCTGTGTTTGGTTTCCCATCATGGCTTAGATGGGAGATTGGGAATTGGGAATTGCTGGCTGGGAGGATGGGGAGGGGCTGGAATGGAATTGCCAGAGCAGCTGTGGCTGCCCCTGGATCCCTGGCAGTGCCCAAGGCCAGGCTGGACATTGGGGCTGGGAGCAGCCTGGGACAGTGGGAGGTGTCCCTGCCATGGCAGTGCTGGCACTGGTTGGGATTTAAGGTCACTTCCCACCCGAAATCCTCGGTGATTCTTATTTTATGATTTTCCTGCTGAATTGTGGATAAATCAACTTTTAAGGAATAAATCAAACTCTGCTGGTGGCAGACAGGGCAAATCCAGGGACGATTTACCAGTTCCACTTTTCCAGCTGCAGGAGAGGGCTGGAGACAGAAAAGTGCCACCAGGTGCCACCAGGTGCCTCATGCGCTGTTTCCATCGTGTCCCTTAGGAAGCGATTGGACAGCGAGGATGGGATCGTTTGTCATTGCATTTTCCCTGTCTCCCTTTTCCTTCTGCTCCCCATAAAATCCTGTTTACAGCACAAACGCCTTCCCAAACTCATCCATCTCCAAACCCTCGGAAAACCTCTTAAAACATCCAAGATATTTCATGGAAACCTGGCTGGCAGAGCTTTGTTGGCCACCTCGGGATACTCAGGATTTCCTGTTCTGTCGGAGCTCAGCTTTATTTGTGTTGTTCTTCCTCGGTAATAAATTCCAAATAACTCTGGAAAAGGAGCTCATCCTGCAGGAAATACATTGGGAATGGAACAGAGCTAATTAAGGAGAAAGATGAGGCTGAGTGATGATCTCAGGTGCGGAGTGGAGCAGTGTAAATGAGTTATTCCCATTTTCCATCGGCTGGAGAATCCAGCCCTGAGTCCGCTTTCCTTGATTTTAGATTTCTTTGCAGCTGGGAATGGGAAAAGGAATTTTTCTGCCTTGGAAAGGCAATCTGGCAGCTCAGGAATGTGCTGGGTCTACTCTCGAAATATCTGCCTGATGAAATATTTATATGCAAATATTGTATTAATAACGAGATCAGAGTTGTTGTGAGAGAAGGAAGCGTTCCCCATCCGAAATTGGACTGGGATTAATGAACTAAAAACTCTTGGAATTTTAGGAAAGTAACGAGGAGAATCTCTTTGAACAGGTAGGGTGGCCAATCCCTGTGGGAATTTGCCACCTTCATGGAATTGTCTTGTGAATGGGGATCAGGAGTGCGGGAAGACTCCCAAAGAGTGAAATCTGCCAGATTATAAAATTTTAATTATGAAAGCTCATTAAAAAGGGATAACCAAGGAGCTGAAGAAATCAAATGGGGAAAATATCTTGATTTTTAAATAAATCTGTTCTAAATCTGTGTTTAAGCAGGCTGGAATGATAAAGGAAATTGGAATTTGCATTTAATATTAATATTATTTACATCCTTTTTTCCCCTCCTGATTGAAGATTTGAGTGGGGAAAGCTGATTAATATTCAGGACAAATATTACATAACCCAATCCATTCCCAGGCTGTTGCATTTATCACTTTCTGAACAAATTCTTTCTCCAGAGATAAAAGTCGGGTTTAATTTGGGCTCTTTGTGGTGGGAGAAAGGGCAGCCTAAAAAAAAAAGTTTAGAACTGGGTCTAATTTTTTTAATTCTGGGTCGTTTTTTCCCTTCTCTCCCAATGAAGAAATTACCTTAACAACTTGAAAATATCAGAATAATGGTGCTCCCACTGCTTCCATAATCTTGATTTGCTTTCCAAAATGGTTTTCTCCACCCTGGTGGTTGTATCCAAAGAATTCCATGCTCCTGCCCAAAGGATTTTCCCAGGATACAGCACAAGTTGATGCTGCTAAGCTGAGCTTAAATCTTCAACTTTCCTATGGGGATATTTATTGATATATTTAGTTTTATATATAAATATAGAAAGATTTGGGCACTCTGGATGGATCATTCCCACTGTCCTGGTGTTTCACCTATGGATCATTCCCAGCTCCTTAATTCCCAGTCCAGAAACTTCCCAGGAAACTGTGAAACAACAAAATTCCTCTCCAAGATCCTCATTTGATCGAGGCTGATTTCAGAATAACCCAAAGGCAGTCACGGCCTGGGTGTAATTTATCCACATGGAGCAAGGCAGGGAAAAAATTATGGAAGTCATGGATGGCTGGATTGGGAAAGTGAAATCCCGGGAGCTTTCTGACATTCAGCAAGGTCAAGGACAACGTTGAGTTGCTGACCCAAGGAGGTGATGAATATGCAAAGCCTGGCGCCGTGGAAAATTTAAATGAGGACCAGAGTATTTGAATATTTTCTTATTTAATATTAAAATTAATATCACGGAGAGACCTTCCTGTCAGAAATTCCAAAGGAACAGAGCATTCCAAAAGCTGAATAAATAGAGATGTTATGGGGGGGGGGGGGGGGGGGGGGGGGGGAATGGAATTATTCATATTGGGGTTTTTTGGGAATTGGTCTGGGAGAGGATAATCCCGCCCCACAGAGCAGTTCCAAAGCATTTTCCAGACAAAAATGGGTTTGGATTTGGAAGAAGAAAGCGTGAGTGGGAATAGATGTAAATATTCCATATCCATATTTAAAATAGGAAGGATCAGAGCTTTGGTTGCTCCAAACCCCACCCAACCTTGAACACTTCCAGGGATGGAGCAGCCACAGCTTCTTCTATTCCCAACTAATAACAAGAGGTTGGATTTGAAGGGAAAAAGAGAATTCCAGCCCAAAAGAGTTGAGGAAAATCCAAGAAATTCTTCTCTAGACCTTGTGGAATTCAGGGATATCCACCCCCCCAGTTATCATGGGAAGAAGGTGAACAACAGGATGAGAGGGAATGATGTAGTTGGAATATAAAGGAGTCACAAAAACCAAGGACAAGTCAACACCAATCAGGGAAAGGTAAATTGGAATAATTAATTGTCCTTTCAGCTGATTTTTTTTGCCATTTCCATATTAACAGTGGAAGATGCTGAGTAAATACATTGCCTTTGTTTTCCTGTAATACTTGGAGATTAATTCCCATAATTACATGAAATATGGATTTCAACAGAGCTCTGGCTGCAAAGTGCAGCATTAAAAATTAAGATTATTTGGATTGACACAGGACACAAATAATTCTGTCCATGGACGCTGCTGGAATTTGTCCCAGCTGATTTTTTAGCTCCAGAAATCCCTCTCCTCCTGCCTCACTTCCCAATGTTTGACTTTGTGCCTGTAATTGCCTCACAAAGCAGAGTTTTGAAGGCAATCCACAGATTTAAAGACAAGCTGCTGCTTTGCCTGTGCTCCCTCCCAAACCCTTTGGATCTTATTCCCAATGCCAGCATTATTATTCAGGCCTGTTGTCCACTGCTGTTAAGAGGGAGGTTTACAAATCATTTCGCCTGTGGAGCTGGCAACGGCGTCAGCAGGAAGATTCCTTCCAGCAGGAATGAAATTAGAGCTCTTTGTGTCCCACATAATCAGGTTTTGCAGTGGAGCCAGGCCAGGGGATGCTGGATTCAGTATTGGAGTTGCTGGATGCTGGGAAACCTGGGAGGGTCTGTGGGAATGATGATTTTTTGGAGAGATTTTCCTTGGGTTCCACCAGGTTTTGAGGAACCACATCAGGAGTGAAATCACTGAAGGCAAGAGGAGTCTTGAGCGGAATCATTGAGGTTGGAAAAGCCCACAAGTATCATCAAATCCAACTGTTCCCAGCCCTTCTGAGGCCACCACTGCCCCATGTGGTCACATCCACAGGGCTTTGAAATCCCTCCAGGGATGGGGACTCCAAACCTCCCTGGGCAGCCCCTTCCAAGGCCTGACCTCCATTTCCATGAGGAGATTCCTGTCCCTCATAAATTCACAGCATCATGAAGGTTGGAAAAGCCCTCCAAGATCATGAAGTGCAACATGGCACTGCCAAGGCCACCACTGCCCCACGGCCCCAAGTGCCACATCCACATGGATTTAAATCCCTTCAGGAATGGGGACTCCACCCTGTACCTGTGCCAGGGCTGGACAACCTATTTATGGTAAAAGTTTTCCCAACTATCCAATCTAAACCTCACAGAATCCCTGAGGTTGGAAAAGCCCTCCCAGCCCATGGAGTCCCAGCTGTGCCCGATGCCCACCTTGTCCCCAGCCCAGAGCTCTGAGTGCCACCTCCAGGAATTCCTTGGACACCTCCAGGGATGGGCACTCCAAAGCTCCCTGGGCAGCCCCTGCCAAGGCCTGAGCACCCTTTCCATGGGGAAATTCCTGCTGCTGTCCACCCTGAGCCTGCCCTGGCCCAGCCTGAGGCCGTTCCCTCTCCTCCTGTCCCTGTTCCCTGCCAGCAGAGCCCGACCCCCCCGGCTGCCCCCTCCTGTCAGGGACTTGTGCAGAGCCACAAGGTCCCCCCTGAGCCTCCTTTGCTCCAGCCTGAGCCCCTTTCCCAGCTCCCTCAGGAATTCTCCAGCCCCTCCCCAGCTCTGTTCCCTTCCCTGCTCCAGCCCATCCAAGTCTTTCTTCCCAAAATTTCCCCCAGGACTGGATGTGCCCAGCACAGGGGGAATGAAGCTGCTGAAGGGTTCTGCATCTGTGCCCTTGCCTTGGTAGGACATGGATCTTATCCTGGATGCTGTCCAGCTCCTCCACCTGCCTGGCAGAGCTTCCATGGACCATCATTTCCTTGGGAATCACTTCAGTCATTATCCATCATCCATGGCACTGCTGGTGTGGCCACAACTCCTCAGTGTGGAGCCCACACTCATATCCTGGGGATGATCTCCATGGCCTGGTGGCTCCATGAGCAGCTTCGCTGATGGGAATTCCTGACAGAAAATTACTTGTAGCAGGAATTTTCACGGTCTCCTCATATTCAGAAGCTCTCCACAGAATAGAGGGAAATTTCCATTTTTTAATAAATAAATAAATAAATAAAAGGGGAACCTTCCATTTATTATTGGTTTGATAAACAAAAAGCAGGGATATTTTAATTTTTTTTAGAGGAATTGTTATTTCCAGGGAGTTCAGACCTTTGAAAATAAACTCAAACCATTCAAATTGATGCATATTCCTCACAATTGATTCCTACTCCTCACAATTGATTCCTATTCCTCCCAATTGATACAAATCCCTCACTTTTCCAGGCTCCACTGCCATTCCAGTGCCCATTAAGAGATATTTTTTATCATAAAGCCACTTTCCTCCCTGCTCTAATTGACTGTTTCCCTCCGGATGGGGCAGTTTATTCGGATTTATTTGATCATTCCGATGGATTATTGGCACATTTTGTTCTCGGTGAAGGAACAGACTGATCCTATCCTCATTTTCCTGTCCGTGGCAGGGCTGCCTTGCAGAAAGGGACAGGGACACGAAGAATTCCCATTCCTGCTTAGGATGACAGGAACTGGGACTGATTTTTCCACCAAAGGATGGTGATTTTTCCTTTTAGGAGGGTCCTGGCTTGCAGTGGAGAGGCCACGGATTCCCATTCTTCTGTAATTTGTTTTATCAGGATAGTTCTGATGTGTCTGGGCAATGTAAAATCATTCCAAGAAGTTTCATGGAGCCTGGTCATTTCTGGAATGATCCGTTGGATGTTGGGTTTGGTACCCTCAACACTTCGGGAGCTACGGAGGCGAAACAGCGCCATCTCTACATCCCCTGCATTGGAATAATCTTGGAATCATGGAATATCCTGAGTGGGAAGGGATCCCAAGGATCATCCAGTGCAACCCCTGGCTGTGCCCAGACACCCCAACAATCCCACCCAGTGCATCCCTGGGAGCAGTGTCCAAACACTCCTGGAGCTCTGGCAGCTTTGGGAATGTGCCCATTCCCTGAGGATCCTGTTCCTTTTGGGTTTCGTTATCCTTTGCAAGCTCAAATCTGTGGCTCTGAACCTGGAAGACCAAACATAAACCCATGGAATGGCTGAGGTTGGAAAAATCATGGAGTCCAGCAGGATATCCAACACTGCCAAGGCCTCCACATCTCTGTTGGAATTGGAAAATTATAAAATCCTGGGATTGGTTGGGTTGGAAGGGACCTCAAAACTCCTCCAGTTCCATCCCTGCCATGAGCACGGTTGTTGCCAACCTTCAGGATTCTCCAAACTCCTTGGATCCACTTCAAGCCCAGGTTGGATGAGTCTTGGAGCAACCTGGGATGGCATAAGGCGTCCCTGCTCCAGGTATAAATCATGGATCATAGTTGGTTTCTGTGTCTTGGATTTGGGCTTTGGAAAAGAATCTCAGAATCCTGAAATGGTTTGGCTGGAAGGGACCTTAAACCCATCCAGTTCCAGCCCTGTCAGGGCAGGGACACCTTCCACTCTCCCAGGTTTCTCCAAGAGGATTAAGAATGGTGGGAAAGCAAGGAAAACATGGAATTCAGGGTATTCCAGGATAATTTTCATGACGATGAAGTCAAATAAACCCAGCAATCCCACTGACTATGCACGGCTCCCAAATATATCCAACGTGAGCCCTGATGGAGCTTGGGGAGGAAATGAAAGGATATTCCCTTCAGTAACCTTGAAAATTCAATTTTGGAGATAAAACAGGGCTTGATAAAATTGGTGGAGCGGGAAGATGAACTCCAACAGGAGAGGAAACAGCTGGAAGAAGGAGAGCGGCAATAAATGGATTTACTGGAAACAAAAAGGCAATTCTGTGTAAAACATTGGGCGGAAAAACCAGACTTAGAGGCAATACTATAAAATTTTACAGACTCCTGTGGGAGGAGGAAAACAAGGAAATGTTGGAGTTTATTCCCTTCTGCATGAAATTGCTGGACACAGAAGACAAATCCATCTGCCCTAAAAGCAGCCCCAAAACCAAAGGCGATAGCCCTTATTTATGCATTTCTTTATTTAGTTGGGAGTTTATTTTAGTTGAAATCGAGCCTAAATGCAAATCCAGGCTCAGAGATGATAAGCAGGGCCTGATTCCTTGGAATCTTCCAAATGGGATTAAATTATTCCCAGCATTCAGCACCAGGAAAATCCGAATGAACTCAAAACCCCGTTTCTCTGAGGTCTTTTATGTCACATCTACTCAGGGCAGCTTCATTTCAGAGCAAGGCTCTGCTTTAATGCTGGACTTTAAAGTGCAGCACGTCTGAAATGTGGAATATCACGGGATGGTTTTATTTTAGGAGCTGTGGTTCCTTCTTTCCCCGTGGCCACAAACAGGGCTGAGCTTCAGGGCTCACTGGGGTTGTTGGAGGGACCCTAAATCCCATCCTATTCCCACCCCTGCCATGGCAGGGACACCATCGGCTGTCCCAGGCTGCTCCAAGCCCCAGTGTCCAACTTGTGGAGCAACCACAAATTCCCTGTTCCACGGCCTCCCCACCCTCCCAGCCAGGAATTCGTTCCCCATTTCCCACCGAAATAAACCCTTTTTTAGTCTGAAGCCATCACCCCTTGCATGGAGCTGAGAGAGGCTCAGAGTAGAGCAGTAAAATCTGGCTGTGAGGGGTGAAAAGTCCAGCATGAAGCACAGGATGGTTCCTGAGGAGGGCAACCAGCAGCACAGCATCCTTCTGCTTCCTCTCCAGCTCATATTTTATGGAATAAAGGTGTTTTCCAGCTTCATCTGCTCCTAGGAAATGGTGTGAGCCCTGCTCTGCCACCTGCTCCTCCCATGGATGATAAAGCCGAGCTCACTTTTCAGTGTTCCCCTCACTGAGGATGTTAAGAGGGTTGGGATTCCTTCTCCAGCAACCTTTTATTTCATTAAAGTAAATGAACTTCCTATTTTTGAGGCAGCTTCCTTTGTGCCCGGCTGGCTTGGTGCTGGCTGGTGAATGAAGCTTTGGGCTTTGGCCTTGTCACTCTCAGTCCCTCTCTGGGTCACCTTTGTCTGTTTGCAGTCCTTGAGTGCAGCCTCTCCTGGAGCTGTTGTTGGAGCCAGAGGTGCTCAAGTGTCCAAAAAGTCCAGTGGCACCTGGATTGGATCAGGAATAGGTGGCAGAAGGACAGGGCAGGGATTGTCCCCTGTGCTGGGCGCTGGTGAGGTCACACCTCAAATCCTGGGGGGTCAGTTGTGGGTTCCTCATGACAAGAAGGACATTGAGGGGCTGGAGCGTGTCCAGGGAAGGGGCTGGAGCCCCAGGAGCAGCTGAGGGAGCTGGAAAGGGGCTCAGGCTGGAGCAAAGGAGGCTCAGGGGGGACCTTGTGGCTCTGCACAAGTCCCTGACAGGAGGGGGCAGCCGGGGGGGTCGGGCTCTGCTCCCAGGGAACAGGGACAGGAGGAGAGGGAACAGCCTCAGGCTGGGCCAGGGGAGGCTCAGGGTAGATACTGGGAAAATTCCTTCATGGAAAGGTTTGTCCAGCCCTGGTTCTTCTTCTGAAACGCTTCGCTGACAGTGTCCAGGGTGTCCCATGGCCAGTTCTCCAGGATTTTGTTCCCACTCAGGAATGTTGTTCATTCCCCTTGTTCCAAGCTGTGCTGCTGCAATTCTCCAGTGCTCAGCTCTGGAATGGGAGCAGATTCCACCCTCTCTCCCATGAGCTGTGGGGACCAAACCCCTCCTTTCTCCACCTCTTCCCATTTATCTTCCACCATTCAGGGTTTGATAAATACAGGACAACTAAAACAGGGTCAATATACCCCAAACTGGTCATTCTGCCTCGGCTGAGGACACCTTGTCCTGCTTTTCCTTCTTAGGAGACGCTGGGAATTGTCCAGGGGAGAAATGTCTGTCTGGGCTGAGCATTTGTGCCAATAAATTCCCATTCTGCCCCTCTCCTGCTGCTCTGACCTTTTCTGGCCCTATTTTTTTTTCTATTGTCTTTAAACCTGCCCAAAGTTGGTTTTTTTTTGGTAACCTGAGGACAATTTGCTCTGAGCTGATTCCCTCTCATTTTCCATGGATCCCAGGCTGAGCCATCTCCAGGGTTTCAATCCCTGACCCCAAATTTTCAAGCCCTGACCTCGGCTGCTTAAAAATAGGGGTGGTTCAATGAATTTCAGACTCTGAGGTTTGTTCTGAGTCCCAAGCACTAAAGGAGATGAAAGCCTCACCTGGCCCAAAGGTAAATGCATAATTTAACTTAAAGCCACGATTTCTGCACATAAAACAGGCCCCAAATCTCCCAAGGACAGAGAAGGAAAGAAATCTGGGGGGTTTATTGGTAATTCTCTGCTCTGATCAACAAAAGCCAACCCCGTCCAGCGGACAAATAAAACACAGAGGTGAGAACTGATCTCTATTTCAAGGCAAATAAAATCTGTTGCAAACACTGTCCAGAAGAGCAGTAAAAACGGGGTTTTAGTGCTTTTTTAAGTTCATACATTTCTTTAATGTGCACATTTCTGTGTTTTCTGCTCTCCTCACATCTCTTTGCCTCCCCTGTCCAAGCAAAACACGCTTTTTATTTCAAGCCATTGTGCTGAGATCTCCCCAGACGTTTCAGATGGATTCTGCTCCTCTTCCCTGCCCAGTTTTTCCATGTTTATCCCTGGTTTATTTGGCACTTTGGCTGTAACGTCCTTTTCCATCGGTTTTTGGGAGCGTGGCCACGGTTGGGATGTGGTGACCCAAGGAGGTGATCCCAACTCTGGGAGTGAAGATCATCTGGGCTGGCTGAGCTGTGCTGGAGGTGGGTGGCACTGGTGGCATCTACAGGAGGGGGCAGCCAGGTGGGATCAGGCTCTAATCCCAGGAAACCAGGGGCAGGATAAGAGGGAACGACCTCAAGTTGCACCAGGAGAAATTCAGGTTGGATATCAGGGAGAATTTCCCCATGGAAAGGGTTGTACAGTCTAGGGCAGGGGTGGAGTTCCCATTCCTGGAGGGATTTAGATCCCTGTGGATGTGGCACTTGGGGCACGTGGGGCAGTGGTGGCCTTGGCAGTGCTGGGAAAGGTTGGACTCGATGACCTTTGAGGGTTTTTCCGGCCTAAACCATTCTGGGATTCTCTGTGGAATCACGAGGCTGCTCCAAGGGCTGCAGCTCCCTTGTTCTCCTCTGGAAAAGTAAAAAACTCAGAGCAGGGAGTTCTGGGAGAGGTTTCAGGAGTGGGCAGAGTGTTTAAAATGCCCCATTAAATCATTAATGGGGTTGTGTGCAGAGCTGACCCGGTGTCACCGACGGTATCAATGGCCCCTGTCAATAACGCAGCCCAAGGGAGCCAGGAACAGAATCCAGCACTTCCCTTGGGCTGATAAAAGCCTTATCTCCAATTTCCCTTGTGCATTTCCCACCTTTCTTTCCTGTTTTGTCCTCCCTTCCTCAGTGTCCTTGTAGGAACCTGGGAGGGTGGGGAGGGGCTGGGCTGGAATTGCCAGAGCAGCTGTGGCTGCCCCTGGATCCCTGGCAGTGCCCAAGGCCAGGCTGGACATTGGGGCTGGGAGCAGCCTGGGACAGTGGGAGGTGTCCCTGCCATGGCAGGGGTGGGATGGGATGATCCCTAAAGTCCCTTCCAACCCAAACCAGTCTCCATCCTCTTCCCTGCCCTGTTCCTGTCCAGTAAAGTTCAGCCCCACAAATGATGGAATGTTTGTTGTAGGAGTGAGTAAAAACATGATTTTCCTGCTAAATATTCTGAAGGAATTGGTGTGAGTCGCTCCAGGAATAAGCCAGGATGTTGCACCCCTGGCTGGATCCCTGCAGGAGGAGAGTTGGTTCAAATCCCAAATGGAATCCCAGAGTGGGTTGGGATGGAAGGGACCTTAAATCTCATCCCAACCCACCCCTGCCATGGCAGGGACACCTCCCACTGTCCCAGGCTGCTCCCAGCCCCAATGTCCAGCCTGGCCTTGGGCACTGCCAGGGATCCAGGGGCAGCCCCAGCTGCTCTGGGAGTTCTGTGCCCTCAGAGAAGTGAGGCTGAAGGAAGAATTCCCACGTAGGGGATGCTCTTGGTCCATAATTCCAATTAAGCTTTAAGAAGGTTCCTGGATACAGCAGGAAGCAAATCCTAAGGGAATATTGGATGCTCTTGGAATCTGGGAGTGCTCCAGTGGGTTAAAGGTTTCTTTAACCTTTTAGGGATAATCTTTTATCACTAAAACTGAAAATTTTTCCTTGTAATACATTATTTTGGCTTCTGCATTGGAGCAGTTTAATACTGACAGTGAAATATTGAAATATTATTTATTACATTTAAATCAAAAGATTTAAATATTTTATTTATTTTTCAGATTATTTTGAAGGAGATAAAAAAATATCTGTGAATTAGGGGGCTTTTTGTTCTAAAATCCTCATTTTTACCCAGAATCCCTGAATTTTTGTTTGCTTATCTCTTCGATTAGAATATAGAAATTAATTAGAATGAAGCAAATATGTTTAAATGAACATTTCCTGCTATTCCCATTATTTCTTTTAATTCTAGATGAATTTGGCTTGTTTTTTTTCCAGTTTTTGGCTTAACCTACCTTAAAAAAATGCAGAAGAGAGATGTTAAATGATGTTAAAAAAGAGATTTTTAAGAGGTCACAATTTTGCAACACGTGACAGGATTTTTCCCTCCAAGGTTTTTGGAAAACATTCCTGAAATATCATGAGGAATTAGCATGAGAAGGAAAGACCTTTTTTGTTCGAGTTTGGAGGTTTTTGAGGTCTGAGGGGAAACTTCCTGTGAATAACTGGAAGGGCACCTCTTGGAAAGCAGGGAAAAATAATTGGATAATAAAGTTAATGGAGTGAGGCAGCGAGTCTGGTAGTGAAATAACAACAACCGATTCCATGGCGAATCAGGCCCCATGGAATATTGAGTTTCCCCCATGGGAGGAGCTTGGATTCCCTGATTTAGCCAGGAAAGGACTGGGAATAAGCAGGGAAGGGATGATTGGATCAGCAGGGTTTGGATTGAGCTGCTCTAGAGGAATGGGACGAGACAAAACCACCCTGAGATGAAAAAGTCCTGGCAGGACTCATCCCGGATGTTGGACAACCCTTTGGAATGTGCGGGAAGTCTGTCCCAGGGAGAAAAAGACACAGATATGGAAATCTTTCCTCCACATCTGAATTCCAAAGGAGCTTCCCGGCCTGTGCCAGCTCTCCAGAGCAATTCCCTTCCCAATTTCTGCAGCCACTTCCAAAGGAAATCCCTGATTTATGACCAGCAGGGGCAGCTGGGGAGCAGCTCCCAGGAGAGGCAGCTCCAGTGGCTGTGGAAAACAAGGATACAGAGGGTTTGGGTTGGATCCCAGAGCTGTTGTGGGACTGCAGGGTCTTTTATGGGTCCATAAAACACTCGGAGCTGGGGAAAGTAAATCCATCTCCAACCTGGCCACGGGGTTGGCTGAGGATCATGGAATTCCAGAATGGGTTGGATTGCAGGGGATTTAAGGATCATCCAGTGCCACCCCATGGGCGGGGACACCTCCCACTGTCCCAGGCTGCTCCAGCCCCAATGTCCAGCCTGGCCTTGGGCACTGCCAGGGATCCAGGGGCAGCCACAGCTGCTCTGGCAATTCCAGCCCAGCCCCTGCCCACCCTCCCAGCCAGCAATTCCCAATTCCCAATCTCCCATCCAGCCCTGCCCTCTGGCACTGGGAAGCCATTCCCTGGCTCCTGTCCCTCCATGCCTTGTCCCCAGTCCCTCTCCAGCTCTCCTGGAGCCCCTTTAGGCCCTGCAAGGGGCTCGGAGCTCTCCCTGGATCTTTTTCTTTCCAGGTGAACATTCCCAGCTTTCCCAACCTGGCTCCATATTTTTTATCTGAGAAATGTTTTAAAATGAGTGCAGAGGGGCTTCTTCCCAGCTCACCAGTGCATCCCTGCTCCTCCAGGGCCATTCCTCAATCCTGGGGATGGAAGAGACAAATTTGGGAGCCGGTACCTGCCCATGGAGCAGGAGGAACAACCCAGGGCTCAGCCACGGCTCCCCTCATGAGCTTTGTAGGATCAAAGCATTGTTCCCTGCTGTTCATTGATTTATATTCCAGCCAGGACAACTTTAATTCCATAAAATCCAAGGAACAGCAGCAGCAGGGCCCATAAAAGACGCTCAGCAGAGCAGACACCTTTGAAAACCCACGGATTATGCCCATTTCACGGCGCTTTAAGGAAGCTCCTCATTATTCACCCATCCCGTTCTGGCCCCGGCTCGACAAATAAAGCAAATCATGATTTGTAGATATGGAGGGAAATTCATGGTGCAGCTTTGCCCCAAAGTTATTTTTTTATCTGTTTGTTTACTCATTTGAATATTTTTCACTTGCAAACGTCGCACGTGCTCGAGCACAAATATTGAAGCTCAGGGAACTGGGAGTCGCTGGGCGAGGCTGGTTCAGGATTTCCAGGGAATTTAATGCCCAGCCAAGGAGCCAAACCAGGACAGAGGCACCAGCCTGGAAAATCGCAGCAAATTCTGCAGACAGCAGAGGCGACTTGAAGCTCAAAATCGAAGTTAGAAAACTCCTGAGAGCGGGGACTGGGATTTTCCATTGTAAATCCCTCTGCAAAGCAGGCCCTGCCACGGAATGCAAAAGAAAATTAAATTAATTATCATTTTACAATGAAATTTATCATCAGAATGCCTCTAACTTAAAATTTGGACCTTGCTAGGGATGAGATGAAAATATTAGGAGTCTGTTATGAGAATCTTTAGAGTTCTGACAAGGGCTGGAGGGACAGGACACAGGGAATGGCTTCCCACTGGAATCTCTGCTGGATTCTTCCCATTGGATTTCTGGTGGATTCTCTCCTGGGAAAAGTCAAGTGTTTTCTGTCTCAAATCAGGGATAAAAGGGACAGGATTCACAAAGTTCCAATTTGCTTCCAGGGCCTAAAGGGGCTCCAGGAGAGCTGGAGAGGGACTGGGGACAAGGCATGGAGGGACAGGAGCCAGGGAATGGCTTCCCAGTGCCAGAGGGCAGGGCTGGATGGGAGATTGGGAATTGGGAATTGCTGGCTGGGAGGGTGGGCAGGGGCTGGGCTGGAATTGCCAGAGCAGCTGGGGCTGCCCCTGGATCCCTGGCAGTGCCCAAGGCCAGGCTGGACATTGGGGCTGGGAGCAGCCTGGGACAGTGGGAGGTGTCCCTGCCATGGCAGGGGTGGGATGGGATGGGTTTTGAGGTCCCTTCCATCCCAAAACATTCCAGGATTCCATGAAACAGGGGTTTTCCTCCTTGTACCATGGAGATATCCATGCAGGGCATAGTTTGGAATGCACAGTTCCGGGACAGATTTGCACATCTATTTTAATTTACTCCCAGATGTGCAAATGGCTTTTTTCCATTTCTGGTCATTGTGGTTTCATTGCACTGAAATAAATCCATTATCCACGGTGGAATATCCGTATTCCAAGCTTTGCCTGGAAAATTGCTGTTGTCATTTCACAGGGATCACAGTCCCTGTGTGCTGGAGCTTCCCAAAGCTCCTAAATCCCATCTTGTTTGGTCTTCTCCATGTCCTGGGCTCCAGGTTCCATTCAGGTACCTCCACATCCACCCCAGGAGCTAAAAAACCTGGAAATGTGGCTACAGTGGGTGTAGGAATCCAGGAATAGATGGATTTGGAAGTGTGCTTTTACAATCTGGTCAAATTTGTGGAATCACAGAATTCCAGAAATATTTGGGTTGGATGGGACCATAAGGATCATCCCATTCCACCCCACCATGGCAGGGACACCTTCCCTTATCCCAGGCTGCTCCCAGCCTCAATGTCCAACCTGGCCTTGGGCACTTCCAGGGATCCAGGGGCAGCCGTAGGGATGGGGCATTCCTCGGAATTTTCATTAAATGACTGAGCGTAAGTCCAACACGGTTGGAAGATTCCCATTGTTTCAAAATGATATTTTCAGGATTCGTTTTTGCCTGCCTCTTTGCCATTTTCAGGATCTCTCCTTTTCTTTCCAAATCAGTGTTTTTGGTTTTTTTTTCCCATTTCTTTAAGTAATTTTGCTTTTTCTTTCCACAGGCTTCTGTGGGAATCAAGGAATATTTTGTCCCATAATCCACCAAACCCCACTTTAATCTGTAATTCTGTTTATCCTTTATGGGGTTTATTATGATTTTTCTTAAATATGTGCATATTTCATTTTTATTTCTCTGGAAAAATTACAGATTTAAACCATTAAAAAGATCCAGGTGGTCTGGGATTGCCATGTTTCCATATCCATCTGCTTCTGGAAGTTGTTGGGAGGCATTTCCATGGAGATCATGGCATAGAAAGGGATAACAGCTGGAAGTGACTCAGGAGTTGTAAATACTGAATAATTCACCTGTCTGGATTTGGGATGTGCTCCCACATTCCCGTGTTGGAGAGTGGTTTCGTAGGATACTGAGAGAGGAATGACTCCTATTGTCCCTGGAGTGGCCAGAGGCGTTCTCCTAAGGGTCCTGGGGTTTTGATGGATTCATCCTGGGAGAATCCCCATGGAGCAGGGCTGGCAGGGGGATGCTGCCTGTGGAGGTGCTAGCTGCTCCCAAATTTTTCCAGGGGGGCTGATTGGGCAGTTGGGTTCCAGCAGGGCTGGTTTTAGAGCACTTCCATGTTGGGTATTTACATAAATCCCTTGGAAGGGAGCCCTGTTGGAGCAGGGAATGATCTCCAGCCCTTCCCTGGGTGCTTTCCCAGAGTAGCCAGGGAGCTGATTGGTATTTTTTCGTTTATTTTGAATTTGTTTTGTTTTCTACTGCGTTGAAAGTCAGGACCTGGAGAGCTTCAAAGTTCCATTTCATTTGAGTTTTGAATTCCATATGGAAACAATCCCCAGCATAGCTGGAGGTGCCCGGAAGGAACAGCTGGAGGCTGGAGAGCCACGGGAATAATGACTGCGGAGGGGTGGGAATTGGGAAAGGCTTTGCCAGCATCACAATGAGCCCTGCAGTGCAGCTGAACTGAGCCATCATTCCCCAGCAGGATCCAGCATCCCAGGATCTGCTGGAGGCTGAATTCCCACTGCTGCTTCTCCAGCGGATTCTGGTTCCGATTTTCCCTTCAGAATAAAAAATGGCCATAAGTTGTCCAAAGGAAAAATTCCCAATATTTGCCTTAAAACTGCTGCGAACATCTTCCCTGGGTCCCTTCCCTTCAGTAATCTCTGGCTCTTTCATGGAATCATGGAATGGTTTGTGTTGGAAGGGACTTTAGGGATCATCCCATCCCACCCCTGCCATGGCAGGGACACCTCCCACTGTCCCAGGCTGCTCCCAGCCCCAATGTCCAGCCTGGCCTTGGACACTGCCAGGGATCCAGGGGCAGCCCCAGCTGCTCTGGCAATTCCAGCCCAGCCCCTGCCCACCCTCCCAGCCAGCAATTCCCAATTCCCAATCTCCCATCCAGCCCTGCCCTCTGGCACTGGGAAGCCATTCCCTGGCTCCTATCCCTCCATGCCTTGTCCCCAGTCCCTCTCCAGCTCTCCTGGAGCCCCTTTAGGCACTGGAAGCAAATTGGAACTTTGTGAATCCTGCCCCTTTTATCCCGGATTTGAGACAGAAAACACTTGACTTTTCCCAGGAGAGAATCCACCAGAAATCCAATGGGAAGAATCCAGCAGAGATTCCAGTGGGAAGCCATTCCCTGTGTCCTGTCCCTCCAGCCCTTGTCCCAGATCTTTCTCCACCTTTCTTGTGGCTCCTTCAGGTCCTGGAAGCCTCAATGAGGTCACTCCTGGTCTCCTCTCCAGGCTGAACATTCCCAGCTCTCCCAGCCTTTCCTCCCAGCAGAGCTGCTCCATCCCTTGGATCATCCTGGTGCCTCTGGGCTCACTCCAGCAGCTCCAGGTCCTTCCTCTACATCCAATTCTGGTCTATTCCTACAGAAATATTAAATATATTAATAAATCATTGGGATTTTTGTTATAAAGCACACAACCCCCACTTCCAACCACGTCCTATAAAAGACCTGCTTTATAATCTATAAAACGTTTCCAGATGTTTCTTGGGAGACGCAGGGCTGGAAGTAGGAGAAATTCCACCCAGTTTTCCTGAGCCTGGGAATGATGGATCAGAGGCAAAGGTGGAGACAGAGAATAAAAAAACCCCAAAATTAATTGTCTGGTCCAAATCTTCATTGGAGTCTCCTCCTCAGGCAGGAGACAAATCCTAGGAAGGAACTTTTTCTCACAGGAAAACACGCCCTCAATGACTTCAAAAAATACAAGGAAAGGGAAGAAGCTGGGATGATTTGGAAGCTGGAATGGCTCTGCCTTTGCACTGCACATCCCTGAGGGAATAAAATCATTTATGCGATGTCTCCATCCCATCTTGGAAACGGCTCTGGCTAAAATCATCCTGGATTTGGTGGCATCTTAAACAGGTGGTGGTTTAGCACCATTCCACATCTGGGAAGGGGAGATTCCCACTTCCCACCTGGCCTGAGATATCCTGGATCATCCCCAGGGCAACGGTGCAGCCCCATCCCCATCCAGACCCAATCCAGAGGCTGGACAAGGGGAAACGGCCTCGAGTTGCTCCAGGGGTGGTCAAGGTGGGAATTTTGGGAAGAGTTTCTTCACTGGAAGAGTGGTTAAACATTGGAATAGGATGTCCAGGGAAGCAGTGGAGTCTCCATCCCTGGAAATGTTGAAAAAAGGAGGAAAAATGACACTTTGGATAAGGTTTCTTGGGCATGGGGGGACTCGGTCAAGTTGATGATCTTGGAGTTTTTTCCAGGTATTTTCCAGCTTAATAATTCCAAGATTCCAAAGTGGTGAAGATCCAAAAATACCTTGATAAATTCTGTCATCCAACCTGATTTATCATTTCCTCCTCCGGTTTTCTGGGGTGCCAATCCTACCCCAGGACCAATGAAAGGTTATTCCTTCTCCATCCTGGGTTTATATGGGATAACATCCCTGTGGTGCGAATCCAGCAGTGGCCACAAACCCAATGGAAACCCAGCAGAGCCATGATGATTATTTTTTATGATTATTTATTTATCAGTCCCGGTGCTGGGAGAGAGAAACTCATTATTTGCTCATCTTCAAATGCAAATTGGAGAGGCCAAACCAGCAGGTGAAGTCTCTGCTCGGGACCACATGGTGGAAATAAATTCCGGGAATTTTCTCCATGACAAATCCCACAATAAAAACCTGGATTTGATCCTCACCACGAGGAGCAGCTGTCGGGCTCAAAGCAAACCAGCATCTTGTTGTCATTTCTTCGGATAGCTCCAGAACTTTCCTTTTTTCCATTTTCTAATCCTTAAAACATGAATGTACTTAGGCTAAAAAACTTCATTAAACATTAATAGGGAGCCTGTTTTAACTCCAGCCCCGTTTGTTTCCCAAAGATAATTGTGGAAGAGAATGAACCGTGCTCCCTTGGCAGATTTGCTGGATATTTTTCCAAAACTAATAGTGGAATTATGAAAGGAAAGAGGAGGGAAAAAGTAAATTAAATCAAATTGCCAAAGCCTTGGGGAAGAGCTGATGCAAATGAGTTCAACGCAGAGAAGTCACAAACAACTCCAGTTTTTCTTCCGAGCATCTGGGAAGTCACAATCCTATAAAAACAACAAAAAACCCGACAGAAAAACGAGCTCTTAACTCCGGTTGGGGCTTTTATCAGCCCTTCCCTTTGCCATTAAAGTTATTACCTGCAAAAGTGGGATTCGGGAATGAGCAGCCCGAGTTAATTTTCTCCTCCTGTCACTGGGGATCATCAGCCCCTGGATAGATGGGAATTGTGGGGTTTAAAGACTCTTTTGACCTTAAAGGCAGGGGAAAGTTGCATTTAAAAGCTATTTATGAGGCTGAAGTAGCTTGTGAGTAAATAAAGCAAGGCGAGAAGAGAGAAGGGCCTGAATACAAATTTCCGTTCAAGTCGTCAAACAGAGCTGCCACAGGGAGGTGAAATCGTTCCCTGGATTTGGAGCATTAAATGGAAGCAGCAAGGAAAACAAAGGAGGGAATATTATTCCAAGCCAGAGATGAGTTTTGGGTGTTCAAACATTCCAAGGATTTATGAGCAAGGGGAGAAAATAATAGAAAAATTGTCCATGGTCTGGTCACAACTTCCATGAGAAAGGGAATGAAATATCAGGAGTCTGGAGGTTGTTGATAGCTGGGAAGGAGACAGCAACCAGTGGAGAACCTGAGGATAAAATGTTCTTGGAGAGTGGAAAAGGAGAACTCCTTTTGGAAAGGGAGAGGGAAAAGGAAAAGGAAAAGGAAAAGGAAAAGGAAAAGGAAAAGGAAAAGGAAAAGGAAAAGGAAAAGGAAAAGGAAAAGGAAAAGGAAGGGAAAGGGAAAGGAAAAAAATTGAAAGGAGCTGGAGTGGACTCTCTGAAGATCCTTCTCTTCAGGGTTTCCATATTTTAATGTTTCATGTAAAACAGCTCTTGACGAGGACACAAAACTTCCCTGTGCCAGCCTGGAATGGGAGGATCTCAGGAATTCTTCCCTCTCAGGGGTTAAAAACTGAGCTGAGTTCTTTAGAGAGCCAGAGTGCCCTGGCATTCCCTGGTTTGCATCCCGTTGGGAACACATTTCCCATGCGTGTTCCTGGCTCTAGGGAGCTGTGCTGACAAGAGCTCTGGCCAGGTTATCCTTATTTTCCAGCAGTGATGAAGTTTTCCAAAGGCAAATGGCAGCAGGAAGTGGGATCTGTGCACATGCCGGGCCTTGGTTATATTTTATTTATTTGGTGTTTTGCTGGAATCAAAAGGAATTTGAAACTGCGCATCTGAATTATTTAAAACCGGTTTCATCAGAGTTAAGGCAGAACAGGCTGCTCTGGCTGGGGGGAACTGGTTCATTCTGGGCTTACTGGGACAGCAAAACCACCACCGGAATGGAGAACAAAGATCCAGAGATGAGGATTTGTGGTGAAGCCTGACAGCCGCTGCTGGGATAGGGCGTTCATGGAATCATGGGATATCCCGAGTTGGAAGGATCCCACGAGGATCATCCAGCCCAACAATCCCACCCCGTGCATGCCTGGAGCGGTGTCCAAGTGCTCCTGGAGCTCTGGCAGCCTCTCTCCCACAAGAGAGGTCCCCACTGAGCACAGAGTCACCAGCTCAGCTCTGTGCCTGCAGTGTTGGTGCCTTGTGCACTTTATCCAAACCAAGTCCCAGAATTCCAGGCTGGTTTGGGATGGAAGAGACCTTCCAGACCATCTCATTCCACCCCTGCCATGGGCTGGGACTCCTTCCACTAGACCAGGTTGCTCCAAGCCCTGTCTGAGTTAAAGCAAGGCTTGTATTGGTTTTATTCAGTGTTGATCCAGAGGATCCCTCAACAAGAACCTAGGTTAGTCCTGTCTCTAGGACAGGTCCTAAACAAGAACCTGGGTTAGTCTTGATTCCTAGGACTGGTCCTAAACAAGAACCTGGGTTAGTCTTGATTCCTAGGACTGGTCCTAAACAAGAACCTGGGTTAGTCCTGTCTCTAGGATGGGTCCTAAACAAGAACCTGGGTTAACCTTGTCTCTAGGAGAGGTTCTAAAGAAGAACCTGCATTAGTCAACCTGCATTAGTCTTGTCTAAGACAGGTCCTAAACAAGAACCTGGGTTAGTCCTGTCTCCAAGCCAGGTGCTAAACAAGAACCTGGGTTTAACATGTTTAGTGTTTAGGATGTGCAAAGAAGAAACCACTCAAGCTCCTGCAACAGGAGGAGACTGGGTTCGTCCTGTCTCTAGGATGGGTCCTAAACAAGAACCTGGGTTAATCTTGTCTCTAGGAGAGGTCCTTAGCAAGAACCTGCATTAGTCAACCTGCATTAGTCTTGTCTAAGACAGGTCCTAAACAAGAACCTGGCTTAGTCCTGCCTTTAGGCCAGGTCCTAAACAAGGACCTTTGTTAATCTTGCCCCTAGGCCTGGTTTCCCCACTCTAACCCCCTTCCGCCCTCCCTGTGTCTCCACAGACCCCCCGGCCGTGGAGCCAGCATTCCTGGAGCTGCGCCAGGGCCAGGGCCGCGGTGTCACCATGAGCTGCCGCGTGCTCCGGGCCTACCCCACGCGGGTGCTGAGCTACGAGTGGCGCCTGGGCAGCAAACTGCTGCGCACGGGGCAGTTCGACCTGCAGGACTCCACCGAGTTCACCGTGAGCAGCCTCTCCCGCGACTCCTACGGCATCTACAACTGCAACATCATCAACGAGGCGGGCGCCGGCCGCTGCAGCTTCCTCGTCACAGGTAGGAGGAGTGGATTTGGGAACCATTCAACTTTTTACAATGGCTTTTTTAATGTTTTTTGAAGGAATTGTAGGCAGTTTGTTCAACTTTCCAAGAGGAGCTGAAGTTTCTCTTCAAAACTCTGCTCATGGAGCGTTTGGGTTTGGTTGGGTGAGGCTTGATGGGCCTCGATCAACAAAGAGGAGATTCCCAGACTTTGAGAGTTTGAAATGTCTGGGTTGGGAGTAGGAGAAGGAGATAAATGGACATTACCAAATGTCAGCCCCTGGCAGGGATTGGAGCAGCTGTGGTGGGAAAAGATGGATAAGAGATGCAAAAAATGGGAACCAAATTGTCATCAAAGGGATCGATAACCAAGAGGAGATCCAGTACTAAGAACGGGGTCATTTGGGACCAAGGAATGAGAAGGTTTGGGGGGTTTTTATGTATAAATACGGGAAAAGTTTGGTAAAGAATTGTGTGGTTGGAATGATTTCCACTGCACATCCTGGGACATGTGGGTGGAATGATTTCCATGGCACATCCTGGCCAGAATAAAGTAATTCCAGATTCTCCAATGCCTTAAAGGTGGTGCTGGAGAGTTTCCTTTATTCCTGAGTTTCGGTGACAGTGGGGTCTTGGAGGACCTCTTGGATAACTCAACTCCTCCTTTGGTTGCCAAAAAGATCCCGAGATTTGGAGAAGTTGATCCATCTTGAATCATGTCCAAGTTGAATCATCTTGAGCAGTCTTGTTGGGATTGTGGTTGGCGAAAAGAAGGAGATTCAGCTGGTTGGAAGATCAGGATTTCTCAGTGGAAAATGACAATATTCCTTCTCCATGGGCACCTGGCAGGGTGGATTTGAGGGATTCACCAGGCAGCAAAATTCCGCTGTTTGAAGTGGTCACTAAAGTTGGATTTCCTCTTCTCTCCAGCTTGGAGAGCAGGGTGGGCACATCACAGGCTCTGACAACTTCCAGCTCCTCGGGAACAGAGGGATGTTGGGATTTGTTCCTTTTCTCCAGCAGCAAAGGACTTTTACACAAAATCCCAGGCTGGGGGAGGCTGTGGAGCCCCCAGGATCCTCCCGTGGGATGTAATTAATGCACGGATGGAGCCAATCTTGGTGTGGCTTTTATCTTTGGGATCTTGGAGCTGAAAAACTTGGATCTTGGAAAACTGGGGGGTTGGAAGTCTTGATTTTAACTCTATTGGAAATTAATGACACTAATCAGGAAGGCTCTGCTGCCTGATCCTGCGAGAGCCGGTGCCTGCAGCAGATGTGTCCAAGCTGAGGTCTTCAGATTCCCGGAATCCCATCAGGTTTTAGGTTCCACATCCCTCTGGTTTTCCAGGCTGTGGTGGGTGAAGAATTCCCAGTTCCTCTGCACCAGCTGGGAGTGGGCTCAGTGGGGACTCTTGGAGGCCAATAAGAGCAGCCTCAGCCTCCCTGAAGAGTCCTAAAATGTCTCCAAACCCACACTGGATATGGGGTTTGAAGCCACCTGGGATACTGGGAGGTGTCCCTGCCTATGGAAGGGGTTGGAATGAGACGATCTTGAAGGTCCCTTCCAAGCCAAA
This sequence comes from Aphelocoma coerulescens, assembly GCF_041296385.1. Classification (NCBI taxonomy): domain Eukaryota; kingdom Metazoa; phylum Chordata; class Aves; order Passeriformes; family Corvidae; genus Aphelocoma; species Aphelocoma coerulescens. Next base: position 66,763,743 of record NC_091019.1, read on the forward strand.
AAGGTCTGGGATTCCTGTCAGAGCAATTCCTGTTTCAGCTCAAAATTCCCCCAAAAGCTGCTTGGAAAGGAATGATGGGAAAAGAAACCAACCAAGAAGAAATTTCAGGGTGTTTAAAGGAGGAATTCCATAGAAGGAAAGATGCCCCATTGTTGGTAGGGCTTTATCCCAGTTTGACTCCAGTTAGAATCACCTGGACACAGGGGTTTCCTTCTGGGATTGCTGCCAGCCTGGCAGCTCCCAGGATTCTGTCACATCCCAGGAAAATGAGCATTATTATCATCATCTCTGTCACCAGAAGAAGAGGGAAGGATTTCATGGAAGAGCTGCAGATTCCCTCTCAGGGACCCTGCTCTGATAACAGGACAGACTCTCCAGATGCATCTCTTTTGCAAAAAAAGGAAACCATTTTTTCCAGCTCCCCAGTTGGTTTTTTCCTCAGTAAAACTTGGTTTAGCAGGAAAAAATGTGGGTCTGCTTTCATGTGGAGACTTTTTCCTTTCTTGGACTTATCTATCCCTGGAAGTGTCCAAGGCCAGGTTGGACACTGGGGCTTGGAGCACCCTGGGATAGTGGAAGGTTGATGAATACCGGAATATGATGAACTTTAGCGTCCCTTCCAACCCAAACCATTCCATTATGGGAATGGCATCCCCTCGGCAGGAATTTCACACGGCACAAACATGGTGGGAACACAGCAAATCCTGCAATTCCTGATGGTTCTGCTCCTTCCAAATGGGATCCAACATTTGGCTCACACCATTCAGAGCCTGCTGGAGGTGTTTTCACAGCCACCAACTTCTCCAAATCTTGGGAGTTTAGTCCCAAAGGCAGCTCTGAAGGAAAGCAGAAAAACTGTTTGGCCTCAAATGGGTAAATCTGGTTCAGTTTATCCATCAGGATTTGGACCCCAGACTGTGGGAATTTATTCCAAGGCAATTATTTTGCCACAATTGGGGCAGTTGGGAGTGGTTTGAGCAAACGACAAAACTGAAAATGAGTCCTAAAATGATTTTATGATGTTTTCCATCTCCCAGCCCTCCCTGTGCTCATTTAGGGCTCATCCCATGGTGTTCATTTATGTCGGATTAAGGATGCTGTATGTAAGACTTGGACTTTTCTTAGTATTTTACGGTTAAACCCGAGTTTATTTAGCAAATAAATGCTCTGACACTGCTCTCAGAGCAGCAGCTCTGCTGTGCTCCTGATTCCCAGCAGCACAGATGGAGTCGAAGCCCTGGGGAACTGAAAATGATGAAAAAAATGATGAAATGGTTAAAAAAGGAGGCTTGGATTTCACCGGGAATGTGAATAGAGAGAAGAAATTGGGCACTTCCTAGACATGACCAGGAAAAAAAAGTGCAATAAATAACTCCAAGGCAGGAATGTGGCAGTTGTGTGGAGCTTTTGTTTCGGGGTGAATAATGGGTTGTTGTAACCCATTTTAAGCTGGGTTTATTCCTGGTTTTTCATGCAGGAGAACAGAAACGTGCTGGACTGGGGCTGCAGAAAACCATTGGTGTGCTCAGAGAAAGCTTTTCAGTGCAGCATTTAAGGCTCCAAAGATTTATTCTGACCCCAGAGCCTGCAAAACCTCCTTTTTTTTTGTCCTGTATATTTGGAGCCAGATTGGAGGAGATGAAAGCCAAATAAATCACACTTGGAAGAGGGGTTAATTTATAGCATCTGGGCCAACGTGAGGCAGATGTAACCTGCCAGTCTCTTCGACATAAATACGAAGTGACAAGGCAAATTGTGTTGGTGGGGAAGCAGAGCTGAGTTCATGCTCCTCACAGCTTCACCGCCTCGATGTTTTATTCAGGGCTTGATAGGGCCAGATCATATCCAGAGAGCAACAAAACGTGGCAGTGGCTTCATAAAACCCTGCCAGGGCTGGGAGCAAATAAATCAAAACAGATCCATGAATGGCAGAGAGGCCGAGGAGTCTCCCTGAGGGAGGGTTTGGATGCTGGAGAAGGAGGGGGATGAGCACAGGACAAAGCTTCTCCCTCCCTGGAGCAGCTGCTGAGGTCCCAGAGGTTCCTCCAGGACACACCTGAGCCCTGCCTGGGTCACGGCCTGGCCTGGCCAGCTGGGGACACTTCTGGAACAGCTTTTTCACAGTGGCTTGGGTTCCTCAAGGCAGGGTCTATTGATCTCCATGTTTTCCAGCTTCCCAGTGTGCAAAGGAGGGGTGAGGGATGAAGTGAGATTTGTTTCTTCTTCTTTCTTCTTCTTCTTCTTCTTCTTCTTCTTCTTCTTCTTCTTCTTCTTCTTCTTCTTCTTCTTCTTCTGTTTCTTCTTCTGTTTCTTCTTCTTCTTCTTCTTCTTGTTTCTTCTGTTTCTGTTTCTTCTTCCTCTTCTCCTTCTCCTCCTCCTCCTCCTCCTACCTCCTCTTTCCACTCCCTCTTCCACACTATTATTAATATTATTATTATTATTATTATTATTATTATTATTATTATTATTATTATTATTATGCAACATTAACAAGTGACAGGACAAAAGGGAACGGCCTCAAATTGCACCAGGGAAGATTAAAGTTGGATATTAGGGAAAAATTCTTCATGGAAAGGGCTGGGAAACACTGCCCAGGGCAGTGGTGGAGTCACAATCCCTGGAATTGTCCAAAACCCATAGATGTGGCCCTTGAGGCCATGGGATGGTGGTGAATGTGGCGGGGGTGGTTTGACAGCCAGATTTGATGATCCTAAAGGTCTTTTCCAACTGGAACAATTCCATGATTCTCTGTGCCCCTCGGGAGTCGTTTAGGATTAGGATTACCTAGAACTGAGTTTACCTGACAAGCCTTCAGCAGTTCAAAGTTTGGGAAGCTTGACCCCCTTGAGCTGGAATTTGCTCTGCTGGGGTTGCCCTGGGCTGAATTTGTCCCCAGAATTGTGTCCAAAGAGGGATTTTTAAGGAACAGAGACAAAATGTTGTTCCCTATCCATAAAATTCTTTAATCGGGGCTGGATACACATCCATGTGGGATTCCTTCCTTAATTTCCACTGGGAATCTCTGTCCACAGTGGATGGGGCTGGCTTGGCAGGGCTATAGATTTAATATTAGAATTCAATATTTCCATTATTCATCACAGCCCTGGGTAGGGCTAAACAAAGCTCTAATGGAATTCCATGGACTTAATTCCTTTTATCAACCAACTTCTGATCCCACCAGTGAGGGAAGACAGTTTGGAATGTTAATTCCGTGTTGTTCTGGCCTGTGGAATTTTTCTGCCATGGGATATTGCATTAATTAATGAGCTCATCTTTAATTATTTACTTTGTCTTACATCACCCTGGCAGTGCTTCCGGCCAAGTGCAACATCAAGCCAATCAAAGGCTAATTAGGGAGGCTTTAATTGTTAGTTCGTGATCCGAGCTTTCCCTTTCCTTGGAGCTCTCGGAAGCTTTTTGGAGCTGGTGATGCTGAATTGAGAGCCGAGCAAACCTGACAATCCAAACACTCCTTCCTTGCCAATCCCTCCGGAAGGGATTATCCCCATCCATGGCAGCATTCCGGTTGTGCCAGGAATAATTGAGGTTGGAAAAGACCTCTAGGATGGTCCAGTTCAACCAGCACCCACCACTTGGATTATTTTTCCCGTGGGAGGAAAGTTTTTGTTCCCAACGACTTGAGCAGCGTTTCCCTACTGAAGGTGGCATTTAACCAATTGCCATAAAAACCAGTTCTCTTCAGAATTTTGGGATATTTATCCTAGATGCCTCCAGCGGTGATGAACAGGGAAAGATATTTAATGGAACCCTTTTATTTAGAAGATAACTCCTGGATTTCACTGGGGATGTGCTATGTGAGGATATTCCCATTCTTTGGAAAGTTCTCCTTGTGCCAGCAGGACTTTGTCTCACTGGAAGTGGTTAATTCATCTATTTTCATGGAATTATGGAATATCCGAAGTGGGAAAGGACCCACAAGGATCACAAATCCAACCCCTGGCCCTGCCCAGACACCCTAACAACCCCACCCTGGGCATCCCTGGGAGCGGTGTCCAAGCACTCCTGGAGCTCTGGCAGCCTTGGGAATGTGCCCATTCCCTGGGAAGCTGTTCCAGTGTTCCACAGGGTAAATCTTTCTGTGGAATTACTGCTCCAGGTCACATCTGGTGGGTCAAACTAAAGAAAGATTCAAAGATAAATTTATTTAGACTGGGATGATCCAGTCCAACCAACACCCACCACTAAACCATGGGACACTCAGGTACCTCACTCTGCCTGAGGATTTCACATCTCCTGCCTTCCCTTCCCCCAGGAAACTGGGATTTGAGGAGATGGACACTGGATCATCCCTTCTGATGATCCCAGGATCCACCTCTGGAAGGAGCTCTTTGGAAACTCGTTCAGGAATTTCTGCCTCAGTGTTTGTTCTGTGCCCTTGGCACAGTTCCTGGTGGCGGAACACTGTAGTTCCCACTCAGGATATTCCATATCCGTGGTCCTCAGCATGGAGCTGGGATCATTTCCAAATTCTCACTGGAACAGGATTCCCAGAGAAGCTGTGGCTGCCCCTGGATCCCTGGCAGTGTCCAAGGCCAGGTTGGACAGGGCTTGGAGCAGCCTGGGACAGTGGGAGGTGTCCCTGCCCATGGCAGCTGTGGAATGGGATGAGTTTGGTCTCTTCCAACCCAAACCATTCTGGGATTCTTGGTGTGTCCCAAATCATTTTACGCTCATTCCCAAAAAAATCTGAATATTCCTTGGAACACCACATCCAGCATCCCTGGGATGCCTCCCCCCACCCCAAAAGACACCTGCTACCGGAAGTTTGATGGGAAGTGGAAAAATTCATCCAAGACCAAAGGTCCCCTGTGCTGTCACTGGTGTGAGCTTTAAAATTCCTGCTGGAGCAGCAGCACCATGGAAAAAATCCTTTTCCATTCAGCTGCCAGGCACGGGGTGGGGGGGATGTTTATTTGAAGTAGAAACCCTGGAGACTCCAAAAGAGCCCAGAGCAGCTCCTGAAAATATCCAGCAGGAAAGATCCTTCCCAAGGCAGGCCGAGCTTGGATGTTGTTGTGTTTTCCTGCTGAATTCCTGCCTGGTTTTGGAGGATTGGGATGAGGAGGAGCTTTACCTTGGCAGCAGATTCTGCCCTGCCCTAAAAACTTTACCAGGGCAGCTTAAGCCACAGGTGGGCAAATGCGACAGACAATTCCCACCAGGAAACAGGAATTTTTCATGGATCTCCTGCCCCAACGCCCAGCAAAGGCAGTGGGCTCTGAGCCAGTGAAAGCCTTCTTGGCAATTATTCCAGAGTCCGGAAATTTGGGATATTTACTTCATCAGACTAGCAGGCCGTGCCAAATTTTTGGGAAGGGGACAAGGTGGGATTGCTGGATCTCAATCCTGCTTTTCCTGTCAGCAGCAAGGAGAGTAAAATGAAGTTAATTTGTTCAATGCCGAGGCTGGAGGATGGAATTTGGGATGGAAGGAGACAGTGGCTGAGGTTTTCCCTCTGCTGCAGATTTCTGAATCCTGACTGCAAGCCTGCCCTGGAGGGAGAAGGAAAATAAAGGGATTTCACCCCAAAAAGTCATTGCTGAATGTGATCCAGAATCGCGGACTGGTCTGGGTTGGAAGAGACCTTAAATCCCATTTTGTTCCACCCCTTTCCATGAGCAGGGACACCTCCCACTATCCCAGGCTTCTCCGAGCCCCATCCAACACTTGGGCACTTCCAGGGGCAGCCACAGGGATGGGGCATTCCTTGGAAATCTGCATTTCAGTCCATTCCTGGTTGGAATTTTGTCCCGTTTCTCCCTCAAAAATGACTCTTTGTGGGATGTGAGGGAATTGCGGGCTGGCTCTGGAGTGGTTGGAGCAGCCACGAGCTGTTGGATTTTTTGGGAAGTGGGGAGCCCACAGCTGGGAAGGGACAGGGAGAAGGAGGAGGAATGCCAAGAGGGGAGAGCTGCAGCTTCCTAGGAAGTCCTGAGAAGCTTGGGAAGCCTTGGGGGGGCCTGGCTGGACCTGGGATCCATGGATGGAACCTGGGTGGGCATGGACACCTCCAGGTGTGGAGGCAGAGCTGTGGGAATGCTTGGGAATGCTCTGGAGCCCGGCCAGGGGCTGGAGTCGATCCGGAGGCTGCTCCTGTTCCTTGTGCTGCTCCAAAGATTCCACGGAACTCTCCTGGCTGCATTTCCCTGTGCTCTGATCCTGTTTTCCCAGGAGTTTCCCCATCTCGCCCCTCCTCAGAGGCCTCAGCTCCCTCCCTGTGCCTGTGGTGACGCTTCATCATTTATTATTTACAGTTCCAGGATATCCCATCCCTTTCCCTGCCCATCCTTCAGGAACCCGGTGTTCGGCACTCCCTGACAAGTGACACCCCTTCCCCCTTCCTCACCTGCCATTCCCGTGGGATTTCTGCAGGATTCCTGCTGGGAACAGGAAAATTGTCACCTCCACACTGAGCCAGGGATTTCTTTGGGGGTTCTGTAGATCCCATTGCTTCAGGGATTTCTCCCTGTGTGCGAGCCATGTAAAAATGAAGGCATGGAATGCTGGCAGCTATGGATATCTGGGAATGGGAGCTTCCCAAAACTCACCCATCCCAATGGGGGAAGCAGGAAGCTCCAAATCCTACTAAAACTGGATTTATTGATCCCTCAAGGCATCACTGCCCCAAATTGATGGAAATGGAGCTGAGGAACCCCTTGACCTCCTGGTGTCAGGTTGGGATGAGCAGGAAGCATCGGTGGGATTGGGAATGCCATGCGGGGAGCAGCAGGAATTGCCGGAAGAGGAACGGGAGCTCTTGCACGGCTCAGCCAGCAGATGTCACCTTTGGGTGTCGCTGGGGAGGAGTTGGATCCTCGGGAAAACCCCAGGGAAAAGGAGGAATCAGTGAAGGACACGTGCAGAAGGAATCTCATGGATGCCACGCGGAGCATTCCACACTTTTCCTACTTTGGGATGTTGGGTTTCTGTGCCTGGAATGGGAATGGGAACCTCCAAACCCGTTTGGGATGGACAAACCTCAGATCAACTGAAATTTGTGCCTCAATTGGGCATTAAAAAGTTCATTTTATTCCCAAATCATCCCTTCCCTGCAAGTTCCAATATCTTAATAAAGCTGTAAATATTTTGGGAAGAGATTTGTCTGGGGAGGGTGGGAAAGTCTCATCCCTAAGTTGCCGGTGGGAGCAGCAGGTACGGGGTTGTCTGTGCCTGCAGTGAGGAATTCCCTGGAGGAGCTGCTTCCAGGGAATTATTTATTACTAATATTTTAATATTAACAGACTTTATTAACTTTAACCCTGCTCTGCACTGCTCAGTCCAAACAATTCCAGGCCTTGGAATTCACTCCTAGAGGACAGGGAAGGCCTTGGAAGTCCCTCCTGGAGGGTTAAGGAAAGGCCACATCTCCATGAACATCCTTCAGGTCCCTCCCAACCCAAATAATTCCCTGATTTTCTGCTTCCGTGGTTCTGGGGAGGCTGGGGATGATGGAGATGATCCAGCTGCAGGACTGGGATGAGGAGCAGATCCAGGAGGAGTTGCCTTTCCCAAAGGATTTTGCCTTTCCCAAAAACAAATAAAGAACAAAACATCTTCTCCTTCTTCCTGCAACCCTTCCATAAAAGAGAGATCCTGGAATCAAACAGAGCACAGGAATGGGCAGCATTTTCCATAAACTCCGTGTCTCCCGGTATTTCACACAGTTAAAGGCAGAGTTTTAGTTAGGATTTTTGCTCTCCCAGCATTTTAAGGATGGAAAGGGCCGGAGCTGAGGCTGCCAAAGGGGGAAGCATTTATAAATCCCTGATTTTATCTCCTTTCCCTAAATGTTTATGGGGGCTGTGATAAAGTGGGAGCTGCTCACAGCCAGCTGCTGTCACTGGGAGTGCCATAAATACAGGACAGAGCTGCTGCACTTCCCGAGCCCCCAACTCCAAGGAATTGGCAGAACTTGATGGGAAGAAAAAGGGGAATCAGAGGAGGAGATGATTCCTCGAATGCTCTGTGTCCATACAATTCCCAGTGTTTGTTCCTGCAGGACTAGGAGCTGACACCAATCCCACCCTCTGCAGCTCCAGCTGGGATCTGGGACATTCAGGAGAGAGGGCTGGGGGCAGTCGTGGCATTGCTGAGATCCCTGTGCTGCTCTGCTCTCATCCCAGTTGGAATTTGCAGAGCCCAGTCTGGCAACAATTCCTTTAAGGGAACTTTTTCCCCTGGGATAAATAGCTGCGTGATCCCAATGAATCATGGGAAGAGGAATCCTGGCTGATCATTTTTTCTGAAAGGGACCAGCTGAACCTTTTTCATTTTTTTAAATTTTAAAAACGAAAATTCCCAAGTCTTTAGGAAGAAGGAATAAGGAATGTGAAAAACCTCATTCCCTCTTTTTGCCTGGAATGCAGAGCCTCTTAAAGCCCATTTAACAGTGGGAATGATCATTCCCAATTAAATAATTCCTAATCCAGGAGAACAATCCTGGGCGTGTAATCGACTTTCTTCTTGCAGGATTAGATCAATGATCCTCCTGGACTTGCTCCTCCCGTCCAGTTTTATTCTCTCATTGCTTTATGACATTTATCATGTTGTGTAATTGGCTTTTTGTGATACAGACACCAAAAATTCTCTTCTTTCCCCTTTATTTAGAAACACAAATTCCCAAGTCTTTAGGAAGAAGGAATGTGGAGTCCAAGGACACAGAATATTTGAGATGCAGCTTTGATGGGCTACAAATGGACAGCTGAGAAATTCAGGTGTCAGGAACAGCTGGGCCTGAGCCAGATTTATTGTCCGGGATCTGAGGGTGAAAGAGACGGGAACACTGCAGGGAAAGATGGGCTGAGGAAGCCACTGAGCCAACAACTCAATCCTCTTCCAAGGTGGAAAACAGCTCCGGGTTTGGAGGTGGGGCGGGAATTGGTCACCGAGAGAGGGATCCCTTTTATCGGAGTGAAATCAAACCGCAGCACCGATATCTGCTAAAACCGGGAGAATTGGGATAGAAACCGCTCTGCCTCTGGGTTTTCCACGCCGAGGGATGATGAGAAATAATCCTTGAAGCTCTGGATTAGGACACTTCAGTCTGTTTGGTGAATAAATGGGAATTTGGGGGATTTCAGAGCCAGGAGGAGGAGGTCGTTTGCTTGCTTTTAATGACTTTAAACACAGGGACAGAGAGAGGGACTTTGGGGAAAGGACTGGAGTGCCAGGACAAGGGGGAATGGCTTCAGACTGGAAGAAAGTAGGGTTAGCTGGGATCTTGGGAAGGAATTCCTAGCTTGTTCAGGACAGTTCTCCAGCTTTTAGATCCTGGTGGATTGTGGGATGGAGCAGCTGAAGTGACTTTTCCGTTTTCTTGGTTTCTCTAATTCAGTGCCTCGGTGACTTTCAAACCGTTTTTGACCTTACACTGGTATGGGGCTGCTGGATAACGTTGGGATGTTGGGATGCACTGCTTGGAGGGATTGAATGCTGCACAGCAAATGCTCATGACTGAAAATGTTCACCTCGGGAGAAGGCTCCAGGGAGAGCTCCGAGCCCCTTGCAGGGCCTAAAGGGGCTCCAGGAGAGCTGGAGAGGGACTGGGGACAAGGCATGGAGGGACAGGAGCCAGGGAATGGCTTCCCAGTGCCAGAGGGCAGGGCTGGATGGGAGATTGGGAATTGGGAATTGCTGGCTGGGAGGGTGGGCAGGGGCTGGGCTGGAATTGCCAGAGCAGCTGTGGCTGCCCCTGGATCCCTGGCAGTGCCCAAGGCCAGGCTGGACATTGGGGCTGGGAGCAGCCTGGGACAGTGGGAGGTGTCCCTGCCCATGGCATGGGATCTGAGGTCCCTTCCAACCTGAACCAGTCTGGGATTCTGGAATTCTGGGATTCATCATCTCTTCATTTCTCTTCAAAGCTTTGTTGGCCAATGTTGCTCTGGTGGGGTGTTGGCCAGTTTTGGGGATTTGTCTGGAGGCACAGAATCCCAGGATGGGTCAGGCTGGAAGGGACCTCAGGGGGTCACTGGTGCCACTCCCTGCTCCAGCAGGGCCATCCCAGAGCCCAGGGCACAGGAGCGTGTCCAGAGGGCTCTGGAATATCCCAGGGAGGAGGCTCCAGCCCCTCTCTGGGCTCTGTTCCAGCCCGGGCCCTGCCCAGGGCAGCAGTTCTGCCTCCTGTGCAGGGCAATTGCCGGGCTCAGGCCCTGCCCGTGGCTCTGGTGCCGCTGCCGGGCCCCGGAGCAGAGCCCGGGCCCTGCCCTGAGCCCTCCCTGCAGCCAGGGACACCCAGGGCTGAGGGCCCCTCTCAGCTGGGGCTCCTCTCGAGGCTGAGCAGCCCCGGCTCCCTCAGCCTGTGCTGGGCACGGAGATGCTCCAGCCCTTCCTCATCCTCACAGCCCTCCTCTGGGTCCTATCCGGGAGCTTCCTGTCCCTCCTGTCCCAAGGATCCAGAGCCAAGGGCTGTGGGGACAGGGAAGATTTCCAAGCCCCGATATTCCCCATTAACTCCCACAATTCCAGAGGCCACATCAGCTTTCCCTGCACTCCAAACCCCATCCCCTCTTCCCGAAGTTTACAAGGGAAGCTCTCAGTGTTGTGCTGTTGAATTTCCAGCCTCTCCATTCCCAGTGTTGCGTTCACAGGGATTTGGGATAATGCAGGTCCTCACGGCGCCTCATTATTCCCCCAAAGGTGACGGCGTCGTTCAAGTGCCCCTCTTGTGACAAGTGGCTCATTATGGCTCCTCTCAGTCCCCCCAGAGATCCCATTATATCCAACAGCACTGGGAGTGGGAAGAGGATAATTTGCATCCAGCATGAGCTTTTCCCATTATTCCCACTTCTCCGAGACAAGGAAAACAAATCATCTCCACCGCTGCTCCCTTTTTATTCCTGCTGCAGTCCCTTTTATCCGGCAGCGGTTTTGCTTTGCTCCTTCTCCTTGGGATATTGTGTTTGCTCCTTCCCTGGGCGATTGGGAAAAATATCTTGGCTGAAAGGGCTTTTTATCCTTGGAAAAGAAAAGCGTGGCTGGAGAGGGAAAAGCCGGATCAATAAGTGCCACGTTGGTGTTTATTCCCGGGATTTTGCTTTTGTTCCTTTGCATTTCTGGGGTTTTTTTTAAGGCATTTTTCCCTCCTCACTGCTTTTCCGATGATGGGAATTATCCCATTTGGAATTTGAAATGCCTCCCATCCCTCTCTATTTCCACCTGGAGGCAGGGATAGTTTTGAGGAGAAAATCCCAAAATTCAGTGTTCATTTTGGCACAAACTCCTAAAACCCCAATGAAGGGAAGGCCGTAACAAATCCATACCCCTCTCATATTCCATGGGACAGGCAGGCCATGTTTTCCCAGGTTTTTCCAGCCCTTTCCTAATTATTCCCACTGCAAAATCCCTGCAGAAGTAGAGCATGGAAGTAGAAACTTTGGGAAGTGGGAAATCGTCATCCTACTTTGTTTTTTCTCTAATGAAAAGCATCTTTTGGTCGTTTCCAGGAGGAAAACACATGGAAACATTTTGTTTTTCCAGGTTTTCCCTGATTTTTGGATATTTTCAGTGACAACATGGAGCACAGCAAACCCCGGATTGCGTTTGCCCCCATCCTGTTTCTTATGGATGAGCAAGGATGGACCCGTTCCATGAAAAACCATGGAATCATGGAATGGTTTGGGTTGGAAAAAGCCATGGCAAGGGACATTTTTAAGGAAATCAGGCTGTTCCAAACTGCATCCAACCTGGCCTTGGACAATTCCAGGGATGGAGCATCCACCTCCTATCTTGGCAAACCCTGTCCATGGATTTAAGTCAATCTGAACTCAGATTTAGTGGATTTGGGAATGTTTTATCCTCTCTTTGGGAAATCATCCTTAGTTTTTCCCCACGTTTATGAAGGATGAAGGCTCAGAGGTGCCGGTGATCCCCTCGTTTTCCCAATTCCATGGGAGATTCCCTTTTCCTGCCTTGTCCTAACCACAACTAAATAAAGATCAGGCACCTCTGCAGGTTCTTCAGGACAGCTTGGGAGCCTTTCCACTTGGGAATGTGGAGGGGAAAGATGGGATGGAGGCAGCAGCAGCCACTGGGAATATCCAAATCCTATTCCCAGCTCTGGGATATCATTTTTGCCAGTCCTGGAGGCTCCTGGTGTAGCTCAGGAGAGTTTGGGGCTCTGTTTTGGTACCAAAATTCCAAACTGTCTTTGCCACTGGATCCATGAATTTTTCCTCTTCCATGCCCACACCTGGAGGAGGGAAATAATGATAAAGACAAAGCATGGCCATGAATCCTTAAAAAACGTGGATGGAGGAAAATAACCCTAAAATGTGATTCTGGAAGAAGATATTGAACAAAACCACTCCAAACACCAGGAGAGGGGAGGAATTGCAGTTGGATCTCAACCCTTGGATCCCAGGAATGAGAGGTTGGATCCCAGCCCTTGGATCCTGGGAATGAGGGGTTGGATCCCAGCCCTTGGATCCCAGGAATGAGGGGTTGGATCTCAACCCTTGGATCCTGGGAATGAGGGGTTGGATCTCAACCCTTGGATCCCAGGAATGAGGGGTGCCTGCAGTTGGATCTCAGCCCTTGGATCCTGGGAATGAGGGGTTGGATCCCAGCCCTTGGATCCTGGGAATGAGGGGTTGGATCTCAACCCTTGGATCCTGGGAATGAGGGGTTGGATCTCAACACTTGGATCCCAGGAATGAGGGGTTGGATCCCAGCCCTTGGATCCTGGGAATGAGGGGTTGGATCTCAGCCCTTGGATCCCAGGAATGAGGGGTGCCTGCAGTTGGATCTCAACCCTTGGATCCTGGGAATGAGGGCTTGGATCCCAGCCCTTGGATCTCGAGAATGAGGGGTTGGATCTCAACCCTCGGATCCCAGGAATGCCCAGCTGAAGTTACTTCCTGATGATTTCCCTGTGTTTTCCCTCCTTTTCCCTATGGATGGGTGAATTCTTGCGTCACTCCCTGGCGATTCCGTGGTTTCTGGTTTCCCTAATTCCATCCCTTTTTTCCCCAGGAAAAGCCTACGCCCCGGAATTCTACTACGACACCTACAACCCCCTGTGGCAGAACCGGCCCCGGGTTTATTCCTACAGCCTGCAGTGGACGCAGATGAATCCCAACGCCGTGGATCGGATCCTGGCCTATCGCCTGGGAATTCGCCAGGTGAGCGGGAATCACCCGGGCACGATGAGCCTCTGGAGCCTCCCAGGCTCTGCGACATCTGCGGGGCCTTTAGGGGCTTCTGGTTTATTTATTTTATTTTATTTTATTTTATTTTATTTTATTTTATTTTATTTTGTTTTGTTTTATTTTATTTTATTTTATTTTGTTTTGTTTTGTTTTGTTTTGTTTTGTTTTATTTATTTTATTTTATTTTATTTTATTTTACTTTGTTTAATTTAATTTAATTTAATTTAATTTGATTTAATTTTACTTTATTTTATTTTACTTTGTTTTATTTTACATTATTTTATTTTGAATTTATTTTATTTTATGATATTTTATTTTACTTTTTAAACTGTACTTTATTTTATTTTATTTTATTTTATTTTATTTTATTTTTTTACTTTATTTTATTTTATTTTAATTTTGCTTTCTTTTATTTTATTTTGCGTTTTTTACTTTCTTTTATTTTACTTCACTTTATTTTATGTTATTTTATTTTATGTTTTTTATTTTTATTTTATTTTATTTTACATTTTTACTTTATGTTATTTTTTTACTTTATTTTAGTTTACTTTATTCTCTTTTTATCTTTTTTTTACTGTATTTTACTTCACTTTATTTTATTTCGTTTGATTTTACCTTATTTTATTCTATTCTATTCTATTCTATTCTATTCTATTCTATTCTATTCCATTTTATTCCACTTTATTTTATTTTCCTGGTCCATTCCCACAATCCATCCACCTCCGAGCTATCCTTGGCCACCACATCCTCCTCCAACTCATCCTTCTCCATTTGCCTCCTTCCTTGGGAGCATCCAGCTGATATTTTTTGGGAATTTTGACAGCCTCCCACTGGTCTTTTCCTTCAAATAATCCCCCAGTGGATTGATCCAGAAAATCTTTCTTTGGATATTCAACACGTGGAATAATAATTTGGGCAGGGACAACGAGGGAAGGGATTAGACCAGATTTTGCAGAGGGATATTTTGGAAAATAAAGGGAAAAAATTGTTATCCCACAGATTTCCCACTGGGATGAGCTTTGGAAAAATAAATCCTCAGTTTTAACATTTTATTTATGGGGATTTTTGCTTGGGCAATTTCCCTGGAAGTTGTAGAGATCCTGGGACACATCCCGGGAAGGGCTCTGGTACCTGCACGGGGCTGGAGATGGGATCTTCCTGAATCCAAGGAATTTGTGATGAAAACGGGGGATGTTTAATCCACATTTATGCAACTCCTGGCATCGCTGGCACAAATCAGCTCCAGGATTCCCAGGGCCTGGGAGGAATCAGGGAATTCTGGAAGGAACTCGCTGAAGGAAAGGATTTCTATTGGAATTCATTGCATTAGGAATTCTAGCTGCTTTTCCCATTTAATTTTCATTCCTCTTTAATTACCCATTCATGTAATTAACCAGGGTTACGCTGCTCTGGGCCAGCCTAATCCAAACATTCCCATTTTTCCTCTCTGGAGCCCCCTTTCCAGCCTGGCTGATTCAGAACCCTGGGATCCATTTGGATAAGATTCCTGCAGGAATTCCCCTTGGAACAGGAGGATAAATAAAATCCTGATTTTTATTTACAGCCCCAGGGCTGGCTCCCAGGGGATTGTTTCTCTTGGATAATTATTCCCCTTGGAAAATGTATTTTTTACTGGGATGTGCTGGTTTTGAGTTATCCATGGAAAGGGATGGGCACCCTTTGGAATGTTGGATGACTCATGGCTGGGCCATGTTGGCTGTAGGAAGAGGATGGGAACTTTTCCAGGTGGGAATGGGGTTTGGAGGTGGGGAGCTACTCTTAATCCTGGTTTTAATCTCGGTTTTAATCTCCTGATGCATTGGAAAACTGTGGAAAAGGGCTAAGAGTGGGTCAGTGTGCTGGAGTCTGTTCCTGACTGGATTCCCACCATTCCCTGATCCCGAAATTCCTGGTACATTAAAGATGTGGAATTCAGAGCATCCCTCCCCTGCTTCAGCCACAGCTGCTTCTCCAGGCAGAATCCAGGCAGTTTTTTGGGAATATTCAGTTGATATCTGGTTTAGGCTGATGAATTTTCATAGAATCCCAGAATTCCTGACCGGTTTGGGATGGAAGGAACCTTAAATCCCATCCAGTTCCATGGGCAGGGACACTTCCACTATCCTAGGCTGCTCCAATCCCTGTCCAACCTGGCCTTCCATTTCCTGTGGAATTCTTGGAATATTGACAATATTTTAAATCCCTTTTCTGGAAAACATGAACTTCTTTGAAGTCCCAGAGTTGTTCAGCTTCATTCTGGATTTTTCCAGCTGCTTGTGGAAAACAACCCGAAGGTTGTGCTTAATAAGGAAAATTTCAAGGGTAAAGGAGCCTGGAATGGGGCAGAGCGGGGATTTCCCCTAACAACAAATTGTGCTTGAGGCTTTTAGGTTCTCCAGGAAAACAACATCCAGGAAGTAATTCCAGTTTGGAATAAAGTGGGATTGTAGAGGTGGAAATGTCTCTGGGATCATTTGATAGCTCTTCCCTCACCTTTTATTTCATGGAATTCCAGAATCCCAGAATGGTTTGGATTTGGAGGAACCTTAAAGCCCATCCAGTGCCACATTCCGCTATCCCAGGCTGCTCCCAACCTGGCCTTGGACACTTCCAGCAATTCAGGGGCAGCCACCGTTTTTCTGGGAATTCCATCCCAGCCTCTCCGCACCCTCCCAGCCTGGAATTCCTTCCCAGTATCCCACTAAACCGGCTGCCAGCCTGGCTGTGTCACCAGTGTGACACATTCCTGTCACATCCCGCTTCAGGTCACCTCTGCTGTCCCTGGAATGCAGAGAAATTCCTGTCCCAGAGCGGGATTTAGTGCTGGAAAACAGGACACAAGGAAAACCTCTGGCATTCCAAGCGTTGGTTAAGGAGAATTCCCAAAGAAACTGTCACAGATAATGTTATAAAACTTATTTGATAATAAAAACTAAGCTTGGCTTAATGAGAAATCAGGGAAGCCAGGAGGGGAGGGAAGGTCCTGTGAGGTGACGAGGGAGTCACAAAACCAGGGAATTGTCACTTTTCTGCCTATGGAGCGAAAATGGAAAGATGGGAAAATGGGAACTGAAGTCACCTGGGAGAAATGGATTCATTTGAGCACACTTCAGACCCCACCTGAAGAGCAGGAATCCTGCAGATTCTTTCTCCCAGGATCATGGGAACACATCACATCTACTCCAAAGGGAAAGATGTTTCCCAGCTGGGAATTTCCATTGGATTTACTCTGGGAAATGTAAAATCTTGAAAATTTCATTCAGAACCAGTCCCAAAAATGACATTTATAGCAATTAATTCAGTGAGGGAAGAGAGAGAGCTGGAATTCCACATTTATATTGGAATATTCCTGATGTTGTTCCCATAAAGGATTTTAATCTTTCTCCTATGAGGGAATATTTTCTGTCCCAAAGATTTCCCTGCACGTATCAATTCTGGGAATCTAAAGAGGTTTTGTCTTCCCTGCGTTTGTGGAATGAAACACGGAGAGTTTGGCCAAAACCAAAAAGATTGTGACATGCAGGGACACGTTTTTTATTGCTGTTCCTGCCTTTGGGAAATTAAATTAGAGCAGGAATGGTGCTGGTTTAAAAATTCCCACTTTTCAGGGCTGATTTCTCCTGTGCTGCTTCTTCACAGCTCCGAGGTGAGGTTTGTTCCAGGCCTGTTCCTGGCTGTTTAAAACTGGTTCTAACTATCAGATGGATCAGGGGAATATTTATGGATCATGCTGAAAATAAAATTTCTGCTGATTTTGTCTTAAGGAATTCAGAGCTGGGAGCTTGAACTCCTGTTGGGAAAGGCTGGGAGAGCTGGGAATGTTCACCTGGAGAAGGAGAAGGATCCAGGGAGAGCTGAGAGCCCCTTGCAGGGCCTAAAGGGGCTCCAGGAGAGCTGGAGAGGGACTGGGAACAAGGCATGGAGGGACAGGAGCCAGGGAATGGCTTCCCAGTGCCAGAGGGCAGGGCTGGATGGGAGATTGGGAATTGGGAATTGCTGGCTGGGAGGGTGGGGAGGGGCTGGGCTGGAATTGCCAGAGCAGCTGGGGCTGCCCCTGGATCCCTGGCAGTGCCCAAGGCCAGGCTGGACACTGGGGCTGGGAGCAGCCTGGGACAGTGGGAGGTGTCCCTGCCATGGCAGGGCTGGCATTGGGTGGGATTTACGGTCCCTTCCAACCTAAACCATCCTGGAATTCTCAGATCTTTTCCTGGATGACTTTGACACCGAAGCTGCTCCTGCCCTTATCCACCCTCCCTGCTCCATGACTGAGGTGTGAACACCCACAGGAGCTCCTTTGGGAGGCCATGGCCTGGAATTTCTTGAGGTGTGATCAAAAATAATCCCCAGGAAGAGCTTTGCTCATTCACATTTCCACAAAATGTGGACAATAAATCCAAATTCCCTCTCTTCCCAAAAATGTGCCGGCAAAATCGGACATATTCATTTGATCCAAGGAATTGCTGCCTGCTGGGCCTGCCTTGGGATGATTTTTGTTATGTAACCATAAATTCCTGCTATTTCCTTCCCAGCTTTAGTATCTGAGGCATTTTAACTCCTCAGTTGGCTTTCTTAAGGAAAGGAAACACACAGGAAAATCCTAAAGTTACTTCCGGGGATTTCTAACCCAGCTCTTTGTTTGGGTCAGATCCCATGGGAAAGGGAGGGCCAGCAGGGAAGGAGAATCTGGCAGAGGATCAGGATGGTTGGGGTTGGGAGGGACCTCAAATCCCATCCCATCCCATCCCAACCCCATCCCAGGGACACCTCCCACTGTCCCAGGCTGCTCCAAGCCCCAATGTCCAGCCTGGCCTTGGGCACTGCCAGGGATCCAGGGGCAGCCCCAGCTGCTCTGGCAATTCCAGCCCAGCCCCTCCCCACCCTCCCAGCCAGGAATTCCTTCCCAAGATCCAACCTCAATTTCTCCTTTCTCAGTTTGAAGTCATCCTCCTGTCCTGTCATTCCATTTTCTGAGGAATTGTCCCTCTCTGGTTCCCTGGAGCCCCTTCAGATCCTGGGAAGTGCTCTGAGGTCTCCCTGGAACCTTCTCCTCTCCAGACTGATCAGCCCCGGTTTTCCCAGCCTGTTTCCATGTGATATCCTGAAAACATGAGCTTTCCATGCTCCTCAGGTTTCCCTGATCCTGGAGCAGAGCAGATCCCAGCTCTGAAGAGGGGAAGGAGGCTCTGGCAGGGACTGGGAACGAGCGATTGTCTCTCCTCATGTGTCCATGGGGAATATGGTCAGGGAGAGGTGCAGCCTCTCATGGAATCACAGAACATCCTGAGGTGGAAGGGATCCACCAGGATCACCGAGTCCAACTCCTGGACTTGTCTTGGAGATCATTTGGGTACTGAATTACCTGGTGGGACCTCACTTCATCTGTCAGGAGCACACCAGGATTTGCTTTGGGATTTATTTGGTGGCCTGAGGGTGCAGCCAAAGTAATGAGCAATAAAACTGGGACATGTGACACCATCAGGAAGCTGGTCTGGATCCCAGAGCAGCTCAGGAGGCTCCAAATCCTCCTGCATGGAGCATTTATGGAAAAGGAGCTGGAAGGGATCCACCAGGATCACCGAGTCCAATTCCTGGACTTGTCCCGGAGAGCCTTTGGGCTCTGAGTTACCTGGTGGGACCTCACTTCATCTGTCAGGAGCACACCGGGATTTGCTTTGGGATTTATTTGGTGGCCAAACGATTCAGCCATAAAACTGGGACATGTGACACCATCAGAACCCCAGGTCTGGATCCCAGAGCAGCTCAGGAGGCTCCAAATCCTCCTGCATGGAGCATTTATGGAAAAGGGAGTGTGGAGCACAGGGAATTTCCCTTTCTCAAGGGCACTGCTGGGCACAGCCTTTCATTTGTAACTCCCTGGAGCAGAAGGATGGGGACAGCCTTGGATTTGGTCACAACCTGGATTTGGTTATCCTCAACTTCCTTGGGAATGTGCCAAGGTCTGCCAAGACATTCCTGCACAGAAGGAACATTTTTCCCTCTCCATAAGAGCCCTCTGAAGAATATTCCGACAGTGATGCATTTCAGCTTTGGATTTGGCTTCGGAATCAGTGACCAAGATTCTTCCAGGTTTTTTCCTTTTCCAAGCATCCCTGTGCGTATTCCCTGGTCAGCCTTTGGAGACACCAACACTCCAGGAGCTGCTTTCCTTAAGTGTCCAATCATGGAATATTTAGGTTGGAAAAGCCCTCTCAGACCATCAAACCCAAGCATTCCCCAGCACTGCCAAAGCCACCGCAGATCCGAGTCCCCAAGTGCCACATCCACACTTCCAGGATGGCGACTCCAGCACATCCCTGGGCAGTTTGTTCCAAGAATATACTTTCCAAGAGTGTGAAAAATAGTCCCAAATGTCCCTCAGAAGGTTTCTCTACTCCTGGAAGTTTATCCACCTTAACAAATCCACTTTTGGGCTGCCGCTTCCATCTCCTCCCTCACTGAGCTCGGTTTGGAGCAGCTGTGAACATCCTTGTGCTTTTCCATAGTGGTTCCTAAATGCAGCAGGAGCTTCACCTGGAGATCCTGGAGCAGCTCCATTCCTGCAGCTGCTCCAACCACCTCTGGCTCCCTCTGGCACCACGTGGAGCGGTTCCCTTCCCACACTTTGCCTGCCTCCAAAGCCAGATTCCCATTTCTTCCCAATAAATGACAACGGTTAGCGACTCCCAGCATCCGAGGAGCGCCGGGCAGGCGCCTCCGGCTCTCAGATATTTCCTGGCAGCAGGATGAAAGCGAATTAAACCAGGGAGACTTTTCCAGAGCAGCCAGGAAGGGTGTGCAGCTCTGATCTCCGCGGTGGCTGCTCCCAGCAGGTGACAGCAGGTGACAGCCACGTCCCCGCAGCCGTGGTGACCTAGAAAAGGAACAGCTCCTCTGTGGAGAAGTCATAAAAATTCAGCTGGTCCCTGTAAACCAGAGAGCAGCTTGTTCCAGCTTGTTCCATAAAAGATTCAAGCTCCCACCTTTCCTTTATTCCCAGCCCCAGGAGCCTGTGGAGTCCGTGGGTTGGGAATGAGAAGCTCCTCAAACAGCCCCGAGCGGGTCACGGCTCCATCGCTTCCTTCTGGTCACCCTCTGGATCGACTGGATTTTTAACTTGTGCTGTCACTCAGTGCTGAGTGGGGGCAGGGGGATTCAAACATCCACAGTATGCCTCGGAAAGGGATTCCTGGGATGGCAGAGTGGGCACTGGGCAGAAAGCAGAGCAGGGAATTTTCTGTCTGTGCCACGGCACAAATCCCATAGCCCTGGATAAAAGGCTGAGGAGAAAGGGAGTGCGGATACATTTTCTTGCCTTTCTGATTAAAGAATCCCAGAATCCCAAAGTGTTGTGGCTTGGAAGCCCAAATCCCATCCCATCCCAGCCCCAGCCCTGCCATGGGCAGGGACATCTCTCACTGTCCCAGACTGCTCCAAGTCCCGTCCAACCTGGCCTTGGACACTGCCAGGGATCCAGGGTCAAACACAGCTTCTCTGGGAATTCTATCCCAGCCTGTCCCCACTCTCCCAGCCAAGAATTCCTTCCCAAGATCCCAGCTAACCCTACTTTCTTCCAGTCTGAAGCCATTCCTCCTTGTCCTGGCACTCCAGTCCTTTCCCCAAAGTCCCTCTCTCTGTCCCTGTGTTTAAAGTCATTAAAAGCAAGCAAACGACCTCCTCCTCCTGGCTCTGAAATCCCCCAAATTCCCATTTATTCACCAAACAGACTGAAGTGTCCTAATCCAGAGCTTCAAGGATTATTTCTCATCATCCCTCGGCGTGGAAAACCCAGAGGCAGAGCGGTTTCTATCCCAATTCTCCCGGTTTTAGCAGATATCGGTGCTGCGGTTTGATTTCACTCCGATAAAAGGGATCCCTCTCTCGGTGACCAATGCCCGCCCCACCTCCAAACCTGGAGCTGTTTTCCACCTTGGAAGAGGATTGAGTTGTTGGCTCAGTGGCTTCCTCAGCCCAGCTTTCCCTGCAGTTTTCCCGTCTCTTTCACCCTCAGATCCCGGACAATAAATCAGGCTCAGGCCCAGCTGTTCCTGACACCTGAATTTCTCAGCTGTCCATTTGTAGCCCATCAAAGCTGCATCTCAAATATTCTGTGTCCTTGGACTCCACATTCCTTATTCCTAAAGACTTGGGAATTTGTGTTTCTAAATAAAGGGGAAAGAAGAGAATTTTTGGTGTCTGTATCACAAAAAGCCAATTACACAACGTGATAAATGTCATAAAGCAATGAGAGAATAAAACTGGACGGGAGGAGCAAGTCCAGGAGGATCATTGATCTAATCCTGCAAGAAGAAAGTCGATTACATGCCCAGGATTGTTCTCCTGGATTAGGAATTGTTTAATTGGGAATGATCGTTCCCACTGTTAAATGGGCTTTAGAGCAGAAAAGGCAGGGAAAGAGATTTGTTGTGCAACTGTCAAATCAGAGAATCATGGAATATCCTGAGCTGGAGGGATCCCAAGGATCATTCAGCCCAGCTCGTGTCCCTGCACAGACACCCCAACAGTCCTGTGCAGCCCTGGGAATGGTATCCAAACCCTCCTGGAGCTTGGCAGCCTTGGGAATGTGCCCATTCCCTGGGGAGCTGTTCCAGTGCTTATTCCACCCTCTGGGGGAGGAACTTTTCCCTGATATCCATCCCAAACCTCCTCAGGCACATCTGGTTTTCCCCCTGTCCTGTTGCTGTTCCCTGGGAGCAGAGCCCGACTCCCACTCGGGACACTTTGGATCAGTCTGTCCCTGGCTCAAGCCGAGCCTCACCTGCCCAGTCTGGGCTGGGTTTGAGCTTTTGGTCCCAGTTGGATCCAGGGGAGCTGGGAACCATCTCTGCAGGACAGCCAGGAGCCGGGACCAGCTCCACTCGGAAAGACACGTGAGGGTTTGGGGTTCGGCTGATTGGGTGTGGAAATATTAAATGAGGGAGAGAGAGGAGGGGAAGATGACGGGAAGTTTGTGAGGAGCAGCCGAGGGCACTGGAATTGTGTAGCTGGAGAGGAGGAGACTGAGAGGAGTCCTCGTTGTGGTCTTCAATGTCCTCCTGAGGGCAGCTCCAACCTCTGCTCCCTGTGACAGGGACAGCAGGAGGACATTCCAGGGAATGGCTGGAGCTGGGGCAGGGTGTTGCCTTTTACCCAACCTGGAAGTGAAACACGAGATAATTTTTAGCGTAGGAGGTAACATAAAAGTGGATCTTTATGGAAGGCCTTCAGGGGCAGTCGTGGAAAGACGTCCACAAAAACCCACCCTCACGGGGTGGATACAGTTTTTATAGGTTTTAGGAAATTAGCATAATTGATAAAAAACACCAATTGAGAGGGCAAGCGGTGATGGAATTCCCTCCTCAGGTCAAGCCCCTTCTCTGGAGGCCTCCCCTCGGCACTGGCTGTGCTCTGTCCATGAAATGTATCTCCAAGAGTTGTTCTCAGCCTTGGTGGCCAGGAGGAACCAAGACAGCACTGGGGCCTTGTACCCCCCGGGGCTTAGAGCTCTGGAATTTGTTTTGTCTTTCTGCCGAGGGAAAGGCCGTGGGAAATTACTGGGAAAACCGGCCACTGATATAATAAACCACAAATACATGTGTGAATAATATAGAAAATATATAAAGAAAAAAGGCAAAACATGAAGTGGCATCAAGGGCAGGGTCAGGCTGGAGGGAAAGGTTCTTTCCTCAGAGGGTGGGATAAGCACTGGAACAGCTCCCCAGGGATAGGGCACATTCCCAAGGCTGCCAGAGCTCCAGGAGCGTTTGGACACTGCTCCCAGGGTGGGATTGTTGGGGTGTCTGTGCAGGGCCAGACTGGAGGATCCTTGAGATGCCTTCCAGCTCAGGATATTCCATGATTCCACAATTCTCCGCCATCAAGGACAGAACATCCTTTTCATCTTGCCTGAATCACAGATATTTGCCACTGAGTCATTCCAAATCCATCCTTGGGAACGAAGATGACACAGGAGCCACCTCCCTGCTCAATTTTGTGTTCCCACCTGGATAACTCTGCTTATATTCCAGCCAGAATTTGAAAGAAAAGCAGGAATATGGCAAACACTCCCTGGAGTTTTCCCTCTGTGGTGTGCAAATGGAATGTTTGTCCATGAGCTGAACAGTCCAATTTTAGATATAAAACTTCCAAAGAAATCTCTAAATTTTTTTAAGGAAAATCAATCCATGCGGTTATAAATTGCAAAGGAATGACTTTAAACACCACCATAGTTTTTTATGGAGTATCCAATGGATTAATTGACTTTGTCATTAATTTTTTTGTCATCAATTAACATTGTCATTAATTAAAGAGGTCCTTGTCCAGCTCATGGAGTCAAGTCCAGAAGGAATTTGTGCTGGGAATGAATAGGCCAAGAACAATGGAGTGAGGAGCTGATTCTTTATGAACATATCTGAGCATAGAAAGAATCAATCTTTAATCATCCCAGAGGATTGACTCCAGAGGAAATCCATCATTCCAAGGCTTCAAGAGAATATAATTTTCCAACAAAAGACATGGAATAGAAGACATGGAATAAACCCCCTTTTATTGGCAGCACCAGGGTGGTTCCAACCTTCTGGAATAAAAATCTGCCACATTTACGGCCCCCTTTTGCTTTGGTGTCACCTTTGGGAAGAAAGATTCCGAAATATTCCGAGGGAAAAAAGGAGTCCTGTCCCAGGGAAACCTCCTGTGCTCCAAGCTGCCTGAGCATGGATATGCTCTGCTTAATTAATTACAGGATAATGCAAACAAATGCTGCAGAAGCTGCTCCCATTTTCCCTCAGGGCTTCATAAATATTCCCAAACCATTGGAAAATTGTTATTCCAGCTTGGCTGAAGTCAGTTCCTCACTGCTGGAAAACTGTAATTCCAGCTTGGCCAAAGTCAATTCCCCACCTGAGTTTCATCCTTATCTTTGGTAGGAAAAGGGCTTTGATTATGAGAATTTTTCCCCTTCAAAAATTCCTTTTCCAAGAAAATCTTGATTTTTATGGATATTCCAGCTCTGGACACAAGAATTGAGGTGCAGGGAGATGTTTTGTGGTTGTGTTTCTTGTGGATTTTCTCGTGGAAGCTTCAATCTTTTTCTCACGGCTCCTGTGCCGTGGGATGGGGGGAATATTCCATGGGTTTCCCTTTGCTTCCTGCACATCGTGCCTGCAATAAGGCAGGGAATCCACCAGGAAAGTTGGAAATTCTAATCCCAAATTGGGATGATTTCTGCTTACTTATAATTTGAAGGGACTTTAGGCTCAATGTTAGGGATGGGCTGTACAGGGAATTTTGGGGAGTGGTGATGAGGGTTTGGCTTTTCCCCATCCAAAGTGATTCCCAGATGTCCAAGGGAAACAGCGTTGGGCTCTTCCTGCTTGGAATCAGAGCATCTCCAGTTTGGGGCTGGGAGTTTCCACCACCGCAAGGCATTGTAGGAATTAAATCCCATTTTTAGGGTGCCTCGGGCTCCATTTGTTTCCAATTCTTTCCATCTTTTCCAGCCCAGGCTGTTGGTGTTTCCCAGGTTTGGGAAGCAGCTCCTGGAGTGATGGCTCCATTTTCACTGCTGGGTTGATTTTCCAAGTGGGAAAACCAAAGTTGGATGCGGCAGATCCTGAATTTATTTCTTTCTATATTTCTGTGTTTATATAGTTCTAGATTGATTGATTGATTGATTGATAAATTTGTTTATTTCTATATTTCTATATAGATATTTATTTCTATATTTATTTGTTTCTAAATTTATTTATTTATGTATTTTTAAAACTTTATTTACTTCTATGTTCATTTTTTCTGTATTTCTATATGTCTATCTTGATACATTTATTTATTTTTATATTTTTATATCAATACATTTCTGTATTTCTATATTTATTTTTATTTTTATTTTTTCTATTTTTATTTACTTCTATATTTTTATTTAATTATATGTTTATTTATTTATATATTTATTTATATATCTATTTCTATATTTCTATATTTCTATATTTCTACATTTCTATATTTCTATATTTCTATACTTCTATACTTCTATATTTCTATATTTCTATATTTCTATTTATTTATATATTTATTTGTTTCTATATTTATTTATTTATGTATTTAAAAACTTATTGATTTCTATATTTATTCCTATATTTCCATATTCCTATGTTTATTTTAATTTATATTTTTATATTTATTTCTCTATTTTATTTATTAAATTCTATACTTATTTATTTATATATCTATTTATTTCTGTATTTTTTCTGTATTTATTTATTTATATATTGATATATTTATTTATTTCTATATTTCTATTTTCCTCTATCAATATTTGTTTATCTATTTATTTGTTTGTTTCTTTCTTTATATATATTTTAATTTATGTATTTCTATATTTTTTCTATATTTATTTATTTCTATATTTCTATATTTTTATTTCTTTCTGTATTTCTTGCTATATTTCAATATTTCTTTCTTTCTATACTTATTTATTCAACAGGAGAGCTGGAAAATCAGGCTTTTCTATCCAAACTTGGTTGTTGTTTTCTATCCAACACAGTGACAATTTTGTGATGTTTTGGACTTTTATTTTCTCCCTGGTTTCCATGGTGAAAAACAAGGATTAGAACAGAGCTGGTGTTGATTGCAAGGGAAAAAACCCCAAAAATCTGTGTTGCTTCCTATGGAGAAATATCAATATCCAACACTGGCTTTGGAGGGATCATCCCGAAAGGAAAAATCCAATTGTTTTTCTCTTAGAAAGGAGAAAATAATGGAGATTTCTATTGCTGTGGTTTGGGGGGTGGAAAAAGGGCAAGAATTCAAAGCAGAGGCTGAAGTTGGTAGGAATTGGTTTCGGGAATTGCAAATTTTCCTCATTAATTATTGACATTCTTTGGGAAATCTCTGTTTCTGTGGCTCCCTATCCAAAGATGAGGTGGAATAGGGAATATTTTAAATCTTTATCCTACAGTGCTCACAAATATTATTGCCATAATGACTTCAAATGTGGCTTAAAAAGCTTAATTATATTTATTTTTTACAAAAGTAATGTATTTTTTTAATGTTGGAATTGAGTTTTCTCCAGACTTTTATGTTTCTCTAATTCTTAATTCTGTGGACGGGCCGGACACAATCATGAAATGATATTTTGGGGGCATAAATGGTTTTAATCTCCTTGTGAAGATTCCTTGTGTTCAACTGGATAATTTCATTTTTAAGAATGAAATTAAATAAAAATCGGGATCCATGGCAAGGAATAAACAACTTTAATCCCAATGGAAGTAAAATCTGGGAATTTTCCCTTCGGGCCTGCAGCCTCCATGAGTGCATTGGCATCACGGATCTGTTAAGGCAAAATTAAAAATAAAGAGAGATTTAAATTCCCCTTTTGGGGCTGAATTAGCTCCATAAAAATGTCTTCCCTGTTTGTGGATCCTAGAAATTCCTGTTTATAATTCCCAATTAAAAATCAAATATTTCTTCCCGATAAAATTGGCTTTGTTATAAAGATCAGAGAAATTATACCAGGAACAGCATTGGGTGCCTTGCTGTGCTCGTGATCCATAAAAATAAGGAGATTTCATGGAATCTTGGAATGCTTAAGGTTGGAAAAGCCCCCTGAGGTCAAATCCAACCATTCCCAGCACTGCCAAGGCCAGCACCGATCCTGTCCCCAAGTGGCACCTCCACAAGGCTTGAAATCCCTCCAAGGATGGGGACTCCACTGCCCTTTTCCAGTATTTTCCAACTTTTCCATGGAGAAATTTCTCTTTGTTCTCATGTAAAATACTTGAACATAAAGGCATTGGTATTTTTGCTCTGAATTTATAGCTTGGAGCTGTTAAAATTCCTGCAAATTCCGATTTTTTGGGATGCAATATGGTAAATTTAGGACCATTTCAGGTCTATTTTTTATTGCAGCAGCAAAATAAATTTGGGAATAAAAACTCTTCCATCCTTCATGAACTCTGCCATGGAAAACACATCCTAGGGAAGAATTCCAGAGCTCTGACTGGGGTAGGATCCTTGTGGAACATCTCCTCTGAGCATCGCTGCTCCTGTGCCGTGGGCTTGGGATGGGGGGAATATTCCACGGGTTTCCCTTTGCTTCCTGCACATCGTGCCTGCAATAAGGCAGGAAATCCACCAGGAATATTGGAAAATCCAATCCCAAATTGGGATGATTTCTGCTTATTTATAATTTGAAGGAACTTTAGGGACAATGTGGGGCTGGGTTCGTGCTGCCTCCTTAATTAGATTTTATTTTGTCTTTTCATCACTTGTTATATTTAAAGAAATTGGGTAAATAAAAGAAATTGGATTTGGATGTTGATAACACTGCCAATAAATCCCAAATCAATAAATCCCAAAAACCTGTGCTTCCCTTTTTTTTTTCCACAGGAGCCTTTGTTGGCTCATTTTGGGTTCCATTGTTGGAAATTCATCCATCTTTGGATTACAACCATTCTTTTGGATTTTGGTGGTAATTAAGCACTGAGGTCATTAACGAGCAGCCTATTTCCTTCTCACTCATCAACAAAATAGGGAATGCTTGGAATTCCAACTCCATCCCAGAGTGCTCTTATTACCTCCAAATTATGCCCCAAAAATCAGCACTAAAACCCCGTTACCTTTACGAGGAGATGGATCCCACCCCACGGACCCAGGGAATTCCCATCCCAGAAGACTCCTCCTGCACTGCACTTGGCCAATGTTGTTTTAAATTCATGGATGGAATAGGGATACAAATCCTGAGGGTCGATTTATGTCCTCTGATTTCAAGGAATTCCATTTGAGGGGGAGAAAATCCCGCCTCGGGAAACTGATGAGATTTTGAAAGGAAAATGAAGGGTTATTTAGGATTTTGACAAGTGGGTTGGAAGCGTAAAAAGCAGCTTTTTAAAGAACTCGAGACTTCAGGGAGGTTTTTAAAATGTCACGGCATCTCCTGGGTGTTTCTGTGTCACCACAAACTGGTCCTTGGTCCTTTGCTGAAATCCCTGCCTGGTGAGCATCCCAAATCCTCAGGAATTGGGGGAACTCCATGCTTTTCCTGCACCAAAACACATCCAAGGGCCATTGGATTTCTGTGGGGAGGGGATGGGCAGCCGGCAGGGAGGAGTGGCCTTTGGAAGAAATATTCCCGATTTTGGGTGGCGTTTGTTGCAGAAATTCTCTACAGTGGGATTATCCAGGAGGTTCACTCCTTGTTGTATCCCTGATTCTTTTGGAATTTTGAAGGGTGCCCAGCTCTGCTCCCACTGGTTTTTAAGGTGAAGACAAATTTGTCCCAAAATCTCTGCTATTTGGATCCTTCTGTTGATTTTAGGCCGGACAATTTCAAAAGGAAAACGAAGGTTCTTTCAGATTTTGAAAAGTAAATTTTACATCTAAAAATCAGATTTTTAAAGAAATTGAGAATTTGAAATTTTAAAATGTCACAGCCCCTGCTGGGTGCTTCTGTGTCACCACAAACCCCCTTGGTCCTTTGCTGTAATCCCTGCCTGGTGAGCATCCCAAATCCTCGGGAATTGAGGGAACTCCACGCTTTTCCTGCCCCAAAACACATCCAAGGCCCATTGGACCTCTGGAAGAAATATTCCCGATTTTTGGTGGTGTTTGTTGCAGAAATTCTGCCCAGTGGGATAATCCAGGAGGTTCATTCCTTGTCATATCTCTAATTCTTTTGGAATTCCGAAGGGTGCCCAGCTCTGCTTTCTAAGGTGGAGACAAATCCCAAAACCTCTGATATTTGAATCCTTTGGATTCCAGGCTGGCCAGCAGCGCTGGTGGGAGCAGGAAATCACGGTGAACGGGAATATCCAGAAGGGGGAATTGATCACCTACAACCTGACGGAGCTCATCAAGCCCGAGGCCTACGAGGTCCGCCTGACGCCCATCACCCGCTTTGGGGAGGGGGACTCCACCATTCGGGTCATCAAATACAGTGGTAAGGACTTGATATCCAAGGAAATGTGAGTTGGAAATGCTCCGGGCTCCTGGAATGGTGTGGTCATTCCCAATCCTGGAATGACGTGTTGAGCGTGGTCATCCCAAAAGGAGCATCTGAGAAATGGGAGAGAGGAAAAAATTCGCCTTTTGGATGATCCATAACAATAAAAACACCCAACCAAAATAATTCTGGATGTCCAAACCTCAAAATCACATCCAGTTTTTCGAGGAAAATAAGGAAAACTTAAATTCATGGCAAATAATGACATAATAATGACATCGTTTTGCTGTCTTCATAAAAGAGCAAATTTCAAGTTGATTCTTATTTTGAAGGATGAGTTTTGAAGAAACAGCTGTGAACAAAGTTGGGGTTTTTCCCCAGAATGAGCAGTTTTTACTTCAATGTGAATTATTTTCTTTAAAAACGGTGACTGTTGGTAGTCCCATGCAAGATGATATAATCTATAAATTTATATAAGAAATAATGCCAGGGCGTTTATCAATTTCCCTCTAAAAGGTCACTGGGACAAAGATTTAGCCACTTCAATTTAACAAGAAACACACAGTATCCATCCATCCTGCTTCCCATATTCCCAGGAATTCAATTCTCTGTTAAATCTCTGAAAATCCCTATTATGGGGGAATTTATTTAATAGGTAACTGAATTTCTTCTTTTTGTTTTGTTTTTCTGCTGTGGGAAGTGTCACTGTCACCACATCCGTGCCATTGCACCTAAAAACAGAGGGGAAAAACCATTCAACCCAAGACTTCTTGCCCAAAACAGGTCACCCAACCCCAAAACCCAGCCCCCAGCTGAAATTCCAGCAGGTTTTCCCCTCCCTGCTGAGGGAACAGCAGGAAAATTCAGGAATATCTGTGCTGGCTCTAACCAAGCCCAGCCATTCCTGACACTTTGTGCTCCTCCAGCGGCAGAAATTCCCTCTCTGCAGGGCCAGCACCACCCTGAGTGGGGCACGGATTTTCCAGGCATTTCAGTCAGCTTTGGGAATGTAGGGCCTCAATTTTCCATGGATTTCCCTTTCTGGCTGATTTCTCTGGATACTTTTGTGTCATGGATGCAGCAGCCTCCCCTGAGCCATCACACATTGTCCTGCAGCTGTGTTGCTCCAAAACTGGGAATTTTGGGGGCTTTTTTCCTGGTTGATTTGGGGTTTTTTTTCCCAAATTTTTGATGCTGGATAAATTAAGCTTAACCACTTCATTTTCATGTCTGCTTTTGTCCCTCGGCGTGACACAGAGCGTTGGTTTTTGTGAACAATCCAAACCGTGAGACTCCAGGTGACACCTGATGATATTTTCCACCCAAACCCACGAATTTAGTTCCAAATCAAGCCTCAGTCAATGCAGCTCCCAGCAATTGCAGCTAATTCCAGGTTCAATCACTCAGGGAGCTCATGAAATTGAGTTTTTTGGAGAATCAGAGGTAATTCCTAGGTAAAAGATGTAAAAATTGGGTTTCTTAGGGAGATTGCGCTGGAGCGAATGGCTGCTCCCGTTTCAGGATAAAGTGGTGCTGATTTAGAGCTGGTTTGAAAACTCCAGACTGAATTCAGGATTTTGCTGAATCTTAGGCTGGGATTAAAGCAAGGAAGGGCAGCAGGAAATCCTCGAGTGATGCTCTGGCATTGCCAGATGTCCTCGTTAATTTGAGATAAAATTAAATTGGGGGTTTTCCGTGAATGAAATGCAATTCCAGCCCGGAGCTGAGCCTCCTTCGGCTTCCCACACGTGTGGGGTCTGTGGCAGGAGGCTTTTTCCTAAATCATCCATCCTCACATTTATCCTTCTGCAAACAGAACCACGGAATAATTCCTCCTTCCAACCTATTCCCAGGTTTTAGCATTGCACAGATCCCTCTGGATTAACTTGGGAAGCCATTCCCATGCTTGGGATATTGGGGACACTGTGAAGGTTTGGCTTTCACTCTGTTCCAGCCTCTTAAGGTGTGAAGTAGATGAATTTCGATATTCAACAAGGGGAAATTTAGGATAATCCGAATATTGATGAATTCGATTTTTTTTCTTTGCATTGATCTGATTTTTTCCTCTTTTCCAGCTCCGGTGAATCCACACCTCCGTAAGTATTTTAAATATTTCTCTTTTTATCTTTCACATCATGAAGAACTGTCCTTGCAATCGTTGTCCCTCAGAGCTCAAAAGTGAATTTTGAGTATTTTATTTCCAGTTGCAGCCCGTGGGTGGCAGGAAGCACCTGGAGGTGTCCATTGTGATTCCTCTTGTTCCAGCAAGGATAAAGGAAGGGAAATCACAGCTCCAGCTCATCTTTCCCACTGCCCCAGAGAGTTCATCCAAAGGAATTCCTTCTCTATGGATTCTGTTATCATTAGGGAGCAAATTCCCCTATTTTCTAAAGGGGGGACAGCCAGGATCTTGGGAAGTGTCACTGTCACCACATCCGTGCCGTTGCACCTAAAAACAGAGGGGAAAAACCATTCAACCCAAGATTTCTTGCCCAAAACAGATCACCCAACCCCAAAACCCAGCCCCCAGCTGAAATTCCAGCAGGTTTTCCCCTCGCTGCTGAGGGAACAGCAGGAAAACTCAGGAATATCTGTGCTGGCTCTAACCAAGCCCAGCCATTCCTGACACTTTGTGCTCCTCCAGTGGCAGAAATTCCCTCTCTGCAGGGCCAGCACCACCCTGAGTGGGGCACGGATTTTCCAGAGCATTTCAGTCAGCTTTGGGCTGTTCCAGGGCCTCCCCACCCTCCCAGCCAGCAATTCCCAATTCCCAATCTCCCATCCAGCCCTGCCCTCTGGCACTGGAAGTCATTCCCTGTGTCCAGTCCCTCCAGGCCTTGTCTCCAGTCTCTCTCCAGCTCTCCTGGAGTTCCTTTAGGCCCTGGAAGCTTCTCTAAGGTCTCCCCAGAGCCTTCTCTTGTGGTTCTGGAGTTATTTCTGTGCTTTCCGGGGTAGTCAGGGGCTCCTCTGCAGAGTGAAACCAAAAGGAAGGAAGTTCTTCCCCACAGAGATCCAGGAATCACGGATCCATTGCACACAGAAATGTGGAGACCCCAAGTGGAACCTGGTTCTCCCCAGATTCTTGGGACACAGCTCCTCAGGCATGACTGGAAATGCAAACTCGGACATGATCAGGCACAGGGATGTCCCAGGCTGGAGATGGCTTCAGTTCCACTCTGTTCTTCCTCTTTTCCATGAGCACCAAATCCCTACAAACATGCAGGCAGGAGTCTGGGATGGAGCTTTGGCACATCTCAGTAAAACCACCCTATTCTTACAAATTTTCCCTTCCCTACTCCATCATGTTCTCCCAAACCCCAACAAATCCATATTTTTGTGTCCCCAATTATTCTTGTTTTTAATGACTCATCCCAAAAATACTCCTGCCTAAGGAACGAGGTCCAGTCTCCCATTTTTCCTGCTGCAGGGCAGTGCCACCAGGCAGGACCAGGCTCTGCTCCATCCCTCGGACTCAACTTCAAGCCTTTGTGTAAATGTTAAACTTATTTGCAGAAGATCTTGTCCAACACGTCGATAATTAAGCAGGGCTTAGCTCCAAGCTCGCAGGAGCTGCAGGAACCTCTCCCATGGAGCCTAACGAGCAGGGAATGAGACTCTTGCTAATTAATATATTAAATCTAGGCAGCTATGGGAAGAAAAAGTGCAATCCCAAGTGCCTCTCGCTTCTCTAGGATTTGAAGATCTCAAATGGATTTTCCAAAAGTCTTGTAGGCTCCTCGTGGAATTTGGGTGGGAATAGGAATAGGGAGTTGGTCGGCTCAAGGGAAGGATGGGAAAATTTTTCCCCCAAAGCTGCAGGGTCCCCAGGGTCACTCCTCTGAGGTGACCAAAGCCATGGCAGAATTCTGCTCTGCTTATTTTCCCTGAAGATTTTTGGAGTGGAATCCCTTGGTAGGGAAGAAATCCTGGTCTGCATTCCAGCTCCATCCGCCAAGGCCACCACTGCCCCACGGCCCCAAATGCCACATCCACATGGAATTGAAATCCTGCCAGGGATGGACACTCCAAACCCCCCTGGGCAGCCCCTGCCAAGGCCTGAGCACCCTTTCCATGGGGAAATTCCTGCTGCTGCCCACCCTGAGCCTCCCCTGGCCCAGCCTGAGGCCGTTCCCTCTCCTCCTGTCCCTGTTCCCTGGGAGCAGAGCCCGACCCCCCCGGCTGCCCCCTCCTGTCAGGGACTTGTGCAGAGCCACAAGGTCCCCCCTGAGCCTCCTTTGCTCCAGGCTGAGCCCCTTTCCAGCTCTCTCAGCCGCTCCTGGGGCTCCAGTCCCTTCCCAGCTCCCTTTTTCCTACAAAATCCCTGTTGTTCCTAAAGCTGTTGGGCCGATTTCTGATTTTACTGATGCTGTGTGAATGAAGAGGAGGAGCTGTATCCAACCAGGACAAGATTCCTGCACTGGAAACTGAAGTCATGCTCTTCCTGCTTTGACTCTGGAATAATCCCATTCCCTAAATCCTTCTTTTTTATGCAATTTCTGCGATACCCAAGCAAGAAGCATCAAAAGACTTCAGTTCTGCGGTGGAGCCTCACGTCTCCACTTCATTTGTTACCACCTTACAGAGACCATTTAACGTGAGCCAGAAGGATTTTAGCTCAATTTGTACAACTGGATGTCACCCCTGAATAATGGGAGAGAGGACATGTTCGGGAGTCACATCCAACTTGGATTTTATGGGAAAAGACGACACAAATGAAAGGTTTCACCTCCAGAACAGCTTCAGCTTTTGCCCTAATTGGCAAGGAAATTATGAACGACCTGAATCCATTTCCAGAGCTGCCACTGCCCTGACAAAAACCAGCACTCTCATTAATGTTAATTAGCACCATCATTAGGGCCATTGCTGGAGCACCTGTGGAAGAGTTCCTTGTTCCTCCTGCCCTCCTGCTCATTAATTAACAGATCAAGACCATCCAGATCTATTTAAGAGCTCCTCCGAAAGTCTGGAGCAAAGCCTGAGGAGCTTTTTCCCATTTTACTTCGTCTGTTGTTTTTTAGGGAGTGTTGAGTGCCAAGAGCATTTAGCGCTAACCTTTTCCAGGGCATTCCACATGAAATCAATGTTTGCCTATTAAATAAATGGCAAGCTTTGACTTTTTTTTTTCCCATCTGGCCTGAATATTTATTTTATTTTATTTTTTTTCTTAACCTGAGGAAAAAAATCTTTTGTTCTGCTGATGTGGAATTTCTTAATGAAGTTCTGAGGGCACAAAAAGTTGATGCAGCTTTTAAGGCAGTGGAGGGGCAGTGCAGAAAGTGCTGAATGGCTGAAAATTCCTTGTGTTGGTTCACTTTGCTCCAGGACTGGATCCGGGAATCAAAACTTTTCTCCTTCACTTATATTTTACCTTTTTATTCCATCACTTTGTGTAGAAGCAGCAACTTCTGTGCTACAGGAAGGGGTTGGGTAAACGGAGGTGGAAGGAAAATCCACAAAATGTGGGGTAAACCAGGAGAATTTGGAGCTCAAGTGCTGTAAAAGGAATTCTTGGAGATGAGAGGCACAGCTGGCACTTCATTCAGAGAGCTTCATTTGAGTCCTGGAGAATTCCAAGAGCTTTGGCAGGGTCTTGGCATTCCCTTCGCAGTCTTGGGATGGAGATGTCGATCTGTCAACTTCTCTCCTGAAGGGTTTGGGTGTAATCATGGAACCATCACAGGATCAGGGACTGGTTTGGGTCAGTGGGACCTGAATCCCATCCCATTCCATCTCTGCCATGGGCAGGGACACCTCCCACTGTCCCAGGCTGCTCCCAGCCCCAATGTCCAGCCTGGCCTTGGGCACTGCCAGGGATCCAGGGGCAGCCACAGCTGCTCTGGCAATTCCAGCCCAGCCCCTCCCCATCCTCCCAGCCAGCAATTCCTTTGCTGCTCCTAAAATCTCCCACCATGCTGAGGTTGTCAGGGATAACCAGAATCCCAGGTCTTGGTCATGTCTGCCAGCAAAGGAACTGTGCTTTAGGGAATTCCTTCTCCTGGAGGATCTGATGGTGTTGATGGATTTACTGGGAACCCAAATCAGTCTGCTCGGGGTGCTGACAGCCAAGGAAGTTTCTGGGAACTGCATTCCAGTGATAACTTGGTTTTATGGGATTGTGTTTCATACTGGCAGTTCTGGAGGGACACAGAATCCCAGGATGGGTCAGGCTGGAAGGGACCTCAGGGGGTCACTGGTGCCACTCCCTGCTCCAGCAGGGCCATCCCAGAGCCCAGGGCACAGGAGCGTGTCCAGAGGGCTCTGGAATATCCCAGGGAGGAGGCTCCAGCCCCTCTCTGGGCTCTGTTCCAGCCCGGGCCCTGCCCAGGGCAGCAGTTCTGCCTCCTGTGCAGGGCAATTGCCGGGCTCAGGCCCTGCCCGTGGCTCTGGTGCCGCTGCCGGGCCCCGGAGCAGAGCCCGGGCCCTGCCCTGAGCCCTCCCTGCAGCCAGGGACACCCAGGGCTGAGGGCCCCTCTCAGCTGGGGCTCCTCTCGAGGCTGAGCAGCCCCGGCTCCCTCAGCCTGTGCTGGGCACGGAGATGCTCCAGCCCTTCCTCATCCTCACAGCCCTCCTCTGGATCTGCTCCATGTCCTCCCTGTCCCCTCTGAGGAGCCCAGAAGTGGACACAGCACCCCAGAGGTGCCCAGGGCTGAGCAGAGGGGGAGGATCACCCCCTGACCTGCTGGAAATGCTCTCCCTGATCCCCTCAGGACCTCTTTGGCCTTGTGTTGTTCTTTGGACAGGCAGGAGGAGAACCAGGAATATTTGGAAATCCCTCCTAGTGCCTCCTGTGGTCTGAAGTGAATTTTCCAAGCTTACTTCTGAGCCTGCAGCATCACCTGAGACTTGCAGCGCTAAGCTCCAGGTCCCTCTCTCCTCACTGATTAACAGGGAAGCTCCAGTGGCTTAAGTGGATTTAGAGTTCCCCAAAACCCCAAACCTGCAAACATTTATCCACCTTCTCCGTTTAACAGGGATGATCAATCCCCTGACACTGAGAGTTTGAGTTTCTCCTACCAATGAATACAAATTGCACCCCTGCAAGCCCAGCCCGGGCTGACACCGTGTGCAGGCAGCTGCCTTCTCCCTGGAGAAGGGAGATTTCCTTCTCTCCTCAGATAAATCACTGGAAGAGTCAACTCAGCGGGAATTGTTCATGCAGTGAAATTCAGCTTTTGCACGTTTTACTCTGATGCCTTTTCCTGGTCTTAAAATCAAGAGTCAGACACAGTTAGAAGGGAAAAAGGGATTTTACCTTGGGATTTATTTTAAGGATCCTTAGGTGCACACGTCCAGGTGGAATGCACCCCAATGCACACCACAATGCACCCCCAAAGATCTGGTATCACATTAGAGGTGTTACTAATTAGCAGATCTATCAAAGGCTTCCCAATGAGAGGCTCGAGTGAGCCCCCCTCCCCAAGGAGCCTTCCCCTGGATGGTTCTATCTGAGGTTACAGAATGTGTTCTGGAGAGGACCTTGGGCTCTGGGGCACACTGATCCCTGCCTACGAAGCTTCTGAGATGTTGAGTCTCCTGGCTGAACAAACAAGTCCAAGAATGGAGGCAAAGAGCACTGAGAATACAGAGGTTGTAAAAGGTATAACAGGGGTATGAAAGAAAAGGTAAAAAATCTTCATGGCATCAGCTCCATGGGGCCTTGTTTTGCTCTGAGTGAGAACTGAACCACCGAGCTTGGATTTGGTTTGGTTCTTAAATTATGGGAGGAATTTCTTATCCCATCATAACCCAGCAGATTAGATCACTGGGATCACTGGGCTCTCACAATTCGATGCAGGAGAGAGGATCCCAGGAATCTTCTCTGGGGTTCTTGGAATTATTTATTATTTATTCTAACACTTTCACCACCTGACCTCAAGTATATCACAAAAATCTCGGTGAATATCCAGGCGATGTGTCCAGGACATGATACAGTCACCTCTCCTTCCCATATGGATTCAGATATTCCTTCCAGGAATTTGTTATGATGATCCAGTGGTGGGGACTCAATGCTCTTCCTGGAAATCCCTCCATGTGCTGCAATATCCTGATTTTTAAAGATTTCCTTCATGTCTATCCCAAAGCTCCTTTGCCTCGTTTTATCCAGTTCTCCCTTTCCCATCCCAATTGAAATTAAGGACAAATCAGGACATGCCACTTGGAGATAATGTTTACAATTTGACAAGCTGCTGTCTCTTATCCCTAAACCACATCAACCCACTTCCCACTTTTTTTCCCCATATTTCATCGTTTATGGACATGCTTCTGTTCTTCCCAGCTTTTTAGAAAGGTAAGAAGAGACAACACCTCTAAAAGCAGCTGTAGAAATCTGAATACGTGAGGAGGAGCTCTACAAAAAGTTTTAAATATCATTTCAAGTAGCGCCAGCACAAATTGAGGACCCTGATTTATTTTTTCATTGAGCTCGCTGCAAAAGAAAACTGTGTATGATTTACAAAGAATTTGAAAAATAAGGATTGGATGGAAAACTCGGCCCGCTGAATTGCTGTTCTTTGTTTCGGCAGGAGAGTTCCACTGTGGCTTTGAGGATGGGAACATTTGCCTGTTCACTCAAGATGACACAGACAACTTTGACTGGACAAAACAAAGCACTGCCACGAGGGACACGAAGTACACCCCGAACACGGGGCCCAACGCTGATCGCACCGGCTCCAAGGAGGGTAAGATCCAGCACTGAGGAATTTGGGATAAAGGAACTGGCCAGGACAGGCAGTTCAGCCACTTCCTGGTCATGGAATCCCAGACTGATTGGGGTTGGAAAGGATTTAAATTCATCTCCCACTGTCCCAGGCTGCTCCCAGCCCCAATGTCCAGCCTGGCCTTGGGCACTGCCAGGGATCCAGGGGCAGCCACAGCTGCTCTGGCAATTCCAGCCCAGCCCCTGCCCACCCTCCCAGCCAGCAATTCCCAATTCCCAATCTCCCATCCAGCCCTGCCCTCTGGCACTGGGAAGCCATTCCCTGGCTCCTGGCCCTCCAGGCCTTGTCCCCAGTCCCTCTGCAGCTCTCCTGGAGCCCCTTTAGGCCCTGCAAGGGGCTCTAAGTTCATACCAAGATCCTTCAGGGTCTCCTAGAAGGACTTGCCAGTGCTGAGGAGTGACTGGTCCCAAAGCACAGCCCCTGATGGTGCCATTTCCCACCTTGCCTCGTTTTTATTGTGCCATTTTCAAAGCGATTCCCTTCACATTAAAGGCCAGTGGGGAAACCTGTCTCACCTTAAAATATTCTCCTGCTTTCTGTCGTTTAAATTCTACCTTGGGCTCTCTCAGCCTGTCCCAACGAGGTGGTTTTTGCCCCAGTTTTGCTCTGGCTATTGTTCAAATGTGCAATTTTCAATCTGCTGCCCCTGTTACCGTGTGCTCCCAACTGCAGCGTGGATTTGCATTTGAAAAGTCCGACACATTGAGCTGAATTTATTGAGACCTGCAGCAGCTCCCACTATTTTATTGTGTGCACTTCCAAAGGGGAAAAATTTCCTCCTGCACCTCATTCATGTGGTTGGATTAATTAAATAATATCTCTGTGGTTGGCACAGTCCAGGAATGGAATAAATGGACATTGTCTTCTTTGGGATTGATACAGCCAGGTGAAAATAATCCTTGAAAGGTTCCCATCATGGCATTTTTCCCTTTTATTTCACAAGTCGTGTTTCCAGGGACAAATTCCCCCCTCAGGACTGAAGGCTGAACCCACTCCAATTTTGTGCAAAGGTTCATCAGTTTGGAGGTGTCTTCCAGCACAGTCCTGCTGCCTGGATTTTAGTTTTCATGGAAAACACGGCTTTGGGGCAGCTTTTAGAAACTTGGGGGCTTCATGCAGGTAAAAATGACTCCCAGAAATGCCGTGGTGGGAGACGGAAGTGAAAACTTTATCAGGATGATCCCAATGTGTTCCTGAATTTCCTTCTGTGTTGGGTGTTGAGAACCTCACCTAAGGATTTCCTTCTGTGTTGGGTGTTGAGGGCCTCATCCCAAGGATTTCCTTCTGTGCTGGGTGTTGAGGGCCTCATCCCAAGGATTTCCTTCTGTGTTGGGTGTTGAGGGCCTCATGCCACGGATTTCCTTCTGTGTTGGGTGTTGAGAACCTCACCCGAGGATTTCCTTCTGTCTTGGGTGTTGAGAACCTCACCCGAGGATTTCCTTCTGTGGTGGGTGTTGAGGGCCTCATCCCGAAGATTTCCTTCTGTGTTGGGTGTTGAGGGCCTCATCCCAAGGATTTCCATCTGTGTTGGATTTCCTTCTGCGTTGGATTTCCGTCTGTGCTGGGTGTTGAGAACCTCATGCCAAGGATTTCCTTCTGTGTTGGGTGTTGAGGGCCTCATCCCAAGGATTTCCCTTTGGATTTTTCCAGGTTTTTACATGTACATCGAGACGTCCCGGCCCAGGCTGGAGGGGGAAAAGGCCAGACTCGTCAGTCCCGTTTTCAGTGTCGCTCCCAAAAATCCCTACGGAGCCACCAACACGGCCTATTGCTTCAGCTTCTACTATCACATGTATGGACAGCACATAGGTGAGAGAAAGCCAATGTCCCGGTCCTTTCCTTTGGGAAAAATAGCTGGAAAAACTTCCTCTTGTTTGAAGGCAAAGCATGGGAGGAGTGCCAGCCCCTCTGAGGGCCTGTTGTAACCCAGGGAGGAGCTTGAGAGCATCCAAATTGTGGCAAAATTCTGTTTTCCACTAATCAGGAATTTGTAGGAAGGAGGAATTTCCTTCTTACGACTGGGAAGTGTTTCCTGCACAAGTGAGATTTTGAGCAGGGAATCAAATGGGAATCCCATTGATTTAAATGGGAATTTTAGAGCCTGGAAAGAGAAAAGTTGATGTTAACATGGATTTTTTTCTACTTCTAATGGGATGTTTTAGGAATTCCTGACCGGAATCAGGATCAGGCAGGGAGCAGCAGCATTCCCCAGGTGTTTTCCATGAAAAAGTCATGGAGAATTTGCTCCCACTCTGCAGGAATGTGGATTTTCAAGGGGTATCTGTGAGTGCTTCAGGCATTCCTGACTGGATTCAGGGTCAGGCAGGGAGCAGCAGCATTCCCCAGGTGTTTCCTGTGGAAAAGTCATGGCAAATTTGCTCCAAAGCTGCAGGAATGTGGATTTTCAAAGGGTACCTACCAGTCTATTTTTAGTCCTGGCTCTTCCAACACCCAGGTTTAATTTCTTTCTGTGGCATGGAGAAAAAAAAAAAAAAAAGTGGAAAAATACAAAAGTCCAAACAACAAAAAGCCAATTTTTGGAAGTCTTTTGTGGGGTTCTTGGTGCTCCCAGCTTGCCAAGAGGTTTTCCAGTGTCAGAGTGACCTGATTTGATGTATTTTTATCTCTGTTTCAAGGGCAAACTCATCCTCCCAGGGAATTCTGGTGGTTGCTTTGTCCAAGGTCCCCCTGCCCTCAGGCAGAGCTCGGATTTTAAGCGGAGCAGACAAGTGCACTCAGGTTTTTTAGTGCTGCAGGAAGGTGGATGCAGCCCCAGGTTGGAATTCTCCTGGCTCTGTGCTGCAGCAGGAGCTGGGATTTTTATTGGAAAGAAGGGATTCAGCCACTCCATGCTGAGAGAAAATACAGAAATTGCAACATATATTCATATTCTGGTCGTTTATTTATGGTGCATTATGAAGAACGAATTATAAACATCGAGGGTTTCTGGAATTCCTGATAAATATTTGGAGTGTAAAGGTTTTTTGGGATAATGTAAAGAAAAACAGACACTGAAGTCTGTCCAAAACCAGTGGGATTTGGGTTTTTTTTCCTCTATTTCCTCTTGAGCAAGCATCTGTCCCTAGATTTTTGCTGGGATCCCCCTTTCCTTGTGGAAATCCTTGAATTGCCAAGGCAGGGAAGGATCTGACCCCAGGTGACAGTGGTGATCAGCGACCAGAATTCCACTGGATTTATTCCTGGGAATATGGACATGAGTTGTAAAAATCCCAAATTGCTCAGTATCACTTTGGTTCCTTAGTTTTTAAAAACTACAACTCCCATCATTTTAGCCAAAGTTCAAAATTCCATTCTTTTATAGAATCCCAAAATCCCAGACTGGTTTGGGTGGGAAGGGACCTTAAACTCATCCCATTCCAACCCCTGCCATGGGCAGGGACACCTTCCACTATCCCAGGGTGCTCCAAGCCCTGTCCAACCTGGCCTTGGAAAGGCTCGGGGGGGTCTTATCCCTTGGAAAAATTCCTGGATGAAGAGTGTGAGGAAGCTCAGGAATGCTCAGGGAGAGGACAAGGGACAATGGGAGTAAATTAAAGTGGGGACAATTCCATTTAAACATAAAACTACATTTTTTTTAGCTGAAAAGAGTCAAACACTGGCACAGGTTGCTCAGGAAAGTTGGGAAATCCCTGTCCTTGGAGATTCCAAAATCCAGTGGTATCTGGTCCTAAGCACCTGCTTTAATTAAGCCACGCTTTGGACGGGATGAGCTCCAGAGGTGTCTCCAACCCCGGCCATTCCGTGGGAAATATTTAATTGGTAATAGAGATTTTTTCGGAATTACATTTTATGAAGACTTAATCCCCCGTGGATAATTCCAAATCCCATTGCTGGGACAGATTAACTGTTTTATCACCAGCTGTCACAAGCCTTGACCCTTCACCGGGGCTTTGGAATTTGCTGCCAGTGTGGAGAGGTGCTTCCTATCCCCCTTTGGGAATGAATCCTGCCAGTCAGGGCAGCTCTTGGATTAGGAGGCATTCCCAGCTCATGGATTCATCCACCACAGCAGGGTTGGAGGTGCTGACTGAGCTCCAAACACCACAGAATCCCTGAATGTTTTGGGTTGGAAGGATCTTAAATCCCATCTCATCCCACCCCACACCTCCCACTGTCCCAGGCTGCTCCCAGCCCCAATGTCCAGCCTGGCCTTGGGCACTGCCAGGGATCCAGGGGCAGCCACAGCTGCTCTGGCAATTCCAGCCCAGCCCCTCCCCACCCTCCCAGCCAGCAATTCCCAATTCCCAATATCTCATTTATGATCCCTGTGCTGTAGGATCCAAAAGAATCCCAAGCAGTACCAGGGCTGTTATTCCCATCTCTCAGGGACAAAGCACTTTGTTTCCAAAAGAATTTCAGTGCTCATCCAATTGTTTCTGCACTTCCAATAATGTTTGGAAAGATCCCTAAGAAAATGGGATGTGATTCTGGAATCATGCTCTGTTCCTGGTGTGGATTGGTCTTGGGGTTTAAGGGAGATGATGCTTCATCCTCCATTCCTAAAACTGAGAGATCCCAGTGGTAGGAGAATATTCCTGTTTTAAATAATTAAAACCCCTTCCCAGTTTATCCAGCTCAGCTTCTGTGCCTGCTGGTCAGAACTTGGGATTCTGTGGAGAAGGGGCTGAAATTTCCCTGGAGATAAGGAGAGGTCCTTGGGAACCTTCGCAGGGAGCAGAGTGCAGAGCTGAGCTCATCACTGAGATCATCCCTGGTGTTCATCCAGGAGATAAGCAGCGTTATCCCATCCCATTTCGTGGCAGTGGGATTTGGGAAGAGAAGGGGTTTCTTCACCTGAAACACGCAGCTCCTGCTCACAAGTGGGATTGTAATTCTTGCCAGATCCCAGAGCTCCCTTGGGGAGTGCTGGCTGCCAGAGAAACCAGCTGTGGATCCAAAGGAGAGGTGGATTATCCCTAAAATAAGAGAAATAGGAATTCCCATTCCTTGATTTAAAGCAGACAAGGAGCTGTTGTTGGGAAGAGGAAGATGAAGAGTCTCTGTCTTTTCTGTGTTCCAGGGCTGAAACAAAAGGAATTTGTACATCCATTAGAGCTGTCACCACCCATTCCAACAATCCATACTTCCCATTTTTCCATCCACACCCCAAAATGGGACATTTCCAGTTGATACTCCAAGAGCAATAATTTTTCCTGCCATGAGAGAGCCATCCCAAAAAAAAAAGGGGGAAGCAGAACCCGCTGTGAGAGCAGAGTGTGAAAGTGGAAGGGCCGAGATGGCAGAGATGATCCCAGAGCATCCCGTGCTCTCCTGGCAGGAGAAACGGAACTTTATTCCTTCATTCCCAGTTTTTAGTCCTGGCCACTGCTTTTGCCTCCTGCCAGTCACTTCATGGAATCCCACAATGGTTGGGGTTGGAAGGGACCTTAAAGCCCATCCTGATCCATGCCCTGTAAGGACAATCCTGAGCATTTTTGGAAGATTCAGTTTGAGCTTCATCACTGGAAGTGTCCAAGGCCAGGCTGGACACTGGGGCTTGGAGCAACCTGGGATAGTGGGAGGTGTCCCTGCCCATGGGAGGGGTGGAATGGGATGGGATTTAAGATCCCTTCCATCCCAAACCATTCCATGATTCCATAATAATACAACATAATATTACAATATAACATTACAATGATATGATATGATATAAATATAAATATAAATATAAATATAAATATAAATATAAATATAAATATAAATAATAGAAATGTAAATGTAAATGTAAATATAAATATAGAAATAGAAATATATTTGGAGGAGGGATGAGTCCTAACAGCATTCCCAGCCTTGCTCCATGCACCTGGGCTGGGCTAAAGGAATCCCTTTGCAATCCCTCTCCGTTTTAGGTCTTTCCCTGCTTTGTGTGGAGGCAGAGCCAGACTTTCCTCAGCCGATCCCGTTTCCTTTGTGCCCATTCCCTGCACTCCAGGCGGGATTGCTGCAGTGGGAGGAGGGCTCCCTTCCCAGCTCCTCCAGGGAAGATGGATGATCCCATTCCGGTCACCCTGGTGAAGGAGCCATCAGGGGAATGTTTCCTGCTCCACTGAATGTCCAGCCTGATGTTTTCCAAAGCTCCACGTTTGGCTTTTGCTGGAAATAAGGACTTCTCCTCAGCAGGTGCAGCTGCCTCAGATCTGGGAGCTTCCCTTGGAAAAGTCATTTGTGGGATCTGCTGTGCCAAACATCCCAAAAAACGCTGCTCCTGTGGGAACGTAGCTGTCTGAATGTCTCAGATTAAGAGAAACACATCGAATTTCCAGAGCACAAGGAGGCCCCACTGCCCCACGCATCCGCAGGCCACCATAGTGGCAAACAGGACCAAAACCCCCAAATTCTGTGAATTCATGAACCCAGATAAATGAAATTTGGGGTTTTTTTGGTGCACCAAGAGTCTCATTCTGTTCATGCCTGCAGGTGACCCTGGTGTCAAAAATGTCTGTGCTGGCACCAGTTGCTTACTGGTGGGGAAAGGTGCAGCTCTGAGGATTTTTCCTGCATGGGGAGAGATTTTGGAGATTATTTTAACTCAGAGGATGTTGTTGTCCTACAGAAATATTCCCAAGGGTGTCACATCTCTCTCTGTGGCAGATGGATCTGCCAGGCTCTAGGGCACTCCAAGGCTTCAACAATGGGCAGAGGAAAGCTGGATGGTTTTAAGCAAGAGTTCAGCATAAAGCAACCAAATTGCTGATTTCTCCCTGGATAAGGAGGTTTAAATGCCAATTTCTTGCTCCAAAGCACAGAAAATTCCTTTTTGCCTGTTTTCCCTGGAATTCTTGTGCCTTTCCTAAGCTGCAGGATGGGTGCCCAGTTCCCCTCCGCTGGGAGTTTCCCATCACCAGTTCCCAGCATTCCTGAATTGCAAAGCTTTTGAATTCATGCTGAGGAAGTTCCACACCTGCTCAGATCCATGGAAAAATGGGTGAGGAGGGTGCTG
Organism: Aphelocoma coerulescens; assembly: GCF_041296385.1. NCBI lineage: Eukaryota > Metazoa > Chordata > Aves > Passeriformes > Corvidae > Aphelocoma > Aphelocoma coerulescens. Next base: position 66,808,521 of record NC_091019.1, read on the forward strand.
CAGCCAGCCCAGCATCCCTGCTCCAGGCAGAGCCTTCCCAACTCCAGTTCTCCTCCTCTTTTCCAGGAAGTTTAAACGTTTACCTGCGGCTCAAAGGTCAGACTGCCATAGAAAACCCCTTGTGGTCTTCAAGTGGGAACAAGGGACAGCACTGGAACCAAGCCCGGGTGAACATCAACCCCCCCACCTCATTCCAGGTAAGGCTGGCACCTCCAAGAACCGGGAATTTGGGGCTAGGAGGTGGACTGGGAACACTGACCCTTTTCTATGGGGTTTCACAGCTCTGGAAGCTGCTCACGGACAGATAATTGCTCTCCTTGAGCACCACGGAGCTTAATAATGCTTGAACTCAAAACACCTTCCTGCTTCCTAAAGAATCCAATGGGATTTGGAATTATCCATGGGGGGTTAATCCTTAATAAAATGTAATCCAAAAGATGCTGGCAGTGATTCCAGCAGGTTGTGATTTCAGATTAGCAAGTGGGATATAAAATTCCTCGCTGGGAGAAGTGATTTAGGGCCCCTGTGTTGGAGGTTTTTGGAAATATATGGATTTTCTGCGGAAAAAGGAATGATCTGGGAGTGTTTTCTGGGAGCATGAGACACAGCGGGGTTGTGACAGGTTTTTCACACATTTCCTGCTGGGGTTGACAGGGAGGGGCTGAGGGACCTTTAGGGGAAGTTCTCAGGCACTCCGGGAGCTGTTTGGAATAGGAGCCATCCCAAAAAAGCAGCTGCTGCTGCCAGCAGGTCCTGCTGTAAGCAAGGCTGGGAATGTGGTGATGGAACGTGGGAGTCACAAGCCATGCCCGGAGTGCAGGGTTCTCCTCTGAGAGCTCTCTGTCACCTCCAGGCACCCTGGGGGAGAAAATGTATTTTTGGGAGAAAGAGTCACAGACTGGTTTGGGTTTGAAGTGACCTTGAATCCCATCCCATTAAATCCCATCTGATTAAATCCCATCCCATTAATCCCCTGCCATGGGCAGGGACACCTTCCCCTATCCCAGACTGCTCCAAGCCCTGTCCAACCTGGCCTTGGAAGATTCCTTCAGCGCAAATCCAAACTGCTCTCCTAAAAACTCACATTGGGTTTCGCTTCCTTTATTTTCAGGGAATTCCTCATCCTTGGTTTTTATTTCCATGCGTGAGAGGCATTGACAGGAGACAAATGGTTTGGTCCATGGGATTGCAGAGCAATTGCAAGGATGGGAATTAGAGGAAAATTGAGGGAGACGGATATGTGAAGTACAGTGAGACAGGAGAGAGAGCTGGAAATGTTCACCTGGAGAAGGGAAGGCTCCAGGGAGAGCTCTGAGCCCCTTGCAGGGCCTAAAGGGGCTCCAGGAGAGCTGCAGAGGGACTGGGGACAAGGCATGGAGGGACAGGAGCCAGGGAATGGCTTCCCAGTGCCAGAGGGCAGGGCTGGATGGGAGATTGGGAATTGGGAATTGCTGGCTGGGAGGGTGGGCAGGGGCTGGGCTGGAATTGCCAGAGCAGCTGTGGCTGCCCCTGGATCCCTGGCAGTGCCCAAGGCCAGGCTGGACATTGGGGCTGGGAGCAGCCTGGCACAGTGGGAGGTGTCCCAGGCTGGGATTCTGGGATGTTTGATGGGAGCAAAGTGTCAGGAATGGGGAGAAGAGGGAGAGCAGAGCTGAGGAACCCTCAGAGCCTGGGCCAAGCACAGAAAAGATCAGAGTGGTTGAGTTTTTCATTGGTGAAGTTGGGAAAAATCCAAGAACTCTGAAGAGTGAACAACAGAGACATGTTTTAGTATCTGAACATAAAAAATGGCCTGGGAAAGGGAGGGACAAGATGGATTTGAGGGATCTGAGGGGGTTTTGGAGACCTGGGAAGGGCTTTAGAAAATCAGGGAAGAATCAGACATTTGGGCAGGGAAATGGAAAGGATTTGGTAGCAGCAATCCCGGGGAGTGGGGGAGGGAGATTCCAAAGGGAAGCTCCTCTCCTTGGCTGTTTTTCACCTTTTCCATTGTTGTGTTTAAAGGTTTCAGCATAAAATAAATGCAAAGCTCTGACCAAATTTAACAAATAAATGTCAGAGCACTCAGAGCCCTAAATTCCTTTTTTTTAGCATCTCTTGCATCAAAGCAAATTTCATTTTCCATTTAGGAGTGTAAGTAGGAAGGAATATAAAGCTCCCCATTAAATTTAAGGAGAGGGAAGTGAAGGGAATCTTTGCAGTAAAACATGGCAGTGACAAGGAAATTAAAACTTTTTATAGGGTAATTTATAGAGGGAAAAGATTTTATACCTTGTCAGTCCCTGTGATATAGAACAAAGCTCTTGTCTTGGAGAACTGGGAGCACTGCAGTGCCTTAAATCTCAAAAATATTCCACAAATCCGGATCAGATATTCAGATATTCAATATTTGTAAGGAATGAACACCCCAAAAATAGAGAGCCCCAAAACCAGGAGGAAACGTTGATTTTGTCATCCAGGAAATGTCAATTTTAGTTCAGGTTTGAGCAGCAGGACATGGCAACGGTGTGGATGATTGGGATTAGATTTATTGCTACTTTAGGATCTAAATATTGCAGTATCCAAATAAAACCTCCAGGATTTATCCCAAAGGATTGGTATCAGCAGGTCCTGGTCCCTCCTGCTGGGTCAGTGCCACCCCCCGCTGTCTGAGCCCCAGACAGGCTCAGCCCACCCAGATCTGGTCACTTTGTGTCCAAAGAACTCCAACAGCAGCAGGATGGGCTGGGAACATCCAGGCTTGCAGCCCTTGGGCCTGCAGGATTCCCAATCCCAAATCACAAAACTATTGTGGAGTTCCTTTAGGATTTCTCTCCATGTTTGGATGATCTCAGCGCTTCCACTCACCCATCCAAAAGGGAATACTCCCAATTTTTAGGCTGGAGGTGTCCTTGACAGGGGGAATGTGAGAGACCAGTTTGTCCCAGTCAGCCCAGTCTCTGGCAGGATTTTAACCCCTTTTGCAGGTCGATGTGCACCAAACGGAAACCTCTCAACTCCCCAGTTTTGGGGTAATTAATGACACCCTGAAACCCCTCCTGCACCCGCCCACCTGGTGGGATTGTCCTGGGACTCCCCAAGTGCCCGGCAGGGAAAGGGAGAAGGGGTGAGAGGGGCACATGGGGGAGGATAAAAATCTGCCTGAAATCCTGTGGGAAAATCCAAGAGTCCCAGACTGCTTTGGGCTGGAAGGGACTTAAAAACCAACTTGTTCCCCCCTGCCATGAGCAGGGACACTTTCCATATCCCAGGGTGCTCCAAGCCTCATCCGACCTGGCCTTGGACACTGCCAGGGATGAGGCAGAAGCTGAATCTCCAAAAACCACTCAGGATTGGCTTTTTAGGGTCAGAATTCCATTCCATTAAGAGCAGGGTGGCTTTTCTGCACCCAGAACCCCCCTTTTCTTCAGCTGGATGCAGTATTTGTAACAACAGCTTTGCAAAACCACAATGGGGTTGGCTTTTTTTGGGGGGATACTGATAGGGAATTCTGCTCGATTGGCACCTCCTGCCCATCCCTGGGAGCTGCCGGCTGGGTTCTGCTCCTGCCCTGCCAACTCCTGTGCTCTGATTTGTTCTGAGTGTGGAGCAACCCCTCTCTGAGGGCTACCGGAGCTGCTGCCAAACGCAGCTTTTAATTAAACGCCGCCTGTTGTGTTTGGACAGAGCCCTTTAGGCTGGAAATTGTTTTCCATTGTCAGGGAAAATTGGACTTTCAACTCCACTGATGGGTGTTGTGCCTGCTGCCAACGAGCTGGGGCTGGATTTTGGGGGAGGAGATGTTTTCCTCTCACCATGCAGGCACGATTTCCTTTTCCAGCAGTTTGGTGTCAGGCAAGGAATATTGGAGAGAAAATTATGAACAGGACCTTAAAATCCCAGTCAGCCACTCTACAGAGGTTAAAGTTCCTCTTAAATAGAACTAAAATGCCAAAATGCAACCCAATTCCTCTGAAAAAACATTCCTAGAGGAAATCTAAGCTTCTAAACCCACATGTTGGGAAAAATAGATCCTAGCATGGAATTTACTTCCACAATACCGAATTAGGTTATTTGCAAATGTCTTAATTTTAAGAAAAGTGGGGGTTTTTTTGGTACTGGTTTCTGTTTAAAAAAGGGGTAGGAGAGATGTGGGGCTGCCCCCGCCACCAATTCCTGCCCCAGCAGGAGATCTTGGAGGTTAAAATCCACCAGGGAGATCCCAAACCAAAGGAATTTCCTTCCTGAGATAACAATTCTTTAGAATTGTCTCAAGGGATTCCCTTCCCCTTGAGATAACAATAGCTTTGAGTTATGGATGCAGAGACACCAGCCTGGATCCTGGCAGGTTCTCCCAAGCTTTGGGCCCAGAGAAGGATGCAGGGGACAGGTCCTGTCCCATCCAACAGGTGCAGATGAGGGATCCCAGTGTGGACAATGGGATGGGAGGGACTGGTTGGGCCACGTCCAAGAGCCAGAAATCTCCGTTTTCCATGGAATTTCTCTGGCTCCTGAGTGTTTTCATGGAATCTGTGCTCAAGTGGATACTCAGTCCTTCAATACATTCCTCAAGCTGTGCCTCTGCCACTCACTTCAGGTGGCAGGAATTCTGGGGGAAAATCTCCTTAAAGCTTTAATTCCATTGAATCCTGCTCTTTGCCAGAAACCTCTGTTTTCCACGGAATTTCTCTTGCTCCTGAGTGTTTTCATGGAGTCTGTGCTCGAGGGGATGCTCAGTCCTTCAACACATTCCTCAAGCTGTGCCTCTTCAGGTGGCAGGAATTTCTGGGATAAACACCTCCAATCTCCTTAGATCTTTATTCCATCCAATCCTGCTCCTTGCTCCAGAAATGTCCTCACACAAGTGCAGCACACAGAGGTGGAGCTGCTCTGGACACGCCAGGTGACGACTGAGGATGATTTCCAGCTCACTCCGGAAAGGAAAAGCCCTCAAAGCTCACACCCCCTCCTTGTCCACCCTCACGTTGATGAGAACTCGGCTGGTTTTCCCACCCTGGGAAACAACATTCCAAACCCACTAAATTGTTTTTTCTCACCCCAAAAGTGTCTGCAAAGCATTCCAAACCCACTGAATAGTTTTTCCCACCCAAAAAGTGTCTGTAGAGCATTCCAAGCCCATCCTCGTGGGTTAACACCAGGCCGAACGCAATGGAACCTTTTTTATCTATCCCCCTCTGATCTTCTGGACATTTTTTATTTATCCCCCTCTTCTCTGCTGGATGTTTTTTACTTATCACCCTCTGATCTGCTTCTTTTTTTCCAGCTCATCTTTGAAGGGATCCGTGGCCCTGGAATCGAAGGGGACATTGCTATTGACGATGTGTCCATTGTGGAAGGAGAGTGTATGAAATCCGACCAACCGGCCAACAGTAAGTGGCTCCTCCCCACAAGCTGCTTCCTGTATTTCTACTTCCCAAATGGATCTTTTCCAGCAGAACAATCCCTGCTTTGGTTCAACTGGAAGGTTTAAAGTGGAATGTTGTCCTTGGGAATGCTTTGCTCAGGTGGGAGATGCTGGATGGGTACGAGGCAGAGGTGAGAGCAGTGGGTGACTCCACACTAGGCTGGGCTATATTTGAGACACTGAGACAGATAAAACAACATCAAAACAATGTCTGGGGGGCCCACACAATGTGAAATCCATGGAAGTCACTGCTGTGATTCCCTGAGGACTTTGTTTCATCCCTCCATCCCGTGCATGCACTAAAACAGAGGTAACTACACAGCCAGGTGGATTTTCAGCCCAGTTCCTGCTCTATCCACCTGGTGAGGGCTGTCTCTGTCCCCTTGTGGTGGGAGGTGACCTTGGAGCACTGTAGCAATGCTGAGGGGGTGTGGGCACCTCTTTAATTCTATTCCCCCCCCCTTTTTGTAGATCTACGATCAGGTGCTGTTGGGACATTAGTACATATACGACTTCTCCCACTCCTCCTCCTCGTGTCTGTCTTAAGTCATCAGAGGTGACCTTATCCTGGCAGAGGCTACAAAAGATTCACCAGGCACTGGCATGAAGAAAGAGTCTTTGTAAAATGGACATTTCCAAACAAACTACCAAAGATTCCTCCACTGACTGACTCGAAAGTTAACTAAATACGTAAATAAATAATTAAAAAATAATTAAAAAAAAAAGATTAAGAAAGCACTGGGGACTTGAAAAGGCGTCACGGGAGTGGAACTCACTAAGAACCAAGCGTGAGACCGAGATCTGGCCTAAGTAAGGAAGAGACCTTCAGGTGCTTTTGTGGTCACTGATGAATTCAGCATCATCTGGTTGAACTCTCGGCAAAGAGCTCTAGAAACCCTTGTCAAAGCACAAAGTCATGGCTGGTTTTGTTTCAAATGAATCGTTTGCTTGTTACCATGGAAACCTAATGGCCTGCCAAAAAAAAAGAGGAAGGAGAGAGAGAGAGAGAGAGGAAATACAAATACAAAGAGAGAGAAACACCTCACTGTAAACAGGGTATGTGAAGAGCTGGCGTTCATTTTCCCTTCGCGAAGGTTTTTAGCGTAGAGTCAAACAAATGTCGGCCCTTTCTACTTCGGCTGTCACCTCCCCTCGAGGATAACCCGGAATCGGAGCTGTTTGCAGACATTCCCGTGTCATTCCTCATGGCTCTGCTTGGTGACTGTGTGCTGTCTCCTCTTGCATGCATTCCCATCCAGGATGTGCCACCTGGGCTTACATTTGTCACAGGCTTCACTGGGAGTTTGCTCGCGGCCGCTGGAAGATCCCTCTCCCCTCCCCACCGGAGTCATCAGCTCTACGGAAGTGAAGAAACCAAACCACCGTCTTTTATAAATTGCCATGGAAACCAAGTGCCTTCAATGAAACAAGCCTGATTTCAAAAAAGAAAAAAAGAAAAAAAAAAAGAACAAAATATATATATATACATATATATATATAAAAAAGAAAAAAAATATAATAAATATAATAACGATGATTTCAACACGGAAGCTTTGCACCGCTAAAAACGTGGGTTGTGCAAACTCTTTTCTAAACAAACTCTGGAGCCTGGGTGTGCAGGCAAGGAGACGGAGCCGCTTCTGGAGAAGGATGGATGGACCTAAGCTGCTGTGGAAAGCCTTTGGGATGAGATCCGTGTTGTGTGACCTTCCAGACAGCCATGGCCTTTCAGCTTCTTATCCATTAGAAACAGCTCCCGTTGGTGCTGCCGATGGGGGCAGCACTTTTTGTTGTCGTCGTCGTCGTCGTTTCAGGTTCTCCAGTGGGTCAGCCAGAGGAACAAAAATGGTTCAGACACACACTTGATGCAGAAGGTGGTGAAACACAGGATGATTTTCTTACTCTCCCTCTCCGTTGGGATGGCTCCCGACATTCGGAGCTCCGGACGCCCCGAGGGGGCTCTGCCTCTGCCCCGGAGCCAGAATCGGTGCAGAGGGCGAAAGATTATTTTGTTATTGTAGCGAAAAAAAAAAAAAAATTAGAAAAAAAATTTAAAAATAATCCACTTTTACAAGGAAAAAAAAATTAAAGCTGTACAAAATGGGTTCGAGCTACCCGAACACGTGCCGGTTTTCCACTGCATTGTAAAGTTCCCTTCCAGTTGGTTATGAAATTTGAAGACCTTTTTCCTTAAATTATCTCAGCTTTTAACTTCCTTTAAAAAAAAAAAAAAAAAAAAGAAAGACTTTTGTCTAAAGAAGAGTATTATTATTATAATTATTATAATTATTATTATTATTCTGTGTTCTCTCGACACCCTAGGATTAAAAACAAAACCTGATATGCAAATAATTGGAGTACAAATGTGAAAACAAACAAAAAAATGAGTATAAGAATTGCAAATAGGAGTATAAAAAGCACAACGAGATGCAGTAAAACAATGACAAGGCTTGATTTTTTTTATTCTGTAGAGAAATGTTTGTGCAAATTCAGTAATTCCACTGAAGAGATAATTTTCCAGCTCTGTTCAATAAAGCCTCTTTCCAGGTAAGGCAGCCCCGTGGTGCGTGTGTTTGTTGAGGCCCTGGCAGGGTGTTCCTTGCTAAACTGGTGTCAGCTGGAGTTATACTGGTCCATACTGGTGGTGCTCGGGGGCTGGAGCGTTCCCAGGATGCCCTTGGCTCCCTGGTTTTCAGGCAGTTTTGGTGTCTTCAAGTCCCTGTGCTCAGAAGATGGTGGGAACTCCAAGTCAGGACATTTTCAGAGAGTCCCAGGATGGTTTAGGTTGGAAGGGACCTTAAAGCTCATCCCTGGAATCACAGAATATTCTGGGTTGGAAGGGACCCGCAAGGATCATCGAGTCCAAATCTGAACTGAATGGTCCATACAAGGATCGAACCCACAGCCTTGGGGTTTATCAGGACCTTGCTCTGTTTGGAAGAAAGTGGGAACTCCAAGTCTGGATGGACTGTGGGGTTTGGAAGATGGTGGGAAGCTCCAAATCTGGATGGACTGTGGGGTTTGGAAAACTGGCTCTGAATCTGATGGACCATGGGGTTTGGAAGATGGTCGGAACTCCAAATCTGGATGGACTGTGGGGTTTGGAAGACATTGGAAACTCTAAGTCTGAATGGACTGTGGGGTTTGGAAGAAAGTGGGACCTCTGAGTCTGATGGAGCATGGGGTTTGGAAGATGGTGGGAAGCTCCAAATCTGGATGGACTGTGGGGTTTGGAAGATGGTGGGAGTCTGGATGGACCATAGGGTTTGGAAGATGGTGGGAATTCTGAGTCTGGTGGCCTGTGGGGTTTGGAAGGTGGTGGGAACTCTGAGTCTGGATGGACTGTGGGGTTTGACACCCTTAAAAAACACAGATCACCGAATTTCCCTTTGGAAGCTCTGGATTTTTTCTGTGGATGAATGGATGGAGGAGCGGGTCAGGTATGGTGAGACCCTGAGGCAGATTTTCCTTCGGAGGTTGGTGTGTTTGGGAATTCAGGATCCAAACCTTGTCGTGCATCTTCCCATGGATGGCTCCTGAGAGCCACAGATCTGAGGGATGATCCAAGAGGCTTCTCCGTGGGTGCTTTTGGCAGGACTCTTTTTGGAAGACCTGGATCTGCTGGGAGCCAGAGTGGCCATCTGTCAATCATTTCCACAGAATCCCAGAAGATTTGGGTCAGAAGTGACCTTCAGGCTCATCCCATTCCAACCCCACAGGCAGGGACACCTTCCATAGACTGGGCTGAAGGAAAACAGGAAGCATTCCTGCTTTTCCCTTGAATCCATCCCTTCCAAAAATAGGCTCAAGCCGAACCTTGGATGCTCATTGGAGATGAATTTTCCAGGCACAGGGCAGAGCTCCAGCCGCAGGGCTGGTGGTGGCAGCATGATGGGAACTCTGTGGGAAGTTAGGATTTGGGAAGTTAGGATTTGGGAAGTGCCCTGTGATGTCCCGCCTGTGATAAGGGAGTTGGATGATAAGGAACAGGAGATCCTGCTCCATTGATTAGATCCCAGACCAAAACTGCAGGCTGAAATCCATGTTTCCTCTTTCCATTTGGATTTTCCTTTCCCTCACTCCTGTGGAATGTTTGATAAAGAATTTCAATTGACAAAGACCACAGGTGTCTTTTTCAGGGCAGGATAATCTGTGTGTCCCAAAAATCCCAGGATTTTGTGTGAAAGGAAATGTATTTCCCATGCCTGTTCCTGTTTTAGTCTGCTAGAGTGCAGGAGGTGCTAAGAAAAGATGGATTTCTGTTCCCGATGATGATTGTGAGAGTAGTTTTATCTTCCTTTCCATTCCCAAAATAAAGCACTGAAAAGGAAATGGGATTTTACTCCAGGCCATGGATAAGAAGAATAATTTGAGGTGTGAATTTGCTACTCTTGGTTTTTATTTTATTGTACATTTTGGACTGAAAATGGATGTGAAGATGTTGGAGCAGCAATCAAAGGCAGTTGGAACTGGCAGTTCCCTGGAATTTGAAACCTCTCTGATTCAGTTTCAGGGTATCCAACCTGGAAATGTCCCCGATGGATTCTTAAATTGGACATCAAATACTGAAATGTGCAGCAACTGAAGTGCTGGGATGCTGGGAGGAGTGACGGGGTTTGATGGGATGGCTGCAGGAATTAGCTGGGTGTTCCCAAAGCAGAGGGGGGTGGAACACAGGAGAAGTTTTCCAGGTTTTTTCATTTCTTTCTCAGGCTGATCTGGGAGGATAAGGATGGTATTGGAGAACTTCCCTTTTCCTTTCACAAAGCACATTGAATGTGGAATCATGGAATTATGGAATGGTGTGGGTTGGAGGGGACCTTAAATCCCACCCAGACCCACCCCTACCATGGCAGGGACACCTCCCAGGCTGCTCCAAGTCCCCTCCAATGTGGCCTGGAACACTTCCGGGGATGGAGCATCTTCCCTGGACAAGCTGAATCCTACAAAATCATGAAAGGCTCGGATCTCACCGTGCTACCAACCCACCTCTTCTCCAGCCTGGCCTGGATCCTGGATGGGATAGAAGGAGGGATAAAAACATGGATTAAAAGGGAGTAAACCCATTCCAATGACACCACGGTTGCACAATTAGGATTTGAAGGCCAGAAATCCTTGGGAGTGTGGAATTTCCTCTTAATTTGGGAGAAGAACCTCTGGTTCCCCCAAAAGTGATGGAGCTGAATCTTCCAGCCCCCAAATATCTGCCAGCCCCACCTGCGAGATCCAACCTCCACTGATCCTAGAGCTTTCCTTGACATCCAGCACTGGAATTCCTGCTTCATCCAACATGGGAACGGAATAATCAGTTTTGGGGTGATTGGGATCCCCAGACTTTTAAACAAAGCTGAGCATCAGCTTCTTGTTCAAGTTTGTTTTCTCTGCTTGCCTCATCAGGGCAGTGAATTCCCTTTGTAGGGAGCAGTTCAGGCAGAAGGATCCGAATTTTTTCCATGCTGAGTGGAAGAGGCTTTCCTGGTTTTTATTTTGGGAGAATTTACTTGCCGGGAATGTTTTTTTCATATATTGAGGGGTAATTGAAACTCTCTTCCTCCCCCAGAAGTGTGTGATCCATCAGGAAAATGGGTTTGTGGAGCAGTTCAATAAAAAAAAGCTCCAGTTTCGAGTTATAAGCACTCCCTGCCTCTCCATGCTAATAAAGAGATTGGGAACCATCTGGAATAATTCTTGGATTTTCCCATAACACTATAAAAGCTATAAAAAAGGTTACTTTTACATTTCAAATTCTTTTTTTATTTTTTTTTAATGGAAAATAAGCAGCATGCAGGAATGTTCTCCCCTTTTTACATGCTCCACCATGATTCTGGTGTCAGTCAGCACGGAAGGAATGAAACCATTGGATTATCCCTCATGCAAAGGAATTTAGGGACCTGCAGCTCCTGCAATCCCACATTCACAGGACTTGCAGTGTCCAAAATTTTTCTGTCACCTCTCCCTAAACCCCTGACTCTGTCTCGCCCCATAAATCCCATGGGAATGTTGGTGTATGATAAAAACCAGGAGTGATCATTAACCCAAACACAGGGAATTTGGGATTGTACATCCTGCTGATCCTTATTAAAGTATTCTTTTGTTTTCCTTTGCATCTGTCAGATTGGGGAGCTTATATTCGACACATCCCAGAATCCCAGACTGGTTTGGGTTGGAAGGGACCTTAAATCCCATCAAAATCCATCCCCCTTCCATGGGCAGGGACACCTTCCACTATCCCAGGTTGCTCCAAGCCCTGTCCAACCTGGCCTTGGATACTTCCATAGTTGGGTTATACTGAGACTCAAGCGAGGAGAAATTCCCTCTTCCTTAAGGGTCCCTCCCCAAACTCCCAAACTCATCCCAGTTCAGCCATGACCCATCAGTCTTTTCCCACATTTTGTAACTTACTGGGAGTAATGGAATCATGGAATCATTTAGGTTAGGAATTACCTCCAAGAACATGGAGTCCAACCATTCCCCAGCACTGCCAAGGCCACCACTGCCCCATGTCCCCAAGTGCCACATCCACAGGGCTTTAAATCCCTGCAGGGATGGGAATTCCCCCACTGCCCTGGGCAGTTGTTCCAACACCTAATAATGATAAAATCCATCTCAGATTCCTGAGAAGAAAGGTTTCAGATACCCAAAACCTAAATAGGACCATCTGTGTTCCCTCTGGATGGATGGGATGGATGGGATGGATAGATCTGTGCATCCTGAAGTGGCCTCTCCCGCCTGGTTCCTTGTGTGACACATTCAGGTTGGATGGCACCTTACGGGACCTAGGACAGGTGATTTACAATCAATTTCCTTCCTTTTCCAGTCTCTGTAAGATTTTTTCCCCCATTGAGAAAGAGACTGGAATGTTGAGTGCTTGGACAAGTGAATATTGAGCTTTGCTCACCACCAAGGTCATGGCTACAACTGGAGAAATATTCCCGCCGGTCCCTCGGGATCCTGGAGTTTCGCAGGCAACTTTCACCTTCCACAGATGGGAGGGAAAACCAGGATCACTGCAACAACCACAACTGGAATTTTTGGATGGATACGACCACAAAAGAGATTGAAGAAACACAAATTATTCAGAGAAAGAACGAAGAGCCTCAGCACCTTCTCAGGAATGCTCAGATCTGCTGCACGCTCCAACTGCAAGGGGAAAAACGAAGTGTTTGTGTCTGTAAATACCCTATAAATACCTGTAATTGGATGTATTTCATGTAAATAGGATAACGAGGACATTTGAACGATCTCCACTGTTGTACATAACTCAAACTTGCTCTCTTCTTTTCCTACACCCCCACTGTAGATTGATTTGGGGTCATTGTCGGGTCTGTATCTGGTTGAGTTCCAAACTGCTCTCACTTTTACCTCAAGGGTTTCATGTTCTTTATGTACATTTTATAAAGAAAAAAGAAACCACTCTGGATTTTTGGGTACCTTTTCCATTGCCAGCAGTATTTTCTGTCTTTTCCAGTGTTTTCTGCTCCGGGATCCACCGGGATGAAGGGGAGGGACGGGGTTTGGTGGGGGATATTCCTCATTCCATATGTCCCTGCCCTCTTGGGAAAGTAGGAATGTGTTTCCTTATCCCTCCACCTCTTGCTAAGTACTGAAAGGTTTTAATTAGAGCAGGAAGAGACTGGGCCACCCTCTTCCCTGCTGGGGCCAGTCCTTCCCTTGACTGGTCCCAGGAGAATTTTTCCAGCTTCATGGACAGTTGAGGGTCAAAATCCATTTCTTTGGCTTTCCATAATTCCCATTTAATCCCTGGGAAGCAAACCAAGAACATCCTGCATGAGGATGTGTGTGTACCTTGTTTTGGAGCACTCCTCCCGTGCCGTGTGGGAATAGAGGGATGGGCACACGGAGCTCTCCCGGGAATCTCAGCCTGTGTGTAACGGGCTGGTGCAGCACAGCACCCCTGGATCACTGCATGATGATCCCAAACTTCTCATGGTTGTTGGATACATCGTTCAGTGTGGAGGATGCCCATCAGGTTTTAGGGTTGACGTCCATTCTCTGCTGCAGGCATGGCCTGGTTATTCCTGGTCCTGCTCTTCTACTGGGACTAAATCTCAGAATCATGGAATTGTTTAGGCTGGAAAAGCCCTCTGGGATGATTGAGTCCAACCATTGCCCAGCAGTGCCAAGGCCATCACTGCCCCTTGTCCCCAACTGCCACATCCACAGGGCTTTAAATCCTGCCAGGGATGGGGACTTCAAACCTCCCTGGGCAGCTGTGCCAGGGCTGGACAGCCCTTTCCACGAAGAAATTCTTCCCAATATCCAAATTAAACTTCCCCTGGCCCAGCCTGAGGCCGTTCCCTCTCCTCCTGTCCCTGTTCCCTGCGAGCAGAGCCCGACCCCCCCACTGCCCCCTCCTGTCAGGGACTTGTGCAGAGCCACAAGGTCCCCCCTGAGCCTCCTTTGCTCCAGCCTGAGCCCCTTTCCCAGCTCCCTCAGGAACTCTCCAGCCCCTTCCCAGCTCTGTTTTTGTCCCTGGACATGCTCCAGTCCCTCCATGTCCTGTTCCTGGGGATCCCAAACCTGTCCCCAAAGTGCCACTGTCCCTGCTGGTCTGTGTGGGGACAAACCTTCCTAGAACCCTTCAGGATTTTCCTGTGGGTGAAATGAGACCATGGAAATGAAAGCACACTTTGTTCCTTGTTGTGTTTTCCTGTATTTCCTTGTTTCCTGTTTTTCCTGCCTTTTTCCATCACGGAAAAGGCCTCCATGATTTTCCACCATGGAAAATGCTCCAATCATTTTGCTGATTGGATCAGTGACTGTCAGCTGTCAGTGTGACCACACATCCAAATGGATAGCTGAGGGAAAACTCAGAGTTCCCAGAGGAGTCTTGCTCTCCACAGGTGGTGACAAACAGCAACACACTGGAATTCATGGCTTAAAAAAGAGAAACTTTCCCATCTCTTGTTTTTCAGCCTAAAAAATCCCATTATCCCATTAGATCTCAGAACCTGAAGTCATTCCACAGGCCATTATCCCATCCTGGGGATATTCAGTGGTGACACTGACAGGGTGGAGATCTTCATCCCATTGATCTGCTCCATCTTCCCTCCTGGAAACTGGATTTTGGCTCCACACTGGGCCTGGAAGAGACCCAAGGGCACATCCCATGGATACGAACACAGCCCGTGTTGTCCATGTTTCTGTCAGAATCACCGAATCCCTGAGGGTTTGGGTTGGAAAAGACCTTAAAGCTCATCTTGCCCATGGGCAGGGACACCTTCCAATATCCCAGGCTGCTCCAAGCCCCACCCAACCTCCCCTTTGGAATTACAGGAAATAAATTGGATTTACACCCCAAGACTTGAACCTCAGTGTCCCCATCCCACCCAATTCCATAAAGATTTGTGGAAGTTGGTTCACACAAACATCCGAGCAAAAATGTTTTATTTTGGCCATGTTCTCCCAAAAACTCCCAAACCAAACCAGTAACATCCAATCTATCTTTGGGATAGATTTTAACAGATTTTTGGAAACTTTATCTGTGGGAAAAGGACCAGTGTGGGATAAAATGGGATCAAGCCTGGCCTGTAAAATGCATGGATGCATGAATTCCTGCTCCTAATCCATTGGCTAGTTTTGTGGAGTTGACATATTCCTGCTCTCTGGATGCAGCACTGTCAGATTTGTCTCCTTAGGGAATATTTTTGATTCCTCTTGGAGGTTTTTTGGCATGTTGCCTTGTGGTTTTTTCCTGCCAGGAGGCCAGGGGTGTATTTGCAAGGATTAAAGTATTACTGGAGTGGCTCCAGGCCTTTCCTAATGCCCATTATTCCCTCTAATCCCACCACGACACAATGCTTCTCTGACATTGCTTAATTATGCGCTGCAAATTAATTGAAAAAAAAAAAAGCTGTCAAATGACATTCTGAGGAGGGATCTAAATCCCAGTTTCTTTGGGATGAAGCAAAAATTGGTAGTTTTGCTGTGTTCAGTAATCCTTGACATTTCCATCCTAATTCCTCAGGGAACAAGGATTACACAACCTCCTGGGAATGGATTTTTGCAGGATCTCAGGCCTTTCATTTTAATAAATCTTGGAATTTTTGTCCCATTTCCAAGGGGCTTGAAGGGCAGTTGGGATCCCAGGAACAATTTAGAGGTGGGGTGGTTTTCTTGGGAGCGAGGCACTGGATAAGGAATTTTATGCCTGTTCCCTAGGGAGGCTGAGTTTGTAGGGAATATTCTTGGGAATATTTAGTGGCCATTAAAAAGTCCAGCCAGGAAAAATGCTTGGAGAGGGAGTTCATGGTTCAGGTTTTGCCCCTGGATCCATGGAAGTGTTCCAGGCCAGGCTGGCCATTGGGGCTTGGAGCAGCCTGGGATTGTGGGAGGTGTCCCTGTCCATGGAACAGGTGGGATGGGATGGAATCGGATGGGATTTAAGGTCCCTTCCCACCCAAACCAGCCTGGGATTCTCTGGAATGGCCTGAAAATGCCAACAGCTCCAACCCTGCAATGCCTGAATTAAGGGATGCTGAGGAACAGTGGCCATGGAAAAGTATGAATCCCTTGGAGTTCTATCATTATTTTTTTTCCCCACTTTTTTTGCCACCAACCTCCTGGAATCAGTTCCAGCATTGATCATGAGCTGAGGATTAGCTGAGGATCAGGCACTGCTAATTACACTGCTAATGAGGTGCTAATCAGGGACCCTAATGATTCCAGCACCACCACTCCAAAGCCATTCCAGGCTCCCAAATCCTGGTAGGATCCTGCTCCAGAGAGGTTCTGCCTTTGGCATCTGCACAGGGAAGGGCAGAAGGGATGGGAAAGGATTCAAAGAGATTTTGCATGGGGAGGGACAAAGTCAGGGCTGCAAAAGAGGAACTGAGAGGGGTCTGGGAAATCTGGGAGGGTCTGGAAAAGGAGTGGGAATGATTTTCCACGTTTCCCATAATTCAGAGGGAATCACTCAGCTGTAGGATAACTTTTGTTCCCAAGTTTGCCTCAATGGACAAATCACAGCCTCCTGTGTTGTCTGGCTGCTTTTTCCCACTTATTTCCTAGAAAATCCCACAGGCAGGGACACCTTCATTCCATAAAGTATGGAATGGACGGGAATGGAATTGAATCATGGAATGATTTGGGTTGGGAGGGACCTTAAATCCCATCCAGCCCCACCCCTGCCATGGCAGGGACACCTCCCACTGTGCCAGGCTGCTCCCAGCCCCAATGTCCAGCCTGGCCTTGGGCACTGCCAGGGATCCAGGGGCAGCCACAGCTGCTCTGGCAATTCCAGCCCAGCCCCTGCCCACCCTCCCAGCCAGCAATTCCCAATTCCCAATCTCCCATCCAGCCCTGCCCTCTGGCACTGGGAAGCCATTCCCTGGCTCCTGTCCCTCCAGGCCTTGTCCCCAGTCCCTCTCCAGCTCTCCTGGAGCCCCTTTAGGCCCTGCAAGGGGCTCGGAGCTCTCCCTGGAGCCTTCTCCTTCTCCAGGTGAACATTCCCAGCTCTCCCACCCTTTCCCCCCAGCAGAGCTGCTCCATCTCTCAGATCATCCTGGTGCCTCTGGATTTGCTCCAAATGGGATTTTTAAGCTCCATGGTGCAGCTACAACCTGACTCAAACCCCTGCAAGGTTGACACTTACAGGAACAAGAGCTCCTTGAGCATCCAAAGCCCTTTTTGCTGGGAATGCTTCTTCCACAGGCAGGTCCTGGCAGCTTTCCCACATGGCTTTGGGAGAGCTGGGAGTCCTGCAGCCACCCCTAACCCACAGAAACAACCTCACTTTGGACATGAAAGTTAAAAATCCCAGAATCCTCCTATTTCCCTGTGTTTTCTGGGAGATGATGAAGCTTTTATTATCCAGAGTGGAAGATCCTGCTGGGAGCTGCTGCCTCCCCCCTGGCAGCCTCATGTCCCACCGAGCTTTGCCATCGTTCTCACAGCGCTGTTGTTCCCAAATTTGCATCCCGAGCTCCTCTCAGGCAGCCTCGTTATTCCCAACATTGAGCAAACTCCCCAGGACCCGTGTTCCCTACACGATGCTGTCCCAGATGTTCCCCAGACTGAATCCAATGGGAAATGCCAGGCTGTACTTTCCATCAGGTGTCCTGATAAATAAATCTCTTTAATTAAAGGCAGCTCTTGATTTCTTTTTCAATCCAATCAAAGACTTCCTTATCTCTTGAGTGGTCAATCTGCCGAGCTTTATCTGCATCTCGGTATTCCTGTGTGTTCCGAGCCAGCAGGGAATGGGATCAGCAGGGAGAAGCCTCTTGCTGGGCGAGCAGCAGGACCCATAATTCCAATTAGGATGAGCTTTAGAGGTGGTTTAAGCCCCAGCTGGGCTCTCCCTGTGCCTGCAATCACCACCCATTAGCAAAGAAGATGCTTTAGGAGCAAGTCTTGGAATATTTTCTCCATTGAAGCAAAAAAGGGATTTGGATTTGTCTCGTTCCTCATTTTCTGTGAGGAGAACCGAGGCTGAGGACACTGACCCCCTGACATTATTGACCACTGACCACTGACCATTGACATTATTGACCCCTTGGAAGGGACATTATTAATTCCTGGAAGGGACATTATTCACCCTTTGGAAGGGACATTATAAACCCCTAGAAGGGACATTTTTGACCCCTGAAAGGGACATTATTGACCCCTTGGAAGGGATGTTCACCCCTTGGAGGGAGATTTTTAACCCTTTGGAAGGGACATTATTGACCCTTGGAAAGGGACATTTTTAACCCCTGGAAGGGATATTGTCACACCCTTGGAAGAGACACTTTTAACCCTTGGAGGGGACACTTTTAACCCTTGGAAGAGACATTTTTAAACCTTGGAGGGGACACTTTTAAACCTTGGAGGGGACATTTTTAATGCTTGGAGAGGACATTATTAATTCCTGGAAGGAACATTATTCACCCTTTGGAAGGGACATTATAAACCCCTAGAAGGGACATTTTTAACCCTTGGATGAGGCATTTTTAAGCCTTGGATGAGACACTGTTGACCTCTTAGAAGGAACATTATTAACCCTTGGAAGGGACATTATTAATCCTAGAAGGGACATTTCTAAACCATTGGAAGGGACATTATTGACCCCTCGGAAGGGACATTTTGACCCTTGGAACAGACGTTATTAACCCTTAGAAGGGTCTCTCCAAGGCTGATAGAATGAGGGGAAGGTTCAAAAGAACATCAGTGATGATTCCCAAGGGAATGGGAAGAACAGCCCGGAAGGAATGTTGATAACATCCAGAAGAACAAGGACGTGAAGGGAACAACCCCCATTGTCACCAGGAGTTCCTCAGCCTGAGGAGAGCTCCTGAGGGGGTCCCTGTGGGTGAATCCCAATCCATGTCCTGGTGCTGAATTTGGGCTGGGGCAACCCCTGGGATCAGTCCAGGCTGGGATGAGCAGATAGAACAGTCCTGGGAAAGGATTTGGGTGCTGTGGGTGAGAGCTGGAAATGCCCCATCCCAGAACCCTCCGTGCCCTGGGCTGAGCCCCAGCATGGGCACCAGGAAAGGGATAGGGATTCTGCCCCTCTGCCCTGCTTTGGTGAGATCCCACCTGGAATCCTGGCTTCCAGGATCCCACCCGGAATCCTGGCTCCTGGATCCCAGCACGGAAAGGACCTGGAGCTGCTGAGAGAGTCCAGAGGAGGCACCAGGATGATCCAGGGCATGGAGCAGCTCTGCTGGGAGGAAAGGCTGGGAGAGCTGGGATTGTCCAGACTGGAGAGGAGAAGCTTTGGGGTGACCTCAGTGTGGCCTTGCAGGAAAAATGGAGAGGGAGGATTTCCAAGGGCTGGAGGGACAGGAGCCAGGGAATGGCTTCCCAGTGCCAGAGGGCAGGGCTGGATGGGAGATTGGGAATTGGGAATTGCTGGCTGGGAGGGTGGGCAGGGGCTGGGCTGGAATTGCCAGAGCAGCTGTGGCTGCCCCTGGATCCCTGGCAGTGCCCAAGGCCAGGCTGGACATTGGGGCTGGGAGCAGCCTGGCACAGTGGGAGGTGTCCCTGCCCATGGAGGGGGTGGAACTTTGAAGTCCCTTCAATCCTAAACCATTCCATCCTGTGATGTTTAAGGTGATGGTGTAGCTGCCACATTCCAAATCCAGCCCAAATCCTTCCATGATTCTGTTGAAATCCATCCCATTCCATGATCCTTTTTGGCCTGGGGGAGGAAAAACGTCTCCATGACCTCCCACCTCATTGACATGACAGGAGATCAAAGCCTGCCTTGCCCTAAACATCTCTGATCTCGTGGAATCTGTGATTAGGATCCAATCTCCAGGAAATTGCTTGCAGGTGCCAGGAAGGAATTCCCCTCCAGCCACAGCTGCCCGAGCTCCTCCTGCCTGTATGTGCCTGGGAAAAGCTGAAGCAGCAGGAATTTCCCTCCGGATGGGGTGGCTGTGCAGGCTGTCCTCCATGCTGCTCCTCCGGGATCCCTGCCAGGTGTTCTTGTTCCCATTTTCCGGGTGCGTTGGCAGATTTGCAGGGCAGGCAGGAATTCCTGGCCAGGTGGAACTAATCGGGATTGTCTGGGCCGGCCTGGCACAGGGCAGCTCCTCAATCCCTGCCCAGGCAGCCATGGCCTCTTGGTCTCCCGTGGCACAGAACAGCTTCTCCTTCAGCAAAGAATGAAAGATTTCCGTGTCCTTCCTGCCAGGAGAGCGGCTATCAGGATTTCTGAGGGAGTTTAATGGGCTGTGACATTCTCGTTATGATCCAGGTGATCGGAGAGTTTAATCTGCACTTCAGTGTGGGAATTTCTCCTCGGAGCAGGAGTTGATTTTTCATGTGAGTAACCAGGCAGGAACTTTATTTGTGGTGGATAAAGGCAGGAATATTGTCAGAGAACGTGTGGTGCATTCCCAATGGGAATCAGGCTTTTATAAACCTCTGACACCAGGCCCTGCCTAGAAAGGACTTTTCCAGGTGGATTTTTTAACAGGACAAGAGGAACCGACCTCAAGCTGTGCTAGGAGAGGTCCAGGCTGGACACCAGGAGGAATTTCTTCATGGAAAGGTTGTTAAACCTTGGAACAGGCTTTTTTCCTGACGGGAATTTTCCTCACTGATTGGAATTTTCCCCACTGATGGAATTTTTTCCCCATTGATGGGATTTTTCCCCACTGATGGCTCAGACCTGGGGACCCAACGGGGTCACCCTGTGCCCAGAGAGACCCAAATCCCCTACGGGCTCCATGAAGGATTTCTCCAGCTTGTTTGTGTGCGTGTAGCTGCGCCTCCATCATTCCATGCCTGAGTTTCCTACGAAATCTGTCTCTTAGGAACTTCATCCAGGTTTTCCTCACCACTTCTGATCAGGCTGAAGAGGATAAGGTGGAAAAGCTCACATCCGACCTGCTCTTGTGGATCTTCTTGGGAGAAGAAGTGAAGTGAAGGATCCTCGTGCCAGGAGGTGAAATCATGGCATGGGAATTCATGGAATGGTTCAACTTGGAAGGGATCACAGTGGATGATCTGATCCAAGCTCCCTGCTCTGGCAGGGCCATCCCAGAGCACATGGCACAGATATTCCGTGCTTTCTTCCAATGGGTCTCTTCTGATGATGCCTTAGGATGACTCTGAATTCCCACGGAAAATATTTTCCTTTTAGGACAAGTTCTTTCCAGGCTGTTCCAGCCTCTCCACAGCACAGGAAGGACCTGGAGCTGCTGGAGAGAGCCCAGAGGAGGCATCAGGATGATCCAGGGGATGGAGCAGCTCTGCTGGGAGGAAAGGCTGGGAGAGCTGGGAATGTTCACCTGGAGAAGGGAAGGATGCAGGGAGAGCTCCGAGCCCCTTGCAGGGCCTAAAGGGGCTCCAGGAGAGCTGGAGAGGGACTGGGGACAAGGCATGGAGGGCCAGGAGCCAGGGAATGGCTTCCCAGTGCCAGAGGGCAGGGATGGATGGGAGATTGGGAATTGGGAATTGCTGGCTGGGAGGGTGGGGAGGGGCTGGGCTGGAATTGCCAGAGCAGCTGTGGCTGCCCCTGGATCCCTGGCAGTGCCCAAGGCCAGGCTGGGCATTGGGGCTGGGAGCAGCCTGGGACAGTGGGAGGTGTCCCTGCCATGGCAGGGGTGGGATGGGATGGTTTGGAAGTTTCCTTCCATCCCAAACAATTCTGGGATGTTTGCAGGGTACTTTAGGAGCCACAGTGAAACCCAAGGGTTCCTCTGGTTCTCCCACACTCCTGGTGGCTCATCCTGTGCTGCTGGAAGCCGGAAAACCCCCCCATCCCAGAGCCGGAGTTACATTTAAATATTTGGCCTTTTTTTGTTCAACTTCCCTCACAGAGTTGTTTTCCAAACAAAAACGATCCATAATTTATAGGGAAGTGTTAGAATGCAAATAATATCCTTTTTCTTTTCCATAGACTCATTCAACATTTCCATTTCCATTTCCCTCTGAGTTGATTTATGGGAATTCTCAGCAGCCTTATCCATAATTCATAAACAATCTCTATTTTTATATATCCCTTAAGCTGCTTTGATTCCCTCTTCCATATCCTTGATTCTTTCCTCCTTTTCCCTGGAAAAAGTGGTGCTGTTGCTATGGGAACTTCTCCTTCCCACCAGTTTTTGGATTTTCTTTTTTTCCCTCCTTTTGCCTTCCAGAAGGAACTTTTGCTCCATGACTGGATCCTTTCCCTTCTCCCTCCCAGCTCGGCTGCTTCAACTGGGAAAAGTTTTTCCCAGGATCCCTGCAATGCAGGAGGTTCAGATTATTTAATTCCTATTTTATTTGGTGGCTTTGGTTTTTTTTTTCCAATTTTTTATTATTTTCATTTTTATTATTATTTTTTTTTACTTTAAAAACTTTCTTTAAATTTATTTATTGGTTCAGAGGGAGCTCTTGGGGTTTTTTTTGTTTTTTATTTTAATTTGGTGAAGGTCACAAAGTCTTTGGAAAAGAAGAAGTTTGGGAAGAGGTGACAAAGCAACAGGAGAATTCCTGAGAGTGGGAAGAGAGCGTGGATGGGATGAGGTAAAAGCGACTTTGGAGCTTCCAGGAGCAGCTCAGGTGGCACCACCATCCCTCCAAGGTGCCACCACCACCTCTCCAAGGCCCCAGAAGAGCCTCCTTGGCAGATCCTGTGTCCAGGAGGGCTTTGCACACCTTTTCCCAGGATTTGGGGCACAGTTACAACATCCTGGGATTCCAGACCGGAGTCCAGGAGGTCACAGGAATTTCTCACCCTTTCGAAAGTGTCCCTCACCTGTGATGTCACTGCCATTGATCCCAAACCTGCAGTTAATTGCCAGTTAATGAATCATTAATCCACTTCAGCCCTCATTCGGTTGGTGATCCAAACAGGTTTTTCCCTAAAATTCCCTCACACAGGATCAGAGTAAGGGATGGGATGGGATGGGATGGGATGGGATGGGATGGGATGGGATGGGATGGGATGGGATGGGATGGGATGGGATGGGATGGGATGGGACAGGACGGGATGGGATCTGATCCCCTCTGCTGCACCCTCAGCCTTTTGGAGATGTTGGCCCCAAATCCACCAGCTCATCCCAAAATTCCAGCTGGGATGGACAGACAAGGAGGAGATTCCTAACCTGCCCAGTTTTCCAAGTGCACGAGGAAAATGATCGAGTGGGATGAAGGATGTTCCTCATGTTCCAGGATGGAATTGGACATCCAGCAGAAGGGACACGTTCCTACTTCCAGGGAAATCCAGCTGAGCCAAGTTATTCCCTGGTGGGATTTGTTTTGGTGGTGGCCACAGGTGTTTTCCCCACTGATGTCCAGCAGCTCCTCCTGCTTGGAATTTCAGGCTCTTTGTGCATCTCCACCATTCCCAAGATCCATGAAATCAAAGGATGAATCTCTTGGCACTTCTCCAAATCCAAGATTTCCTGCTCAAGGAATCGAAGATTTCTCAGGTGAGATGGACCTGGAGAACAGAATTAAATTCTGGAGAACAGAGCCAGAGTCACCTGGATTGCTTTAATTAATTAATTAGTTAATTATTGCTGCAATTAGGGCTTGGAATGGCAAATTAAAATTAAAAAGCCAAACCCAAATAAAATAAAACCAGGAAGAATCCGAATGAATATTTCCAGTATGAAATGGATTGGGAAGTTTCCATGAGCCTCTGGTGGGGAAAAGCAGGCAATGAAATATTTTAAATTCTTTTTATCTGTGTTAGTAAATATTATAATAAAACACAGCATGAAATACCCACCCTCCCGCCTGCCGGGAATCCTGAGATATTCCAAGCCACATTTCCAGCCTGGAATGAGCCTGGAAAACCCCTCAGTGTGAAACACATCCCACAAAAGGGCCTTTCCTTTTGCAGCCCAAAAAGAGCAGCACCAGGGTGGCTTTATAAATAAATAAATAAATCAATAAATCATCCATATCCAGGAGGAAAGGAAAATTCCCAATTCCCAAAGAGCCAGGCAGCAGGAAGGGCTTCATTTATTCCTCCCCTTTTTTTTTTCCCCCCAGTAAAAAAGAGGGGCTGGAGGAGGAATCGGCTCCAAGGTTTCCTTCCTCACCCTCCAGCATTCCCAGAACTGGCCTTTACAAATATTTGTGCAGCACTAATTTGAGATTGTTAATTAATACTTAATTTAATTAGTGCTGCAGTCTCTGAGGAGCTGGCTGACATATGTTGGATGAGCACAACCTTGGCTTTTCCACCTTGGATTTTGGGAGGTTTTTCCACTTCCTAAAGCGGAATCCAGCGAGGAGAATGTCAACTTTGTTTGGAATTTCTGTTACTATTATTATTATTATTATTATTATTGTTGTTGTTGTTGTTGTTGTTGTTGTTGTTACAGTTATTATTACTATTATTATTGCTGTTATTATTATTCCCACATGGATTTTTCCAGCCTCGGTGCAATGCCAGCTGCAGGTGCTGGTTGGATCAAATATTCCTGACCTGAGGAATTCCCACCCTCAACTCTGTGGAAGCAGGAGAGGTTTGGAGCAGGAATCTTGTGGCTGTTGTGGGATTTCCCTGTCTCCAGCTGAATTAATGAAGTGGAGATTTAATCCAGGTCTGATGGCATTCCTCAAACTCCTTTGTGTGTCCTTAGGGGATTTTCAATTTTTTGGGAACTTCAAATGAATAAAATAAATCCAGAGAAAATCATGGAGCTGGGAATGTTCTCACCTGGAGAAGGGAAGGCTCCAGGGAGAGCTCCGAGCCCCTTGCAGGGCCTAAAGGGGCTCCAGGAGAGCTGGAGAGGGACTGGGGACAAGGCCTGGAGGGACAGGAGCCAGGGAATGGCTTCCCAGTGCCAGAGGGCAGGGCTGGATGGGAGATTGGGAATTGGGAATTGCTGGCTGGGAGGGTGGGCAGGGGCTGGGCTGGAATTGCCAGAGCAGCTGGGGCTGCCCCTGGATCCCTGGCAGTGCCCAAGGCCAGGCTGGACATTGGGGCTGGGAGCAGCCTGGGACAGTGGGAGGTGTCCCTGCCCTGTCTTTTCCAACCTTAATGATTCCATGATTTTAAAACAGAATGATTCCATTGGAAAAGAGTGTGGGAAAGGTGTATTGGGAAGTGTTTGCCACAGGTCAGTTATTAGAATTATTAGAACCCTAGGTGTAGTTATTAGAATATTATTCTAACTATTATTCTAGTTATTAGAGTTCTGGATAATGATTATTAACATTAATATCAGTTTTATTAATATTTATTCATTAATTAAATGGTAGTTTATTATAATTAAATTAATTCTTATTGATATTAACAGTATGCAATGACCCTGCAATCTGGAATTTGTTGGCTCTAATGGACTCTCACGGCTGGGGAATCTGAACTCCTTGAGAGCTCTCTCTGTTTTCTTGAAAAAACCCAAAATCCAGCAAAATTTCCAGCACAACCCAATTCCAGGCAGTGATGCTGATCCAGTGTCAAACCCAGCCAGGGTTTGACATTCCAGGATTATCCTTGGGAACTGGTGACAGATTCCCTGCTTGTGCAGAGCTCTGAGGGGTTTTAGAGGATGGTTCCAGGCTGGAAAAGTGGGAATTCCTTCATGGACACAGGTGCTGCTCCTGTGATGTATCCATGGTCCCAGTGAGCCCTGGATTTGGGAATATTCCCTGCTGAGGCACTCGGTGCTCCCCACAATGTTCTCCTCATTAAAAGGTGGGACCCCAAGCAGTGACCCCCAAACTGCTCCCATTTGGATCCTCCCTGTGTGGAGGAGACCCCAAGAATCCCTGGAAGTGCAGGAAGGCCACGATTCCCAGCTCCCTTTCCATCAGCACTGGAATAGGCACTTCTCCCAGTGCCCAGGAGAGCTGGAGAGGGAATGTCAGTGGATAGAAAGAGGGAATTCATCCCTCCCTCCTCCCAGAGCAGCACAGGGAGCGCCCAGAGCTTCCCATCCTTCCTCCTGCAAATCCATGGAACGACCGCCAATAAATGGATCAGGCAGCTCAAGGTTCATACTTCCAAAGGTTTTATTGGATTGTGTGCTTGAGGTATCATAGCATTTCCCTCGCCTGCTGCTAATTCCCGACGGAAAATCCCTGAAAGGGAAAGATTTTCCAGGCAACTTTCAGCGGGACTCAGCAAAACGTTCTAATGACGGATTCCTGCTTTTATTTCTGCTGAGGAGGCTGGGGCTGGAGACAGGCACATGGATCAGCAGGAATTGCAGGGCTCATAAATAAACCAGGACGAAATGAGATTCTTATTAAAAAAATTGATTTCTTTTTTTTTTCCCCCCACTTGCTTGAGATTTAATTTTTAAATCCAAAGGAAAGGGATGAAAGGATCCGTTAATTCAGCCCATGATGACTTCAGCAGAGAGAATGAAAAGGAAGACAAAATGTGCTTTTTTCCTCCATGGATTTGTGAAATTCCTCAAGTTTTTTACGATTCCTAAGGCCAGGATGGTGTGGTCAGAATTCCTGGATTTTCCTTATCACTCCATATTCAACTTGGGACAAATAAATAGAAAACAATGGATAATTCTGGCTATTTCCTGGTGCTGCCTCCACAGCATCCCATATATTGTCCCATAAATAAAGAACCGGGTATTCCCTCCCAATGACACCATTCCCAATATTTCTGCCTCCCTGTGGAATTCAAATCCCTCCCTCAGCATAAAAACACCCAAGGAATGATTTTGTCACAGGCCAGGACAAGCTCTGAGTTCGAAGCTTCTCAGAAAAGCAAATGGAAAGAACCAAGGAAAAGAATTTAAGGGATAATCAGGAGAGGAATAAAATAAGTTGGAAAGGCCAGGTTAAAGGCTGGGCTTGTTCCTGGGAGAACGGAATTCCCACCTGGCTCCAACTTCCTGTCAGGAATTGTAGGCAGCAAGATCTAATTCCTTTCTCTGTCACTGCAGTGGGTGGGGAACAGGGAAAAACATTTCAGATTTGGATTTTCCAAGGTTTTTGGACTCTCAATGCCAGGATATTTGTGTAAGAAAATTGGAGGAATAGATTGTGGCCTTCCAGGACTTGAAGGATCTGCAGGAAAGATGGAAAGAGACAACTTCCAAGGGCAAGAAGGTTAAAACCCAGGCTATAAAGATATAACCAGTTTGAAAGAAGGAAAGCAGGAGTTCAGGGATCTGGATGTCTCAACCCCATGGAAACATTAAATTAAATCCATTAAATCCATTAAAGCATCCATTAAATCCAGGCATTCCAATTCTCCATGAACACAAACTCCTGGCTGAGGGTTTATTAAGGTCCAGTTAAAATATCTGTGGAATATTTTCCTCCCTTTCTTACCTGCCCAAGGCACAGCCATTTCCAGGGAATGAGCAGCAATCCCACATTCCGTGAGCACTCTGACTTCCAGTATTTATTATTTCCCAGGGTGTATTTTCCCACCTCAAACATTTACATGGACATTTAGCACAATTACTTATTCCAGAGAAAGAGCTGCTGGATTTATCCAAATGTTATTATGTGCAGTAAAAAAACCCCCCTCATTTTCCCAGCCAAAGCTGTGGTTTTATCCCAGAAAATTGGGCTTTTTATTTATTTCATTTTCCTTCTCAGCAGTTCCCAGGAATGCAAAACGACAAAACAATTCCCAGTACAATAGAGCTGTTCTTGGGCTGCTGGAGTAACTCCTGGCAGTGGGAAGTTCATGGAAATCTCTGCTCTGGAGGTGGTTTCAGGAAAGGCAGAACATCAAAAACGGTCGGAATTTTGCCTCCAATGTTGCCTGAAATCGTCTGGAAGAATCTGTAGATTTTCTCCCCAAAGAGCCAGGAAATGCAAATTAAAATTCAATAATTTGTTCATTACCTTCCCAAATGCAAATAAGGTTCTCTAAATGCTTGGAAATAAACGTCATTGATCCTTGGGAGGCCGAGCAGCTCTGCAGCTGCCAGCACTCTCCCTCAGCTCACGGATTAATTGTGTTCCCTCTGCTGCCTTATTTCCACAAGCCAAATTCCACATGTTCCAGGTGAAATCCACCTGAGGGGGAACTTGACGTGCAGAGATATCGAACGGCTCCAGGTTCCACTGTGCAGAAGGTCCAGAATGACATCGTGTTATCCACACCCGCAGGACTGGACACCCCTGCCCGTCCCTGCCAGCCTGGAGAGGGGTCTGTGCTCAGTGGTGGGACAGGGACGCTCTGCAGGCCGAGAGGAGGGACCTTTGCAGATGCTGCTGCCCACCCCCACCGCAGCCAAAGTTGCTGCCAAAGGAGCCTGGGTTCACTACTCCGGAGTGAGGAAGGCTTCTGCTCCTGAAACAGCTGAGAAAACAGGGACTGATACAAACAAAGTGAATCGATAAAAAGCTCGGTATTCACGGACAGAAACTCTCTGACTAATTAAAGTTAGGAAGTGGTGTGTTAATTACGCCGGCGGGTGGCACGGGAGGCGCCTCCTAGAGACGTGGCAGCCCCTCACACGGTGATTTGCCCTCTGTTTATTTCACCAAGAGTTCCACGTTAATCCTATACATATCTCCAGCACCTCCCATCCCCACTTCCCATTAAAATGCAGTTATTAGTCCCGTGCACGTGCGCAGTTCTTTTCTTGATTTGGGCCGTGGTCTTGATTTGAGCCAGGGGTCTTGAAAGACGAGGTCGGGGATCTCTTCATCACCATGAACTTCCTACCTGCTGCTGTGGGCAAGCCTCGGGAAGCCTTCTGGAGACGGTCCATGCCTCCTGCCTGTATCTGATCACACAGTCTGGGTGCTGGCTCTGATCCCATCAGCTTCTTTTGTCCTTGGGACAGTTCAGGAACTGTAAGCAAAGTTTCAGACAGGTACATAAGGGTGAATAGCACTGTACTTCTTGGCTCAATTTCTAACTCTTCCTTGACTTCTCTTTTGGTTCAATCAGTACAAATGGCTTCTGACTCTTGGCTAAAAGTTTAACTCTTCATAATCTTGACTCAGAAGATGATGTTGTTTAAATTATTTTCTCCTGTGCTTATTATCTACATGGTTGGTAACCCTGGCTCAGGTTTGGAAACAGATTTTACATGTGATCCTAGCCCAAAGTGTATCCAAAGACATTCATTTGGATACAGAACTAATAACTGACGTGTCAATCAGAGTGAGAAGATCAACAAAGTTTGTTTACAATTTGAGAAGTGACTCAGAACTTACACTGGAGTTATTCCAAGCTGATTGTATCTGCCCCACCCTGGTTTCACGGTTACCAAACTGGCCCTGGACTAAAGATTGTTTATAATGATTGTAATTATAATTCTTGTTCATAGATCTATATGCTGTTAGACACATCTTGTTAGTAGATATTTAGAATATTTAGAAGAGAGTCTCAACGAGGTAGAGGCCTTGTCAAGCCTCTAAAGTGGGGAAATGATGCCTTAGGTTTGAACTTCCCTATTTCTCAGCTCCCACCCTGCCTGGTGTGTGACTCTGCAGTTCCTTGTACCCTGTTCACTGCTGCTCTCTGGGCCAGGCACACATAACAAAGCCTCTCCGGGCCTGCTCTCCAAGGACACCCAGACCGTCCTAGGCCCAAAAGTATCAACCAAAAGCCTCTACAGGGGGGCAAGCTTGGGGAAATTACATCATTAACTGAAGCTTTAATTGGAGAAGGAACCCTGCTGTGCAAATGAACCCAACCTGTAAAAGTGTGCAGAACTCGTGACCTGGGATGGGACAAACACCTGGGAAGCTACAAACTGTTGGGAAAAGACCAAACTGAGATTTACATAGCTGCAGGAAAAATCTCAGGAATTCTGTGGGGAAAAATCCCAAAAATAAAGAAAACAGAAACTTTGAAAGTTTGACAAATGTTGGAATGTCTAAATCACGGAAATTTTTATTTAAAAACCTGATTTATGCTCTGTCTTGAATGAGCTCATTCTAATTGAGTGGAGAATTCCCGGTTCCTGGTGGATCCCTGGGATAATTTCACCACATTATGCCACACTGGAGATGTCAGTAATCTGAAACCCAAGATTTCCCTCTCTGAGTTTCAAAGCTCAGCCGATGCCCCAGGCTTCCAAACCCAATAATTTTATTTTAATTAAAAAGTGTTCTGCCGCTGGAAATCGCTTCCCTGGCTGTTTCCATCTTGGAAACAGCAGGAGCATGGGAAGAAGCTCAAGCTTATTTTTATTTCAGAGTAATTCCCACAGCCAGGGAAAAGTCAGGAATTATTCCAGTGCTCCTGTGCTGGCACAACTACAGACGTTGGGAGGTTTCATTGGAATTAAACCACAAAGACAGCCCAGCCTGAGCCCAGTTTGTAATTCTTGGTACAGTAGACTTGACTTCCTTGTTCAGCCTTAGGCCAAGTCTAAAATTAAGTCAGATAAAATGGTAATTTTTAATAATTTCCATCTTCGTACAGCCATTGTTTTTTGCTGGATAGTGTAGAAGAGAATTAAATTGAGCTTATTAAAGAAAACCAAGTTCATTGGACTCCACTCTCCAAATGAACCCAAATTATTTTAATTATGACTTTCCTAATTTACGTACCAACTGGTTTTAAATGGTTTTGGTGGTGCTGACGGATTTTTTTGCTTGTTTTAATAAATAGATATTTAAACCCAACGTATTTCTAATTAAAACACATTTTCTTCATGAGCTCAGAACCACCACCACCGAAAGCAGCCTGACCTGTGCTGGAAGCTGAGCGGGGTGTCCAGGCCAGCCTAAACCTCCAGACAGCCAAGGATCACATCAGGAGCTTGGAAAAATTGTGGGAATTGCCAGTTCTTAGGGAAGCACCCGGGCTGATCACTGTGTTGGCTTCAGTGGAGATCCGACAAATTCTTCAGGTCAAGGAGAAAAAAAATAAAATTAAAAATACCACTATTAATAATTTTTAAATGGTAGCTCCTGATATGTGCAAGAAGGGAATCAAACCCCTCAAACATTTTCCCCCTGGCCTTGTTTGGACTCACACAATAAAGGCAACAATTCCTGCTTTGAAAACAGAAGGAGATTGATGGGTTGCGGACATTTATCCCAGTTAGGAACAGTGGAACCAGTTTCCAAAGAGTTTTAGACAAGAAAGGCAAAATTCCCTCTGGAATCTCCTTGTGAGCTCTGCACCCTGCCCAGGGGAGCTGTGTCACCTCCAGAGACAGGATTTTTGGGATGTTCTCCAGGAGAACAACTTGGAAGAACGTTACAGCTTCCCATGGGAAGTGTTTTCCTTACTGGATGTCAGCTCCATCCATCCATCCATCCATGGATCCATCCATCCATCCATCCATCCGAGCACTCAGGTGAGGGAAGGAGCTGGAATTCTTGACTCACCAGCTCAAAAGCACATTTTTCTCCTGGAGATACTCAGGGAATACGGGAATGAGGCTTCTGCAAAGGTGGAAATTGGTCTTTCCAGCTCAGCTGGAAAATGAGGATTCAGAGCCTCAGGATCTCTTCTTTTCCATGTGCTGAGGCACTTGGGGAGGATCCAGGTGAAAAACCGGAGCTAAAAGTGAAATCAGGAACAGGAAAAGCAGTTCAGGTGGGCTGGAAGTTGGGGAAGCAAAGCAAAGCAATTCCAGCAAGGATGAATTCCTAAAAAAGAAATCAACCTCAAGGCACAGTAAGTATTTATAATAAATGAGCATAATATGAAAGAATAAACAAGATGAGTGAAATAATGCAGGAATTAGGGCAGTTCCCTCTGAACAAGCTGAAAAACGAGTGGATGTGGCACTTCCTAATATGGATTAGAAGTGGGATTGGTCAAGGGTTGGATTTGATGATCCCGGAGGGCTTTTCCAACCTTAAGCTGATCACTCAGCCCCAAGCTGGGGAAGCGCCTCTGGAGGCTTCTCCCTTCCTGCCCATCTTTTTTTGGCTTCTTTTTCCTTGGAAAAGGAGCTTTGGGCTGTGCTGGATATTCCTCAACCAAAGCACATGTGGGGTAGATCACTCTCCCTCCCCTCAGCAGATTTACGGGACTGCTGCATTCCTTCTTTATTTGAAAGTTCATTTCTCACGGGGATGCAGAACATGAGAGCCAATCCCAGGAATTCACAGCCAGAGGTGGCTCTGGGATCCCTGCCAGCTCCAGGAGATCACAGGCTTGGGGTGAGGGCTTGGGAGCACCATGGGGTCTGTCTGTGGAGGTGAGGAGATCCTGAAAAAAGCCTCGGCAAGCCACAAATTCCCAAGGAATTCCCAAGGAAACCAAAGTCAGCTCTTGGCTCCTGCCCTGGCTGTGTCCATCCATCTCCCTCACCCAGTCCCAGGCAGATCCCTGCAAAAAGTCACTTCAGTTGGAACACCAGGAGCTGGAGGATGGGGATGAGAGGTTGAGCTGTACTTAAGCAGAGGCTGGATAAAACCAACCTGGAATTTAGGGAGTATCCAGGCTAGATTTCAGGTTTAGAGTCAGTACAAGGAGCCACATGGCTTTGGCTGCCTGTGCTGGTCCAGAGGCAACAACCCAGAGCTTTTCTGCTCTGAAACTTCCCAAATTCCATTTATTTCAGTTATTTATGCCTGGAGTTTTCCCAAGGAGTCTCAGCCAGGCCAGGAGTTGTCCCCACGTTCTACTCACTCATCTCAGGTGCACAACAAGGGGTTTGGTGGAGCTGACTTCAGAAATTTGTGGGGTTTTGTACACAAATCAAACCCCACGTTCTGCTCACTCATCTCAGGTGCACAGCAAGGGGTTTGGTGGAGCTGTGGAAGTGTCTTGGTTCAGAGGGAAATTCCTCGGTTTATTTTGATTGCAGTTCCCTGGATAAATTTATCGAAGTCACCAGGATGGGAAGGACTCCTTGGCTCCATGAGGGTGGGATCAGCATTCCAGGCAGGCGGGAATCCCTCCCCGGCTGCCCACAGCAGGGCTGGGAACTGGCAGAGGAAATGGGCTCTGCTGCAAGGAAAACAGGGAAAAAAATGTGCCTGGGAATTTGGTGGGACTTCAGGGATTGAGTGGAGCAGAAATGGTGCAGAGCCCTCGAATGGGCTGAAAAATAAAAATAAAAATCTTCCACTTCAGTTCTCAATGACCTGAAAATAAATATCTCGATAAGCTCATCTTTGATATTTGGGGGAGGGTGAAATTCCCAGAGATCATTTCAGTGCTGGAGAAACAATTTCTCATTCAGCTGGAATGAAACGCTGGGGGAAAAAAAAACATTCCCTCAAAGAAAATGATCCTTTGTAGCTGCCATGAGCAGGGAATCAGGAGGGAGCTGAATTTTAGGAGTGGATCAAATGTCCAGCCTGGTCTCAGGGTCAGCCTAATTTGAATATTCCTATTTTTTTGTAGCTCCCTGTGCACTTTTTCCAAGTCTTTTCAAAGGAAGGAGGATGCAGGGATGAAAGGGAATTTTTCCTTGCACTTTGGTGGCTTTTACCCCCCTACAGCTCATCTTTTACTCAACAAAGCTGATTTTAAAATTATTTTTAATGGTTTTTCAGGTGCTGAGATGGAGAACAAACTAATTAGGCCTGGTGACAAATGACCTTGCAGATCCTTCTCCTCAATCCCTCTTTTCCATTCACCTTTAAAGCTGGGAATAGAAATAATAGGGAAGAGTTCTGTAATAATTGAGGTGAAGGCTGTGGTTTGTTCACTCCAAGGTGATTGTGGCTTGGCTTGTTTATGGAAATGCAGGATTTAAGAGATGGGGAAGGGAAAGGGATAATAATTAAAATATTCCATTTTCTGTGATTTTTCTGGGCTCTGGGGAGAGGGGAGGGGCTGAAATGGAAAGGTCCATCAAGTAGGGATGTTACCATGGATAGGATCCCTAAAAACACCCCAAGTCCCTCAGTTCAGCAATTCCTTTGGATATTCCTTCCCTCTAAATGTTTATTTTCCTGCACTCCAAGACTATCCAATTAAAAATAAGACAAGAAGAAGCCTGGAAGGACACACATCTACCAAAAAATATTATTCCCAAAATAATTATTTTTTCTGAGCAAAAGAATTGCTGTTCTGAGCCTTTGGTCAGGCTGGGATTTTTCCCTTTTCCATGTTTTTGAAGGGAAGTCACCATCCTACACTTTGGCATCCATAAAAAAGGGATTTAAAGGTTCTTACCTTGAACTCATGGCCCAGTCCCAGGAAAATATTGACAGCAAACTACAGATCCTGAGGGATAACGGATCTTGTTGGGTGGTGTTGGTCTTGCCTTGGCTTCATCCATCTGGAAAAAAAGATGGAGACAATGGGATATTTCCTTTTTAAAACTGGTTAATGGCACTTGTATCAGCTGTGGTGTCACTTCCAAGCTCTTTGCTACCACCAGAATAATTTGGGGCATTTCCTGGGGAATCCTCCACTGGAAGCTGGTCCAGCTTCTTGGAATAAAGATTTTAGCCCAGGATATACTTAGGAAGGAATTTCTGGCTGGGAGGGTGAGGAGGCCCTTGCAAAGGGTGCCCAGAGAGGTTGGGAATTCCTCATCCCTGGAATGTGCAAGGCCAGGTTGGATGAGGCTTGGAGCAGCCTGGGATAGCAGAAGGTGTTGGGTTGGAACTGGATGGGCTTTGAGGGCCCTTCCAACCCAAAGCATTCCATGAAACCAAAACAAAAATAAAAAAATGCTGTTTGAAGGACTCTCCAGCTGATTGGGGAAATTGAACTCTCCAGCTGATTGAGCATGTGGCGAGGAAAAATCTGGAATACTGCGATATAGAAAGCAGAATTCCAGTTGAAACTTGACAAAACAATTGGTCTCCTTTCCAGCAGGAAACACAGTTTGCAACGTATTTAAATCCTGACAAGCTCCATCTGCTCCAACTCTGCTTCCCGATAATTTAATTACACCAGGGATCCGTGTCTGAGCCATTCCCAGCATCAGGAGTAAGGCATTCATTAGCAGTGCCCTCCATGTGCTGTTTGTTCCTTCTCCTTTCCCTGGGATTTCAATCAGCTCCTTCCAAAGATTTATGTTCTGACAATCGCCATCTGGGCTGCTCTAATCCCATTTTCTGGGATGTGTTTGTTGTGTTCCAGGGAGTGAGGGAAGTTGCAATCTTCCTTTGAGGAACAGGAACAGCTTGCTAAAAGCTTGGGCGGACGTGGAATTCCATGGAGTCAACGGAGCTGCGTTTCCTACAAATAAAACAGGATTTTTCCAACCACCAGCAACATTCCCTGGGTACTGTCAGTGGTGCTCCTGTCAATATTCCTGAAATCTTTGCAGTGATCAAGGAAATAAATAAATAAATAAACAGTCACAAAGGCAGAGAATAAATAAATGAATGAATGAATGAATAAATAAATAAATCCAACCCCCCTTTTTTTTTCTACTCAGAAAGCACCAAAAAAGAAGAAGAAATTAAAAATTGCCTGAAAATGTTCAATTCCAGGTGCTGAGAGCAGATAAATTCATGAACTCAAGGAAATTTTACACAGCTCAAGTTTGTTTCCTTTTTAGAGTTCTCTCTTCAAGGAATAAAAATGGAACCATGTGAAGGCCTCGGGGGTTTGGCAGGAGAGCGAGGCCTGACTCAATGGAATGTCAGGGAGGCCAAGGAAGCCTTGTCATGGAATTAGGAATTCCCATATCCATTCAGCATTCCCTCCAAAACCTCAGCCAACAGGACAGGCTTAGGCACTGGAAAGAAATAAAAAGATGTTTTCCAAGTCTCATCATCCTCTGGGTGATTTCCTGAGCTCCCCATTTCTCCCGGCTGGGGTTGAGGGCAGGATGCTGCAGGAGGGGAAACCTGGAGCTGAAATGATTCCATCAAGAGGAGTTTGGCACAGATAATCTGATTTTCTTTTCTGTTGCTGATAAGAGCTAAGACAGGCAGAAATGAATCCATTTGTAGTGCCTGGAGTGAATCATTGTAGGTGAAGCTGCAAACAGGGGCTGAGCTGGTTCCCTTCCAGAGGGGCTTTTGATTTCTCCCTGCAGGTCAGGTGGAAAAAGAAAGAAACCAGAATTATTTGATTAAGAAAGTGGCAGAGATGAAGTTGGAGAGAATTTCTCCTTACAGGTAGAACCTATTTTCATCCCTGCAGCTCCCGGGGAGCAGGATCCTCCTGCCTCAGGGCACAAAACCACTTCAGCCTCACTAAATGCAGAATATTTTGCTCCTTCCAAGATAAATTATTCAAGATTGGTGACAAATTTGAGCACCTCAAATGCTGTGTCCAGTTCTGGACATGAGAAGAAAGACCTGGAAGGTCTTTGAAAGGAGCCTTTGAAGGTTCTGAAAGGAAGGGAGCTGGGAAGGGGCTGGAGAATTCCTGAGGGAGCTGGGAAGGGGCTCAGGCTGGAGCAAAGGAGGCTCAGGGGGGACCTTGTGGCTCTGCACAAGTCCCTGACAGGAGGGGGCAGCCGGGGGGGTCGGGCTCTGCTCCCAGGGAACAGGGACAGGAGGAGAGGGAACGGCCTCAGGCTGGGCCAGGGCAGGCTCAGGGTGGACAGCAGCAGGAATTTCCCCATGGAAAGGGTGCTCAGGCCTTGGCAGGGGCTGCCCAGGGAGCTTTGGAGTGCCCAGCCCCAGAGGGATTTCAAATCCCTGTGGATGTGGCACTTGGGGCCATGGGGCAGTGGTGGCCTCAGAGTGCTGGGGGATGGTTGGATTTGATCATGGAGGCCTTTTCCAACCTCAGCAATTCCATGATTCACCCACATCTTTATCCTCCCATCATTTTGTCTTTAATGCCCATCTTGGGGATGAGTCAGTGCCAGAAAACCCCATCTAAAGAAGAATTCCTGAAAATCCAGGGGTACTCGTCATCCATGGAACTCTGCTTTCCTCACCCTTCATTTTTCTGTCGTTCCTAAAATTCTGGTTTCTGTGGAAGAAATAAAATGGAATTCCTGGAGGTGGCACTCAGAGCTCCGGGCTGAGGACAAGGTGGGCATTGGGCACAGCTGGGACTCAGTGACCTTGGAGGGCTTTTCCAAGCTCAGTGATCCCAAGATTCTGTGAACACCTGGTCAGAAGGGCCAAAGCACTGGGCAGTGGAGCCAGGCTGGAGCTCCCAGTGTCTGCTGCCAACGTGCTCCATCCATTTGGTATCCATGGAAGCCATTCCCTGTGGAGACAGCAGAGCTCAGGGACAATCCCTGAGTTTGTCTCTGAAGTTCCTGTTTTAAGGAGATATCGGAATTTCAAAGCCAAAGGGGATCTCCCAGATCCTCATCAGCCTCCAGGCTCAAGCAATTCCAATCTAATCCCTGGATACTTCCCAGAGAAGTCCCAGGCAGGGGCAGGTTGGGATCATCCCAACAGGAAGCACTGCTGGAAGTGGTTTCAGACAGAAACTCTTTCCTTTGGGGACAAACCTTCCCATTGGAACTGTTGGGGAATGAAGGGGTGACAAACTGGGAGTGAATCATCACAAATCCCCTCTCTGCTGGATAAAAGCAACTCTTGCACCTTGCTGAAATTGAGGCAATTTCAATTTTGGACATTCCTGGTTATTCTTGGAAATAACAGTGCTCTTCCTGGAGAAAAAGGGGAAGATACATTCCAGGAGCTGTCTGACAATGGAGAGCAGGGACTGGAACACAAACCCCCTCAATTCCTGTGACTCAAATGTCTCAGCTGAGCACATGGGTTGGCTCCAGCCCTGGGATCCCAGCACAGGAAGGACCTGGAGCTGCTGGAGAGAGTCCAGAGGAGCTGGGATGATCTGAGGGATGGAGCAGCTCTGCTGGGAGGAAAGGCTGGGAGAGCTGGGATTGTCCAGCCTGGAGAGGAGAAGCTTTGGGGTGACCTCAGAGTGGCCTTGCAGGGCTGAAGGAGCTGCAGGAAAGATGGAGAGGGAGGATTTCCAAGGCATGGAGGGACAGGAGCCAGGGAATGGCTTCCCAGTGCCAGAGGGCAGGGATGGATGGGAGATTGGGAATTGGGAATTGCTGGCTGGGAGGGTGGGCAGGGGCTGGGCTGGAATTGCCAGAGCAGCTGTGGCTGCCCCTGGATCCCTGGCAGTGCCCAAGGCCAGGCTGGACATTGGGGCTGGGAGCAGCCTGGGACAGTGGGAGGTCAGGGTAGGAACAGGATTGGATTTAAGGTCCCTCCAACCCAAACAATTCCATAATTCCATGATTTACCTGATGGACACCACACCAGCACAACCAGTGCTCCCAGAACCTTCCCTGGACATGCCCTGGGAAGCAATGGGTGAATTCCATAAACACAGAAAGGGGTGGGCGATGAGGAATCCATGGAAATCAATTCCATGGGGCAGTGGAGACTCCATGAATATCTCAGCACCTGCATAAATCTTCTGCTCTTTATTAAGTCCTGCACAGATTTATTAAATTCTGGGTGGCTTAAGAAACACAAAAGAACTGCAATAAAAAGAGAGAGGGGATTGCTCATAATTCACATTTTAATAATGGTCAAATGAGTCGATTTTATCTTTTCTGCTGTGATGGATGTTGTATAAATTCATATTTGTGGGGAATTTATGCAACTCAAACTCACGGCTCAGCTGTAAATAATGGAAAGAAATCGTTTTGCAGCCTAAAATATCTTTGGCGTCAAGGTTTCTACTTAAAGTCTATTATTTTGAGCAGAATAATTTCATTTTTTTTTTTCACATAAATTTAATTTATATGAATGTGCTGTTGTGAAGAGTGGAAGGTTTTGGTTTTTGATGTAGTGGAGCTGCAAAAATTAATACCAAAAAGATAATTTAGAAGGGTAAGGAAGAAATGACTCCTTGAAAATATTAAAACAGGGAAGAAATCAAGGTGGTTTTCCTGTTTCTTAATTGTTTTTATCTGAAAAAAATCGGGAAGAGCTGGATTCTACCCTCAAAGTTCATGGACAAAAGGTCTCGGCTGATCCCTTCCAGGAAATTTAGGGAGTGGGCTCTTTCCAAGCTCCATGCCAGGACATTTGAGAGATGGGAACACTCCTCTCATCCCAAATCCCTGAAAATTCCAAGCCTTCACCTGCATCACCGACAGGTTTTTATGCCAAATTATTAAAAATTCCTAGCAATAAAAAATTCCTGGATCCCTGTGGGACCTCCTGCTAAGGAGGAGAAAATGAATTGATTGAAGGGTGGGGAAGGAGTCAGGAAGGGAAACAGTGAATTTTTGATTTGCCTTTCCAGCTAAAATCCCAAACTCCTTTATCCAAGGGCACTTGGGGAGCTCAGAGGAGGCTTTGGCAGAGAGTGGAGTCTCTGTGGAAGCTGGGGAAAAATCCACAAGAAATCCAAGAACAGTGAAGCCTCAGGAGGAAAAATCAGAGTTTGAAAAGAAATCGAGTGTAAAGTAATAGGAACTAAAGCCCCATTTCTTCTCTCCAGGAGATAGGATTCCCAGGAGGATCCAAGGCTGGATCCTTTAAAGGGAAGTATAAAATATGGATATTTGCATATTTGATTAATATAATTGCCTGCGGATTGCAGAATTCCCTCTGTCCAGCACTGATAATTCAACATTCGCTTGTTGTTTAAATATTTGAGGAAAGTGCTTTTCCCTCCAGGAGTTGAAGGTCATTCCTGTTCCTTCCTTCATCCAAAAAGCACAGAAAAGTCAAATTCCAAGAGTGGGTCACTGATTCCCTGTGATATTCATACAGAGATATGCCAAGTGTTGGAGAAGAAGGATCCAGGCAGAGCTCCGAGCCCCTTGCAGGGCCTAAAGGGGCTCCAGGAGAGCTGGAGAGGAACTGGGAACAAGGCATGGAGGGACAGGAGCCAGGGAATGGCTTCCCAGTGCCAGAGGGCAGGGCTGGATGGGAGATGGGAATTGGGAATTGCTGGCTGGGAGGGTGGGGAGGGGCTGGGCTGGAATTGCCAGAGCAGCTGTGGCTGCCCCTGGATCCCTGGCAGTGCCCAAGGCCAGGCTGGACATTGGGGCTGGGAGCAGCCTGGGACAGTGGGAGCAGGAGCTCCTGGACACCTGACTCTCATTAATGCCAACTGTTAATGAAACACAGGGAAGAGAGAATTCCACTGTGCTCTCCGTGCTCATTCCGGAGTCTTGGAAGCTGCTTTGGCATCACTGAGTTTCAGAACTGTTGATATCCACGTTTTCCTGCAATCACTGCCCATTCAAAGGGACATCAGTTGGAGCTTGCCTAATATTTTAGTCCATGGTTTACCCTTCCCACCTTGATTAAAATCTTGAGTTAAAATCTTGATCCCTAAAAAGAGCTAGGAAAAGTGGCTGATTCCCTGTGGTGAACCCCACACATTCCTGCTCTGGATGTTGGACTTTGGAATACCTGGCAGAAGGAACAGGTCTAGGAGGGAGAGCAGGGAATCCTAAAATCCCAGGATGGTTTGGGCTGAAAGGGACCTTAAAGCACACCCAGTTCCACCCCCTGCCATAATCAGGGACACCTTCCCAGCCAGGAGAAACCCAATCCTAATAAAACCCTTTTTAAGGTTAAAAAACCACTTTCACCTGAGGCTCTGCCTTGGCTCCTTTTCACTTCATCAAATAATAACAGCAACAAAATTAAGTATTAAAAATACCAGCGTGGAAAGGAAAATATTTGTGTTCGTGGTTATTTCCAGGTTTAGGTTTTTCTTGGTGAGATTTTGGAAGCCGATATTGGGTAGGCACTATGAGAATTCAGCCTTATTGAAGATCTGATCAGCAGCTCTTTTTCTCCTGATGAAAATTCCTCTCGGATTCACACACAGGAACCTGAGCAGAGTTTTCCAAGGGAGAATTTTCTCATTTATTCCCCGTCATGCGTTTTTCTGTTGTTATCTCTGCTGATTGCAGAGCTTTTTAATGTTTTTTTTTGTGTCATCAGTGCTCTTTCCACCTTATTTATTCATTAATGCCACGGCCCAGGTGTGGGATCGCAAAGCTGTTCCCATGGCGACAAATGGGGCACAAAAACTGGAGTGGAATGGAACTGCACGGACAGGGAATTCTGGGAAGTGGGAAATGGAAAAGCTGCTGGTTCCCCACAAAAAATCCTAATAACCAGTAATGCAGGCAAAGGAAATGGTGGTAATTTCATGGGTGCCTGAGCTAATAAATTTTCATTTTTAATGTTCCAGGGTGGAAATGTTTCACTTCACTGAGAGAAATGAAGGATGGCATGGAAATTCTGGGGCAAAAATGTTCCTGAGGGTCTGTGGGATACAGAGATTCCCATCCAGAAATCCATCCATCCTGCATTTCTTGGTGGGAACAGGAGCCCAGAGCAATAAATCCTCATCTGGTGAAGCTTTGGGAATCATTTGGGAGTGGATTTAAAACTCAGGGCAGCTCTGGGGGCAGATGGAGCCTGAGGGTACCAAAGCCTCACTTTTGGCTGCAGATTCTCCCCAGGAAGTCTTTGGGACTCTGGTTTGGACTTGGAATCCAGAATTTTCCACAGTTTTCTTCTTTGAGATCCCACTAAGTCCCAGAGTTCAGCCTGAGCAGCTCCTGGGGTGGGACCAAGCCATGAGACAAAGCCCCAGATTACACCTCTGCCCCTGCATGGACTTTCCTGCATTCCAAAAATCCATCATTTCCATTCCAATTCCCAGAATCCCAGGAGAACCTGAGCTGGAAGGGACCCTCAGGGATCAGCGAGTCCAACTCCCGGCCCTGCACAGAACCATCCCCAAAAAGGAGCAGCAGAGCAAAGGTTGAATCCATCATTTCTGAAATCTTTCCATCAAGTGAAAAATAGTGAACTTCCAGCTTAAAAGAGCAAATCAGGAGCTGCTGCCCTGATCCTGGATTTGGTATCCCAGAATCATGGAATGGTTTGGGTGGGAAGGGACCTTAAATCCCACCCATCCCACCCCTGCCATGGCAGGGACACCTCCCACTGTCCCAGGCTGCTCCCAGCCCCAATGTCCAGCCTGGCCTTGGGCACTGCCAGGGATCCAGGGGGCAGCCCCAGCTGCTCTGGCAATTCCAGCCCGG
Organism: Aphelocoma coerulescens; assembly: GCF_041296385.1. Taxonomy (NCBI): domain Eukaryota; kingdom Metazoa; phylum Chordata; class Aves; order Passeriformes; family Corvidae; genus Aphelocoma; species Aphelocoma coerulescens. The sequence continues at coordinate 66,850,128 of NC_091019.1, forward strand.
CCCCTCCCCACCCTCTGAGTAAAGAGCTTTTGTTTCTCCTCTGATACTTAAATCCATGCTCCAAGTCCAGCCAATGCCTTCTACTTCCCTACAGGAGAATCTGTGACACATTCTGCATAAATATGGACATTTCTCCCAGAAGTTCCTGGTTTATGGACACCACAGCACCAAAACACAACCAAATTCCTTCTTTCTCACCTCTCACCCCCCACAAGCCTCTCCAGAGGAATCAGGAACAGGCTCCACCTTGGAGAACCTCCTTGAGTTCTGACAAATCCTTCTGCCTGCCTGGAGCAGGAGCTCCAAGGTGAGCAGAGCCAATTAAGCCCCACTGACCTGCAATTAAACTCCTGGGGATGCAAACTGCAACAACAGCAATGAAAATTGATTTCATGTGTGGTTTTTGGTTGTTTTTTTTTTTTTTTTTTTAGGAGGATTTTTAGGTAGCTTTATACTTTTATAAATCAAGCCCACCTGGGAAGATCTCTGGGTTCAGAGCAGCTGGAAGACACAATCAACACATCAGAATTTTCTTTAATCCAGCTCTTTCCTTGCTTGGGATTTTTGTGCAAGCTCCTGATAACTTCCATGAGGGAAACCATGGAAGATAATCAAGTTCTGTTTTCATTTTCATTCCTACCAGGCTCCTTCACTCCTCTCTGATAAGAACACACCAGGAAAAATATGGAAAAAAAGTGCAGAAGCACAAACAGAGCAAACCTGATACTTGCAGAGATGACAAGAGGCTGGTCCTGATCCCATCACAGCCAACCCTGCTCTCATCCCACTTCCCAACCTGCCGTAGCTGGCTTTTTCCAGAGGAATTTATGCAGGAGTTGGAAGGGGACAAGCTGAAAACCAAACAAAATTGCCAAATCAGAGCCAGCTGAGGCCATGACCAGCACAGGGTGAAGCTCCAGGTGGAAGCTTTGAGGCCACCAAACATTGGCAACATCTGGAGGAAGTCTTTTCCCACATTTCTGCTGCACCTGAGGTCCTTTCTTCACTCTCCTCATTAAAATAACTTCAATTAACAGCTCAGTGCAGCTGGGGCTCGTTCTTAGTAGGCTCTACACAAATGAGCCAAGTCCTGCATTGTCCAGATTTTGTTTTATGTCCAGTTCCTGAATCCCTTCATGTTGCTGCTGACAGCAGGAAATAATTGAGCAGCTGTTCAGCCATCAGGCCACAAAATAAAACATTTCAGGAGATAAAAACGGCGCTGAGCAGAGAGAGATTCAACATTTTCCATGATGAAAGGCAGCTTCGTGTTTACACCAGACTAAAAGTGCTCCTAGGACAGCGCTGTTGATTCTAGAGGGTCTTTGAGATCATAATCTGGAATCTGTTTGAGAAACAGGGAGGTTGGAAAAATGGGAATAAGAAATGCTCCAACTCCCTGACAGGAGGGGGCAGCCGGGGGGGTCGGGCTCTGCTCCCAGGGAACAGGGACAGGAGGAGAGGGAACGGCCTCAGGCTGGGCCAGGAGAGGCTCAGGGTGGACAGCAGCAGGAATTTCCCCATGGAAAGGGTGCTCAGGCCTTGGCAGGGGCTGCCCAGGGAGCTTTGGAGTGCCCAGCCCCAGAGGGATTTCAAATCCCTGTGGATGTGGCACTTGGGGCCATGGGGCAGTGGTGGCCTCAGAGTGCTGGGGGATGGTTGGATTTGATCATGGAGGCCTTTTCCAACCTCAGCAATTCCATGATTCACCCACATCTTTATCCTCCCATCATTTTGTCTTTAATGCCCATCTTGGGGATGAGTCAGTGCCAGAAAACCCCATCTAAAGAAGAATTCCTGAAAATCCAGGGGTACTCGTCATCCATGGAACTCTGCTTTCCTCACCCTTCATTTTTCTGTCGTTCCCAAAATTCTGGTTTCTGTGGAAGAAATAAAATGGCCAAAACAAAGATTTCAAATTACTTACTGAATTTTTTGCATAAAGCAGCTTTAAAACTCAGCAGTGTTTTGGGTTTACGGTTGGGGAGGGTTTGGGGAATGTTGCTTTTTTCTACATGGGGCTTGGAGCAGCTTAGGATAGCAGAATTTGTCCCTGTCCATGGAAAGGGGTGGGATGAGATAAATTTAAGGTCCCTTCCACCCCAAACCCTTCCATGATTCCATGATTTGTCCAAGATCTGCCACCACCAGTGACCTCCTCACTGGGAATAGGGAAGACAGGGAAGCCTTGTGGCTTTCAAGGGTGAAAGGATTCCGTAAAAAGGCTCTTGTGCTCCAAGTCTCCTTGGACAGAATGGAGTGGAAACTGAGGAATCAAATGCACAACACAAACCTATGGAATAATTCCAATTGTTCCAGGCAGTGACTGCACAAAACCCCCCATATCCCGGGAGATTCCAGGGTTTTCTTTGCCATCTCCCTTCAGAGAGGTTTCCACTTCCATTACCTCATCCTGACAGACAGCCCTGATAAGATTCTTTGGGAATTTGCAGCAATTCTCCCAAAGCAGCTCCCCTTCCCTCATCCTGCTGCTCGGACAATCCCGGCTGGAATCAATTTCCTTCCCTATCAGCAATTAGTGCATTGCTACCTGAATAAACGGGTTAATCCATGTTCTTATTCCAGGGGATTTATCTCAGAGAGATTCCTGACAGAACCTCTGCATCCCAAGGAGCTCTGTGTGGTGCTGGCAGCAAGACAGGGCCATTTCTGTCACCCTAAAATGACTCCACATCAACGGCCAGGCAAGGAAAAAACAAACGTGTCAATTATTTATTACCTGAGACCAAAAATTTCTCCATGTGCCTGGTAAAAGGAAAAAAAGGAAAACCATTTATTGCTGCACTTAAATCCTTCCAAGCCCAATGGATAGGACAGAATCCAAGAAAAAAAGGGAGTTATTACACCCATTTTTCCCTTAGAGAGCTGAGGTTAAATGCAGTCAGTAAACGTGCCAGGGAGTCAGCAGTAAAGTGCAAATTCTGTCATTTACAGGCTGCCAGGACCCTCCTCTGAACCCAGCCCGTTCCCACAGGCTGGGAATTGCTGGTTATTCCAAGCACAGGTTTTTCTCTGACATTTCTGTCTCCGAGACGTTGGAAAGCAGCCCCGGGAATGCCCAGTCAGCACTTGGCTAATGAAGGTCACTCCTTGTGCTGACTCCTGTCCAGGGCTCCTGGGCACCACTTTAGCTCCAGGCAGTTCCAGGAGCAGGCAGGATTCCCTTTTCCTTCTTTCCTTTTGCAGTGTTTCCCAGTCCGAGTCCCTGATTATTCCATGCTCTCCATACAGCTCCACGATCAGCTCGGAATGTGTTTTAATCTGTGCTGAATGCTGTGATCTTCCACAAATCTCTTCATTTAATGAAGATATTCTCCATTAATTCTGTGGTCTCACAGTGTCCTGATGGGGTTTTTTTGGGAAAAAAAAGGTGCAATTTGCACCTTGGAATTTTAATAATCCTATTAATTCTGCTTTTCCCACCCTTCCCTTTGTGTAGATCCCATTTCTCTGGGATAGATGAGGCAGGATATGGTTTATCCCACAAAACGTCTCAGTCCTGCTTCTGCCTGGCAAAGAGATTTTAGTGAGTACAGAGAATTGGGGGATCAACGTATTCAACCTCAATATGGGCAAGGGCAGGCTCAGGATGGACAGCAGCAGGAATTTCCCCATGGAAAGGGTGCTCAGGCCTTGGCAGGGGCTGCCCAGGGAGCTTTGGAGTGCCCATCCCTGGAGGTGCCCAAGGAATTCCTGGAGGTGGCACTCAGAGCTCTGGGCTGGGGACAAGGTGGGCATCGGGCACAGCTGGAACTCCATGGGCTGGGAGGGCTTTTCCAAACTAAATAATTCTGGGATTCTGTAAACAGGGAAAAAACCAAGTGCTGACCCATGAGATGGTTCCAAAAGGAGATGCTCCTCCAAGTCCGGGTGGACACCTAAACCAGGCAGGAGAGGGAATGAGAGCAGGATGATCCAGGGAAATCCAGAAGGACCCAAATCAATGAGAGGAGACATGAGGGAGGCCTCAACCCACAAACCTGCCGGAGCTCCAGGAGCATTTGGAAAATGCTCCAGGGACGTGTGGGATTGTTGGGGTGTCTGTGCAGGGCCTGGAGTTGGGCTGGATGATCCTTGGGATCCCTTCCCACTCAGGATATTCCATGATTCCACAAACCCCTTCCCCTCTCCTCTCCAAAGCATTCCTGGAGCTCCTGCCTTGCAGAGGCCTCTGGGAGCGGGACTTTTCCAGCTGCCTTTGAACACCTTCTTGGTGAGGCTTATCCCACTTATTCCAACCCAGATCCCAGCAAACTGCTGCCAACGCTCCCAGCTCAGCTCAGCACACAGATCCAGCCCCAGAGCTCGGGAATCACTCACTTTTCCAGGCTGGAAGCAAAGCACGTGGCGAAGAACGTGCAAATCCTCTGCAGGCCCCCGAGCAACAAACCTGGAGCAATGAACCTGAAGTCCTGCAAATGCTGCAAGAAAAGCTGGAATTTGCTGCTGCCTCAGCTGAAAGCTTGGATTGTGGCATCTCCCAGGAGAGGGGCTGGATGAGAGACTTTTAGGGAAGACAAGGAAAGAAGAGAGCTCCCAACAAAGCTTCCCAAGGAGGCAGAATGTGTTTATCAGCAGTCAGGGCCTCGGAGCAGCGGAGGCCTCATGAATGAAACACCCCCCAAGCCCGGCTCTGGAGTGACACCGATGGATGCATTTCCCACTTGGATCAAGCCGTGAGAAACCTGCAGGAATTCAGCCCCAAATGCAACGTTTCTCTTGCATCTTGCACCCACAGCCTGCCTCCTGCAGAAACCACTGGATTAGAGGGAATTTGGGAAAGATTTAAAGTATTTGTGACGTGCATGCAGAAAAACAAGTGAAGATATGAGAGATTTCCCATCTCTGAGGGGAAAAGCTGTAGTTTTTGTAAAGGTTATTCCTAATTTGCAACATTTTAGTGTGTCTAGGCCTCGGTCACATTTGCTTTGTGCTGGGCTTGTCCAAACACAGGTGAAGGCAGAGAGGACCTGAAAAATTTATGGTATAAAAAAAAGGAAAGAATGGAAATAGATAAAGCAAAGGAAACCTGGGTGATCCTCCAAAAAGTCTTTCCATGATCTGAGGGTTCCTTGATTTTGAGTCTTTTCCTTGATCTTTCTGGAGACCAGGTGCCATTGATTCAAAAGAAATTTTTAAAATAATAAATAGATATTGAGAAATAAATAGAATAAATCCAAAGGAGCAGCTCTACCAAGGGGACAGCACAGACCAGCAGAGAATCCCAGACTGGTTTGGGTGGGAAGGGCCTTGAATCCATCTCATCCCACCCCTACCATGGGCAGGGACATCCCCCACTGTCCCAGGCTGCTCCAACCTGGCCTTGGGCACTGCCAGGGATCCAGGGGCAGCCACAGCTGCTCTGGCAATTCCAGCCCAGCCCCTGCCCACCCTCCCAGCCAGCAATTCCCAATCTCCCATCTAATCTAACCCTACTTCCTGCTTGCATCTCCTTCCTCCTCCCAGACCAATTTACCTGGAATCTCCATGAATTATCCAGGAGGGAATCACTTTGGAGACAGCTTATTGGTGGAAAAAAAATCCAATTTCTTCCAGGCTTTTTTTAGCCAAAAAATCCTCTTCTGCCTACTTTGCCACATGGAATATTTGTAGAAAAAAGTGACTTTTTCAACCAATCCTTCAGCAATGATCCCACACTGACCAGTGCTAACTGTTGGAGAACACAGCATCACTGGTGAAATCCCGATTTTCCAAAGAAATATCCATGTGGGAGTGAAATATTCCATTTTCCCAGCTGTTGCTTTGTTCCTGTGTCACTGAGACAAGCTTTGGAAAACAAGGTGACACATTTACAAGCCTCGGAGGCAGCTGATGATTCCACACTTCTCTCCGAGCTGTTTCCCAAAGGAATTTCACTGCAGACAGTTATAAACTCAGCAGAATCCTCACTCAGAGACACCTTAGCCAGGCTGGAGAATATAAAAATATATTCCTTTGCTTTAGCAGGAATGACAGGTCTGGGAATACCTATTCATATACAAAATGAGCCGGGTTTTTTTAAGGTGTAATTTAGTGGGAATACTGGGAATTAATTGCTACAAGCATTAAATGCTTTGGTCAAACCACAAATTAGTGATTTTTCCTTCCTGAACATAATTAAGATTGTCCAAGTCCATGGAATTGCAGCAGGAACTCAACGGAAGTTGTCGATTAAACTGGAATTAGGGAGGGGAACCCCCACCTCTCGTGCAGCTGCGGATTTTGGATGGATAATGCGGATTTGGACAAGGACAGAGCTCAGGTGTTCCTTCAATGAGCTGTAAGGAAACATGGACAAGGTGCAGGCTGGGAATGCCAGGAGAGAAGATGATCCCAGACGTGTGCAGTGGCCAAGTCCCATCGTGTTTTCTGCTCCACTTTCAGCTGCTGTCACTTCCCGGTGACATTGCCTGAGGCAGCTCCTAAAATCCCGCTCTTCCCACCCCCACCTGCTCCCAAACTCCTGCAGAGCTGCAGCTCAGCTCAGGTGTGCACTGAAGGGAATAATTCACCTTCTATGCACGGTGACACCAAAAATAAATGGGGTTTCCAGGCCATCCCAGAGCTGGGGATTCCCAAAATTAGCATCCAAGTCTTGGGGGACTGAATTATTCATGGCTATGTTTGTCCCAAATCCAGTCTGAGGCACTGGGAAGATGCTGTGTCAGATTTTAGGCATTTTAGCTCCAGAGAAGCCCCTAAAACATTTCCACAGCAAATCCCAGCTTTCTGCTCCTGCCTGGAAGGCAGAAGGGGAATGCAGAGTGGGCTGGAAGTCAACGGAGAGAGGATGCAAGAGGGGAAAAGTGAAAAAAGAGAGAAAATAAAACATTCCACGTTGGAGGTACATGAACCAGGGGAATCAGGGAGAGGGAAGGAAAATTTGGGAGTTAAAGGGAGAGGGAAAAGGTGGAAAATCAGGAGGGAGAGCAGAGCCAGGAATGGGGCAGGTCTGTTCTGGCAGGGACAGCACCCTGAGTTATCCAGGATATGGAAAAAGTCCAGAGAAAAAAATATGGACAACTCAAAGGAGAAAAATTAGGAAAGCCCAACGGATGAAGAGGGAATGGCTTCCCAGTACCAGAGGGCAGGGCTGGATGGGAGATTGGGAATTGGGAATTGCTGGCTGGGAGGGTGGGCAGGGGCTGGGCTGGAATTGCCAGAGCAGCTGTGGCTGCCCCTGGATCCCTGGCAGTGCCCAAGGCCAGGCTGGACATTGGGGCTGGGAGCAGCCTGGCACAGTGGGAGGTGTCCCTGCCATGGCAGGGGTGGTACTGGATGATCCTTGAATCCCTCCCAACCCAAATCATTCCAGGATTCCATGATTCAGTGATTCAGTGATTCCATGATTCCATAATTCCATGATTCCATGATCAGCCCATTCACTCCTACAGAGAACAACTGGGATTACTGGGAAGGCTCCATCTTCACCCAGAGCATCCCTGAGGCAGGTGGAGATCCTGGACAATGAGTGAAATCCAGGGAATGTCTGAACAGTGACAATCCTGTGGAATTTTTCTTACCATCCAAGGGGGAGAGATAAAATCCGAGCAGAGCTTATAGAGCTGTAAAACAGGACAATATTGGGCTATTAAAATCCAAATTACTGTGAAATCCCAAGGGAAAAGGGATAAAGCCGGGCACACTGGAACTGGTTCTAATCAGCAATATCTAATTAAAGCTCCTGTTTGAGGTTTCAGTGGGCATTAGGGAAGATTGGAATTCAGCCTGGTGTTCGGGACCTTCCATCAGGCGTCCTTGGGAGACACCCGGGTATAAAAATTTACTGACTGTGCTCAGTGCAGAGAGAAGAATGGTGTTAAATAATTCTGATTACTGAGATTAGCTCAGGTAAATGGAGCTTTTGGATCACTCCAGCTCAAGGAGAGTAGTGTGGGAAGGGGGGAGATTGGATTCCTGGTTAACGGGATGCTCAGAGAGGAATTCCTTGGATGAAAAGATTTGGGATCACTCAAATGAAGGCTCCGTGGTGGGAGGGTGACAGAGCACAGCCCCCAGGAGACTGTGTTTGTGCTGGCAGTCTCTCAGAATCTCCTCTTCCTGCTTTGCTGGTGTTAATTTTAGAATTAATTAATTAATTTTCATTTACAATTAATTGATTTTCATAATTAATTAATTAATTTACTTTTCCTCTTTTCAGATCTTCCCACTCGTGTTCTGAGCCAAACTCCTGCCATTTTTTAGGATTTATATTTATGAATTCTCAGAACTGTTGTCACATTTTTGCTCCTGGTGTGGGCCCTGAGTGAGGGGAAGGGACCAGCAGGAGCACAGGAGCTAAACCAGAGCCAGGGCATCCCAAAAAAAGCCCCCAAAATCAGGGAATGCTTTTCCTGGGATCTCTTCGAGTCTCCATTTCTTTCTGTGCAAAAGAGAGAAAAGAATATTGCTTTTCTCCCCTCAGAGTTTACTCATTTCTGAGTCACTTCCACCTGCAGCCAGCGCTCCTTCCACCTCCAGGAAACTGTGTCCTGCTTTCCATCCAGAGCCAGGATGGAATTCTGATGAACACTGAGGCCATGAGCTGTGTAAACAGCATAAAATATCCAGAACAGGGAGGTTTTAACCTCTGGAAAAAGGGGCAGGTAAGTCGAGAGGGCAAGGATGTCGGGAGGTCCTGCAGTGGGAAAATGAGGAGGGCAAAGCCCGGCTGGAATTTAATCTGGATACTGCCATAAAAGACTAAAAATATTCCTGCAAATATCGCAGCAACAAAGGGAGGGATGAGGAGAATCTCCAGCCCCTGGTGGATGTGGCAAAGGATGAGGAAAAGGCTCAGGTACCTCATGGTTCTTTGTCTCCCATGACAAGAAGGACATGGAGGGGCTGGAGCATGTCCAGGGAAGGGAACGGAGCTGGGAAGGGGCTGGAGAATTCCTGAGGGAGCTGGAAAGGGGCTCAGGCTGGAGCAAAGGAGGCTCAGGGGGGACCTTGTGGCTCTGCACAAGTCCCTGACAGGAGGGGGCAGCCGGGGGGGTCGGGCTCTGCTCGAAGGGAACAGGGACAGGAGGAGAGGGAATGGCCTCAGGCTGGGCCAGGAGAAACTTAAATTGGATATTGGGAAGAATTCCTTCCTGGAATGGATTGTCCAGCCCTGGCACAGCTGCCCAGGGCAGGGGTGGAGTGTCCATCCCTGGAAGGATTTCAAATCCCTGTGGATGTGGCACCTGGGGACATGGGGCAGTGGTGCCTGGGCAATGCTGGGGAAGGGTTGGATCTGATGATCCAGAGGGCTTTTCCAATCCAAACAATTCCCTGATCCTGTGCTGCGTGAGCCCTGCTGCTTCTGTTCCCTTCCAGGCCCCTCAGTGAGGACAGAGGCCCAGGCCTCACCTGCTGGGCCACAATTCCCATCCCTCAGGAGGAACAGCTGAAATCCCTTAATCTATCCCTTGTTTCCCGAGGATTGTCCCTGTCACCTCCACCAGCAGCTTTTCCAGCAGCTTTTCAGCAGCTCTGGGTGTTACACGTGTAAACAGAGACTCCTTTAACCTCCTCTGGCTTTTGCAAAATTAACATTCCCTTTGTTTTCCATGACTGTCACAGAGCTTCATCCAGCTTCCCTGAGCCCCGAATCCCTGGACAGCCCCTGCTTTGTTTTCCTGAGGAACAAAACTCCAGCTGGGAGAGCTGCAGCCATCAGCTGCTTCTCCACAAAATCCTTGGAGCTCCCGGTCCTATTGATTCCAACCAGAGCCTTGAAACAACAATTAACCTTTCTAACGACACCTCCCCCTTCAGAACGCAGCTCAGTTGCTTTGCCAAGTTTGTTTTTAAAAATTAATGAATCGATGCAATTTTACATCTATTGACCAATTGCAAATGTCAAGGTTGTGGTGGGGCAGAACTCTGAGGGGATCAAATCTTGTTCTGGGCTTTGCGGATGCTCAGCCCTCAGCTTTGGTCGTTGCCTTTTTAACATTTATCTCCTTTAATTCTCTGTAGTGGATGCAGCAGCTGAGATCTGCATTTATAACACCTTGGAAAACACCCTGGGCTCATTTAGAGAGCTCTGAGCTCATGGAATGTGCATTTCCAGAGAGAAAATCTGGCTCGGATTTTAGCAGCATTTCTGATTTAAATGGGGCTCAGCGCTTTGCCTTCATTCAGAGGGATGAGCTCAGCTCAACGCTGAGCTCTACGAGCTCCTCAGCAAATTCCAAGTCCTGCCAGGACTCATTTCTTCCCTGGATCTTCCCTTGAAGCAGCTTTTTTATTCTCTGATCACTCATTAACAGCGTGCTGGGGATTTCTTGCACCTTTAGTGGCTACAAGGCTTTCCAGAGAGAAAATAAAACACTTTTCACCCCAAAACCTCTCAATGTCTGAGCAAAACACAAAGAAAGGGCCCAGCCCAGTCTGTCCGTGACTATTTTATCTGTTTGGGGTTTTTCTTCCACTGTACCAACATGGAATTCCTGCCCCCAGGAATCCCTTTTGCTGCCAAAGAGCAGCAATTATCTGCTGATTAACACGGGGTAATAAATCAATTTAATTTGCAGCCACCAGGGCAGAAGGGCACAACCAAAACTCCTTTGGTACTCAAGGACAGAAGCACCAATCCACAAAGACTTGATACCAGTTTTGAAGCCTTCAAATCAGTGTTTACTTCAGTGTTTATTTACTTAATTGAAAGTACAGCTTGAAATTCTCAATAAAATCCAGAGCTCGGAGAGTCTCAGGATTGTTGAACTGTGCTGGCTCCTGGTTAAAGTTGGCAAGGAAGGAAAAAGGAAAATCGAGGTCCTAAAATCCATACTTTATTCTAAGGAACAATATCCATGGGAGTGGTGATGAAATCATCACTTTGTGTGTTGATAATCTTCTAACTGATATTAAAATAATGAATAATCAGCATCCAGTCAAAGTCCCAACGAGCTGGGGAAGGGATCTCCTCAGATTCAGTGGGATGAAGGTCAAGCAAAGCAACTTCCAAGAGGATCCTGCGCTGGGAGGAGCCTCCAGCCAACTCTCTCCCTCTGATCTCCACATCTTTGCCCTGGAAAGATTTGCTCCCACCCTCCCCTGTCCCTCTGATCTCCACAGGTTCCATCTTTTCTCCCCCTGCCCAGGAGCCACCCTAAGGGACATCCCTGTCCCATGTCCCACCTGCCTGGTGGCCTGGGGAGCCTTTGGAGAGGGGATCACAGAATCCCCGGATGGTTTGGGTGGGAAGGACCTCAAATCCCATCCCACCCCATTCACCTCCCACTGCCCCAGGCTGCTCCCAGCCCCAATGTCCAGCCTGGCCTTGGGCACTGCCAGGGATCCAGGGGCAGCCACAGCTGCTCTGGCAATTCCAGCCCAGCCCCTCCCCACCCTCCCAGCCAGAAATTCCTTCCCAATATCCCATCTAACCCTGGCCCTGCAATCCTGGAGACGTGAGATGGTGATTTCAAATCCCATTTTCCCTGAAAATAAGCAGCACTTTGATTTTAATAATAAATAAACCAAATATTTCCCTCCAGGCTCATTCCCAGAGAGAACAAATAAACACAATATTTTTATTCGGGCTCATTCCCATCCCCCCCAAAACCCCAGTGGGATGTCCAGCCCGCAGCAGCAGCAGCAGTGGCCAGAGTCCCTCAGCTCCCATCCAGTGGTTTTCCCAAAGTGTGAGGATACAGCAGAGAGGATCCAGCCTCCACCCAGCTCTGTGCTTCCTAAAGAAACCACTCCCTGCCTTAAAACAGAAGGAAATTAAAAATTCCTTTTTCTTTTCAATTCTATTTAAATTCAATTTCAAAGGAAATTTCCTTAAAATATAAAGAAGTTCAGGATGGGGCTTAAAAAATCTGTGTACAGTAATACCAGACTAAAGTGGTTTGTAATTAGCTCATGGTGATGAAGGGAAAACCTTAAAGAAAACCTTAAAGAAAACGGAATTTTAAATGAATTAAGGTGCTCGGAATGATCAGCGTTTCCTTGTCCTACAGATTAATTTGCTGACTATTTTATTTTCCTTTTCCTTGAGGGCCTTTTAATTATGCAGAGAAATCTCATCAAACCCAGCTGAAGAAGGGCAGAACAATTAGGAGCAAACAAACACTTGAGCACAACGCCCCAACTCGATTATTTGTGCAACAATCACTCAGCGAGCTCCAGCAACCTTTGCTGCATTTCCAGCCAAATCCCGATCAGATTTTCCCAATAATCCCAACAATTCAGCAAACCTCAATCAGATTTTCCCAATAATCCCAACAATTCAGCAAATCCCCAAACTGTGCTCCCTGGGGAAGGCCACAGGGTCTGAACATGCTCTTGCTGGGATGTTAAATTTATTCACACTGGACTCAATAAAGAAGTTGTAACTTGGAATAAACCACACTTGGAAAGGAAATAAATAAGGATAAAGGAAATTTGTAGTAAATTCTGGATTTTGTTTACTGTTGCTGCCGCTTTCCAAACTTTATGAGCCATCTCAAGTCCAAAAAATCCCTATTTTCACAGTTTTGTTGGATTATGGCTGCTCACCCACACCTCGCATGGCAAAGCTGTGATCCCAGAATTCCAGGATGATTTGGGTTGGAAGGGATTTTAAGGATCATCCAGTTCCAGCAGGGACACCTTCCACTATCCCAGGCTGCTCCAAACCTGGCCTTGGACATTTCCAGGGATCCAGGGGCAGCCACAGCTTCTCTGGGAAACCTCAAGTTTGTAGGGATGGATTCAGTGTTCATAAAAAACAAATCAGGAAGGGACTTGTGGGACCTGTTCCATGAGAGCCATCCCAAAGAAATGTCTGGAAATGGAATGTGCTCCCTGGAAGATGGATTTTCCAGACAAACTCACCGGGCTGATGTCTGGATCAGGTTCTTATACTCCTGGCACAATTTTTGTCTCCAAGTCTTTCCTGTTATTTCTGGAAGTCAATAACGAGGACGTGAAGAGAAGGTGAGAGCAGAGGGCACCACCAAGCACCACCCTGGGCAGTGAGGAAGGAGAAACCTGGGCTTGGAGCACTTCATTCCCACCGACACAAGGAGAACGTTGGTTTGCTGCTCTTTCCAGCGCTCTTGTCCACAATCCAACGCCATCCCTGTGCCAGAAGATGGATCTGTTCCCAGGGGGTCACGGATCCCATGCCATCCCTGTGCCAGGAGATGGATCTGTTCCCGGGGGGTTAAAGATCCCAGCGCCATCCCTGTGCCAGGAGATGGATCTGTTCCCAAGGGGTCACGGATCCAACACCATCCCTGTGCCAGGAGATGGATCTGTTCCCAAGGGGTCAAGGATCCAATGCCATCCCTGTGCCAGGAGATGGATCTATTCCCAAGGGGTCAAGGATCCAATGCCATCCCTGTGCCAGGAGATGGATCTGTTCCCATGAACCCCTTCTCATCGGCATCTCCTCAATCAAACCTGACTCCAAGGCAGCGTCTGCCCAATCCTTTCTCACTTCAAGTCAAGTCATTATTTATCGAATCCAGCTCCACAACAAAAGCCGTAAATCTTCCCAAGAGCCACCAGGAGTGACATTGAACGCTCCTGATGTTTTGGCTGAGGAATGGCAGGAAAAAGGGCTCTGGAGTGGTCATGGAATGATTCATCCCCTTTGGATTGAGGGGAAGGGTTCCGGTTCCGCAGAGACAATGAGGGTGAGATAAAATTTAATGGTCTGGGTGCACAGGACTCCCAAAATGTTGTCACAGGAAGGATTTGGAGGTGTTGGAACAAGTTGAGAGGCACCAGGATAATCAGAGGGATGGAGCAGCTCTGCTGGGAGGAAAGGCTGGGAGAGCTGGGATTGTTCAGCCTGGAGAGGAGAAGCTTTGGGGTGACCTCAGTGTGGCCTTGCAGGACCTGAAGGAGCTGCAGGAAAGATGGAGAGGGAGGATTTCCAAGGGCTGGAGGGACAGGACACAGGGAGTGGCTTCCCAGTGCCAGAGTAGGTTTAGATTGGGAATTGGGAAGGAATTGCTGGCTGGGAGGGTGGGCAGGGGCTGGGCTGGAATTGCCAGAGCAGCTGTGGCTGCCCCTGGATCCCTGGCAGTGCCCAAGGCCAGGCTGGACATTGGGGCTGGGAGCAGCCTGGGGCAGTGGGAGGTGTCCCTGCCATGGCAGGGGAGGCACTGGGTGGGCTTTGAGGTCCTTCCAACCCAAATCATTCCATGATTCCATGATTATCCCTGGTGAGGCATTTCCTGCCTTTTCCATGCTCCACTTTGAGTTTCCCCCAATCCTTCCCTTTTCCCTGCTCTCTTTCCAAGCACAGACTGGGATCTAGGAGGAGTTTTTTATGGGAAACACGTGGCTTAGACAACATTTAACCCTCCTGCTCTGTGGGTGACAGCACAGCCAAGACTTTTTCCCACCAAACCAGGTTTTTGAGGCAGTCTCCTTCCACACCAGGAATAATTGAGATATTTTCATTCCTAAGCAGCTCAGCAAAGCATTGACAGGAGAATTTATCCAAAGGATACCTCGCTATCCAACTTGATTGTTCTTCCAATAGATTTATCAAAGCAAACTCAAGGAATCTGAATTATTTCAGGAAGGAAGTGGCAGAAATGTCTCAGGGAATGTCTACCTTGAAAACCAATTAAATGGGCTCAGACAGCAGCACTTTTGTGTGGGCTGGAAATTAATTGCAAGGCAGAATGCAAGAGGTAATGATGAATATTAATGAGCCGAGCTGGTGGCAATGTCTGAGGGAGAGATTTTTATCTGCTGTGGACAGGGGAACGTTACAAAGGGACATTAAATCCCAGGTGACTGCAATTTAAAAAATCAGGTTCATAACACACACAGAGGCTGGGAAGGAAATGTGTTCAGCAAGGTGTGAACTCTTGGAGTGAGTGGGAGTTCATTCCTTCACCTTCCCTTTCAATGGATGTGCCTGATTATCCATCCCATAAATTATTAGTAGACACATAAATACCTGTTCTTCATGAGAGAAGCTGCTGTCAATTATTTTCATTTCAGAAGATCTTAAAGAAAAACCCAAGACTGAAACTGTTTCTTTTTCACCCCAGTGGGTTCTTTTCCCACTTGACTCCTCATTACCACATTCAGTTGCCATTAAATAAATTCCAGGACACTTAAAAATGATGGTGGTGGAAGGAGAAGTTCCATTTTACTGTTCTGATAAAAAACTCGGAGGGTATTGCACACCTGAGTGCAGAAACCACCATCCCTCCAAGATAATGATTGCAAGGAACTGGGAATTTTCTCCTGGGAGATCTGGAAACACCTGGAGGGGGAGGAATTTGAGACAGGTAATGACAGCCTCAGGTAAGAATTGATTTAGAAAGCCAAGGCAATAAACTCCCAGATCTGCCCCTGTACTTTTAGACTCAGTTTAGGAGAGGGGTTAGCACAAGAGTCTCAGGGTTGGGCTCAGCAGCCCATTCCCTGGACTTTTCCATCTCTTCTCTCTGGGGTGGGCTCTATCTGTGCCCTTGGCAAGTGCCCCAAGGGGCTATGGATCCAACGCCACCCTGTGCTGGGAGATGGATCTGTTCCCAGGGGGTTAAGGATTCCACTCCATCCCTGTGCCAGGAGATGGATCTGTTCCCAGGGGGTCACGGATCCAACGCCAATCCCAGCTTTGCCGAAAGCCAAAACCTTCCCAGAGCCATCCGGATGTTCCCGAGGGTTTGCAGCTCCATCCACTCTGAGCTGATCCAATAAAAATGGGCAAACAGGGATCTCCACTCAGTTTGGATTGGGCGCTCAGGCAAATGAAGATGGAAACAAGTCAAGGAAAGCAGAATTAACATCCCTGCTGTAGGGAGGGCCGGGCATGAATATGGATGATCCACTATGGAACTGACTGATGGATGACCCCTTCCAAGGCCTGACCACCCTTTCCAGGAAGAAATTGCTCCTCATGTCCAACCTGAGCCTCCCCTGGCACAGCCTGAGGGATGAAACAACATCCTGACCTCAGAACAGGAGATGAAAGAGGAAAATTTGGAGCTATTCATTTCCTTTTCCTATTCCTACAACACGTCCATGTTACACCTGCAGCTGGTCAGAAGATTCTGCTGGAATCAGATGCATTTTGAGTGGAAATCCACCTCAAACTGGAAGTTCCCATCTCTTCTCTCTGGGATGGGCTCTATCTGTGCCCTTGGCAAGTGCCCCACCCCAGTCCCAGCTTTGCCGAAAGGCAAAACCTTCCCAGAGCCATCCGGATGCTCCTGAGGGTTTGCAGCTCCCTCCACTCTGAGCTGATCCAATAAAAATGGGCAAACAGGGATCTCCACTCAGTTTGGATTGGGAGCTCAGGCAAATGAAGATGAAAACAAGTCAAGGAAAGCAGAATTAACATCCCTGCTGTAGGGAGGGCCGGGCATGAATATGGATGATCCCTTATGGAACTGACTGATGGATGATCCATTATGGACCTGGCTGATGGATCGCCCGTAACTCATCCCCAGTAATGGCTCACCCTGAGTAATGGAGTTTTTCTTTCTGGATGAAACATTTGTCACTTAAATGCCTTCCACGTCCCCCTGCAGGAAAACCTCTGGGCAATTTAACTTAAGCACTGTTTGCTTTAGGGTTTTCCAAAACAAAACAAAAAATCCTCTTCCTGCTTTAAATGTGGGGCCCCATTAATGCAAATCAAGCCTGCACCCCCAATTTCCTTGGATTGCCTTGGCTTTGCTCTCACGGCTCTGTCAGTGCTCAGCAGGAATCTGCCCAGAGTGGGAGAAGGGATCCCATTCCCTTAACCTGGAGAAATGCTGGAAATAAAGCAGGTTCCCCTCACAGGGGTGGAGATGGAGAATGGGCTCAGCCACGGGAGCTGGAATGTTGGAAGGCTCATTTAACATTGCCCTGGTGGGTTGGATGCTCTGGGAGCTCGTGGACCCAAAAAGGATGGCAGAACAATGGGACTGAGCCTTCCACTCTGGGATCCCAAAGTAGAAGGATGTGGAGCTGCTGGAGCAAGTTCAGACAAGAACAGGAAGATTTTCCCAGGGCTGGAGCCCCTCTGCTCTGGAGCCAGAGAGGGAACATCTCTGGGAGAGCTGGGAATGTTCACCTGGAGAAGAGAAGGATCCAAGGATGCTCCGAGCCCCTTGCAGGGCCTAAAGGGGCTCCAGGAGAGCTGGAGAGGGACTGGGGACAAGGCAGGGAGGGACTGGAGCCAGGGAATGGCTTCCCAGTGCCAGAGGGCAGGGCTGGATGGGAGATTGGGAATTGGGAATTGCTGGCTGGGAGGGTGGGCAGGGGCTGGGCTGGAATTGCCAGAGCAGCTGGGGCTGCCCCTGGATCCCTGGCAGTGCCCAAGGCCAGGCTGGACATTGGGGCTGGGAGCAGCCTGGGACAGTGGGAGGTGTCCCTGCCATGGCAGGGGTGGGATGGGATGAGCTTTAAGGTCCCTTCCCACCCAAACCATTCCATGATTCCATGATTATCCCTGGTGAGGCATCTCCTGTCTTTTCTATGCTTCACTTTAAGCTCCTCCCAAATTGTTCCCCTCTAAACTCTTCCAACGACCCTGAAAGACATTAAAAAGCCTCAATACTGTTGGCCCCTTTCATTAAGTAAAACAAACTTGGAGAAAGAAATTTTCCTTTGGAATTCACCAAAAAATTCAAGAAATGCCATCTGAGGTCAGTTTTCCTGCTCAGGATTCCAAAGCAGCCCTGGAAAACCAAGCACAGAAGGTTTCGGGCTGCACTGGGTTGCATTTGCTGCTTGATGGTCTGGTAACACTTTAATAGTCTTCAATGAGCATTTAATTTAGATTTAATAGGGCAGCTTCTCTGTTGTAATTAAATATCAATTGATTGTTCCAAGAGCACTTGCTTGATTTAATATCGAAGAGATAAACCTGCTTTGCTGTATAATTAACTCCGAACACAACAATAAAAGTGCAATTGAATTTCGGGAGCACAGAACTTGTAAAAAAGTTGCTCGAGCCGCTGGACACGAGGGGAATGAAAGAAAAATGATGTTAAAATCGTGCTCTAGCAGTGATCCTAAGAGCTAATTAATTACTTTGCTTAGCTATTGATGATTTTGACCTTTGATGTAGAGACTCCTTTGAGGTGGAAATCAAACAGCGGAAATGCTGTTCCCACTGGGAATGGTATCAGGAGAGAGTTTTCTTCAAACAGGTATAGGAAAAACGTCAGGCATTTAATGTCATTTTCATGGGGTTTTTTTCCCCTGCGTTAGTAGTTGGTGTTTGTTGTATCTGCACTTAAATATTCAGCCTTTGAAATTGTTCCTTTCACCCGATTTTTCAAACAGGTCATTAATTCCCCTTGTGGGTTTTTCCCATTTCCTTTTCCCGTTGTTCCTGCGGACTTTTTTTTTCATGGAGTCAACGACTTAAAAATGGAGAAAGCAAAGAAAAAACCAGGCAGAGGAATGGTTTTAGTGCTTACCAGGAGAAGCAATCCATGAGCAGGGTGTAAATCCCACACTTTCACAAGGGTAGCAAAAGAGGGAATGGCTTGAAGCTGAAGGAGGTCAAGGATGGATGGGGGAGATTGGGAAGGAATTCCTGCCTGGGAGGGTGGAGAGGGACTGGAGTGGAATTCCCAGAACAGCTGCGGCTGCTCCATCCCTGAATGTGTCCAAGGCCAGGCTGGACATTGGGGCTGGGAGCAGCCTGGGACAGTGGGAGGTGTCCCTGCCATGGCAGGGGTGGGAATGGGATGAGCTTTAAGGTCCCTTCCCACCCAAACAATTCCATGATTCTGGAATTCTGGGATACTATAAAATCCTCAGGAGCAAAGAGTTTTTGGACCTCCTGGTACAAAGCTGGCAAAATCATCCCTGGATCTTTATTTCCTGTGAAAAATCTCTTCATCCAACCGATCCCTAAAATTCTGGGCCTTCCTCTCACACATCCTTAGGCAGGGAGTGACTCCCTAGGGATTCACACATTTCCCACCATCCTGAAGGCCTAAATTGGATAAAACCTCTGAACCCCACCCTAACACAAACACTGAATAAATAAAACAAATATCTTCATTGATGGCAAAAATCTCGGGATCCCTGAGGCTGGAAAAGCCCTCCCAGCCCATGGAGTCCCAGCTGTGCCCGATGCCCACCCTGTCCCCAGCCCAGAGCTCTGAGTGCCACCTCCAGGAATTCCTTGGACACCTCCATGGATGGGCACTCCAAAGCTCCCTGGGCAGCCCCTGCCATTTTTTCCAAGAAAAAAATCCTCCTGAAAATATCCTACAATCCCTCAATA
Source organism: Aphelocoma coerulescens (assembly GCF_041296385.1). Taxonomy (NCBI): domain Eukaryota; kingdom Metazoa; phylum Chordata; class Aves; order Passeriformes; family Corvidae; genus Aphelocoma; species Aphelocoma coerulescens. The sequence goes on from NC_091019.1 coordinate 66,869,338, forward strand.
CAAGGGCAGAACTTAGAAATATCCCTCTCTTCTGGATGGAAAAATCCAACAATTCATTCCCAAAATCCGGGAATGGCAGCCACTAAACAACACGGGACAAATGCTGGGGAGGCAACTCCTGCTTCCAGAGAGGAACTTTTTGCCCTGAATCGCTTCCCAGGATCAACAATGCAATGGAAAAACTGGACTGAAACCCTACCTGGCATTACTTAAATATATTTATATTGGATTGGATATTTCATCCAAATCAGGACAAGAATCTTATCAAAATCTGATCAAAATCTGATCAAAATCTGATCAAAATAAGCCCCAGCCTGTAACTCACAGGTCCAATTTTCCAATGTTTCAATCTTACTTTGGCACAGCTCAAAAATAACAAAGCTCAAAGGCTGAGTCCTAAACACTGATCCTGCTCTCCAGAGAGTTCTGGAAAATCTCCCATTGACTTTTCCAGGCCTCGGAGCAGCCCCTGGGCCGACTTTTTAATCTACAAAAGGAAAATAATTGAGATTTCCACAAAATTGGCTCTGGGTTATTTTAACACTCACAGGGTTTTTATCCCGATCCTTAAAATGGTTCCATAAAAAAATCTTTGTTAAAATGTTCCTTGTAGAAGTTCCCATCCTGGAGGGAATGTCCTGCTCAGGACATCTCAGGAGTGACTTTTATTTGCCACCACTTCATTTCCAAGTGCTAATTGCTCACATCAGCACTTCCTAAGTAGGCAGGAGTTTTCTTCCTCTTTCCCTTCCTCCTGCCAAAACTCTTCCCACTTTTTCAGAGCTGTTTTTCTTCCCCCTCAACCTTTTATTACAGCAAGGAAGGGATTAAATCCCAAATATTCCCACCATTAAAGGACACAGGTGCAGATTTCAGCATCCAGAGTCTGAAAATTCAGGATTTTCATGGAACTTACCCTGCGCTCTTTTTCCTTGGAAGCTTCATCCCTCTCCTTGTGTGATTCCAGCTCAGATGTGGGGAATTTTCAAGGCTGGGAGGGATTGAGGATGGATTTCAGGGAAAGGACACTGACCAGGCTTCCACATCTCCAGGAGCGTTTGGACAACGCTCCCAGGGTGGGATTGGTCTCCTCCAACCCAAACCAGTCTGGAATTCTCTGATTTATTTTTCAAGAAGGAAACATTGCGGCTGGGCAAACTCCTGGAAGATGCTCTGCCAACTCCCTCAAAATACAATTTCCTGGGAAAATGGCTTACTTCCTCATTTGGACACCTTCATTTCACAGTAACATCTCCACTGCAGCATTATCCCAAACCGGTTGCATTTTCCCTTTGAAGTGAAAGAAACTCCACCTCTACACCCCAAAATTCGTGCTCTACAAATCCACTGGAGGCAGGACATTCCCACTGCCCTCGGACTTCCTCCCTCACCACCTTCTCTACTTAAAACCCTGGAAAATCCGTGTGAGTGGAACTGCAGCTTCTCCACAAGTGCCTTCGTTAGCATCCCCTTCCCATCAGCAGAAACGAAGTTTCCCTGTTTTTTTTCCCTGTGGGAAGATCCAACAAAAGCTTTATTATTCCTGCACTGGCTGCAGAAGTCACACAACTGCTTGGCTTCAATGGGGATCAAAAGTTAACTCCAAATTCCAAGCAGGAATTTTGAAGCTCTCAGCATCTCATGCCTTTTGGAAACAGTGGCTGAGGAGGACTCCTCCCAGAGAAGCTCTTTCAAGTGGGTGATGCTCCCAGATGAAAAGCAGGAGGTTGTTGGATGTAATTTAGGAAGGAATTGAGGGAAGCTACAGTAGGACAGGCAGAACTCCAGGTCAGCTGCTGGAAAATCCTGGGAAATGTTCTATAAAGGGGATTAAATGATGAGAAGCTGATGAAAACCTATAGGAAATAGTAACTTAATAATAACATTTTAATATTAAAATTTCTATTAAAACATAAAAATGGCAAGACTGGGTCAGACCAAAGATCCAGCCAGGATAAATTCCTGTCCCTGAGCAGTCCCAGGTTTCCAGGTCTGAGCAGGAAGTGAGACAAAATCCGCTGGATATCCCACAGATCCCGTTTAAAGACCAGGAGCTTGCCTTTGGAGATGAGAGTTATAATTTCCTCCAGAAGGATCCTCAGACCTTTCAAGGAGGGCCCATAAACACAACATTCCCACTTGGAAGCCTGGAGATGGATTTTGTTTCCAGGAGGATTCCGTTTGTTAGGCTGGCTGCTCATTAAAGGCTTTTTTTCCCCTGCTGGATTTACAAACATTTCCTCCTCTTGCTGCTCTCACAAATGTATCCTTAACAATTCCTTACAGCTCCGAGATTCCAGGGAAATAAAGCTGGAGCGAAGTTATAGGGATGGAAATCCTGGAGTGGGGCTGCTCCTGGTGCCCCTCTCCTGGGAGCTGAGCATGGATCTGCTGCTCTCAGTCGTCAGAGCCCTGCAACTGCACTCACCTCTGGGATTCCTGGGATTTCCCTTCCATTCCCTCCAAAAATGGGCTGGAAAATGACAGAAAATGGAAGCTGGGAGGGAACAGCTTTGGGAGATCTGCTGGCATTAACCCTTGCAGCGCTGCCCCTGCACAGGGCTTTGCCAGGGGTTTCTAGGAAGAAAATCTGGTTCTCCCACCTTGGTGAGTGGTGTTTTATTCCAAGGATAAGCTGCAGGAGGAATCACAGCTTTGGGAAACCGAGGGGAAAATGAAATGGCCGATTTCCACCCTTTTGGGATGACACAACTGCTCTTCTTCCCCACAGAATTCCAGAATGGTTTGGGTTGAAGGGATCTTAAGTCCCAGCCCTGCCATGGCAGGGACACCTCCCACTGTCCCAGGCTGCTCCCAGCCCCAGTGTCCAGCCTGGCCTTGGGCACTGCCAGGGATCCAGGGGCAGCCACAGCTGCTCTGGCAATTCCAGCCCAGCCCCCCCCCCCACCCTCCCAGCCAGCAATTCCCAATTCCCAATCTCCCATCCAGCCCTGCCCTCTGGCACTGGGAAGCCATTCCCTGGCTCCAGTCCCTCCATGCCTTGTTCCCAGTCCCTCTCCAGCTCTCCTGGAGCCCCTTTAGGCCCTGGCAGAGGCTTCACAAGGAGGCAAAACCATTTTATATATACAACAGAGATATTTTAAACCCAAATATAAACACCTCTGGATGGGGAGAGAGAAGGAGAAGGAAGAGGAGAAAGCAAAACCCTGGGTCAGGATCCATCCCAACAACCACACAAAACATATCCCTGTCATTCCAACCCCTCTTCCAGCCTAATTTAGGGAAAACCTGGCTCTTGGCAGCAATGACCTTAAAACCCTGGGAATTTTTTTGCATCTTCTTAAGGGAGGTTTCAATTATGGCTGATTTTTTCATGCCGCGGTGCAAAGCGGGGCCTGTCAGCAGGGCTGCTCTGCGATGTGATGTAATTATCATCAAGCCTCACTAAAGGATTTTAAATTAAAGCCAACTCGCTCTGTAAATACTTCGTGTCTCCATTATTGTTCTCTTCTCCTAATGGCTTTTGGCACAGGCCTTGTCAGGGGTTTATTGTACAACCCCCTGGCGGTGCCGGAGCCTGCTATGAATAAATCTCACCCTTCACTGAGCACCCGACGACGGCAAAATGCAACAGCAGATGAAAGCAGCAATAAAGAACCATCGCAGCTGCCTGTTCTCCTCGGCAGGTTTGCATCACCCCCCCATTTCATTTCCTATTTGTAATGTCGCTGCATTCAACTGAGAGGGAACCCGAATATTTCTCCAGTATTCCTGAGCTCCTGCAGCCCTCCCAGCTTTGGGAGCCCACAGCAGCCACTGGAACAGGGAGATTTTTTTCTTCCTTCCCATCCTGCTCCCAAAATGCCCTTTGGGTGTTTGGGGTTTGGTTGCTGCTCTCAAAAATTTATAAATTCACGTTACACAAGACACAAAATTCTTTCAGGAGCAGCAGCTCCCTGATTTCCCTTCCTGTTCTGCCACCGGAGTAGGAAATGCACCAGGGGCCGGGTGAAGTTTTCATTATTTTCTCTGAGGTGGTTTTAAAAGCAACTGGAGCTGCAGAACAGCGGCGTGAAATAAAATCGGGAATGTTCACACCGGGCTTTTATTCCCAAAAAAAAGGGAGGCGCTGCGTGGTTCAGAGGGGTTTCCTCCTCAGAGCTGCTCAGCGTCTCCCTGGTGCTCTTGGGGCATCTTCTGAGGAGAAAATCCCTCGGAGGTGTGGCTGCCACAGCTGGAAAACGCTGGACCTGTGCGTGATGCTGTTATCACAGAAAGGAAAGAGAACAGGAACGGGAGGGAATAAATATCAGGGAAAGGTTCTTCCCAAAAGGGTGCTGGGCACTGCCAGGGAATGGGCACGGCCCCGAGGCTGCCAGAGCTCCAGGAGCGTTTGGACAGCGCTGCCAGGGATGCCCAGGGTGGGGTTGTTGGGGGGTCTGTGCAGGGACAGGGGTTGGACTCCCCCATCCAGTGGATCCCTTCCAGCTCAGGATGTTCCATGATTCCAGGGAAATGGGCTGCACATGAATTCCTGCTCTGGACCGAGCTACGCCTGGAGCTGGAAACCAGGAGATCCAACCAGCTGAGGTCTCCTCTTCCAACCATCCATGGGATTGCTCTGGGGCACCGAGGATGAGAGGAGCAACGTTCAGAGCAGGACCCAGCCCCTGTTTGCTCCTCCACTGCCTCTCCCAGCCCAACACCCTCCTGGAATGCTGGCAACAGGCAGAGGTGGAATCCCCATCCCTGGAGGGATTTCAAATCCACGTGGATGTGGCACCTGGAGATGTGGGGCAGTGGTGGCCTGGGCTGTGCTGGGCAACTCCATGACCCCAGAGGGCTTTTCCAACCTCAGGGATTCCATGATGCCATCAAACCAGCCTGATCCAACAACATTTACCTTATGGGGAGAATCCATTAAAACCTTTTCCCTCTTTCTGCTGCTTTCCCAGCAGGAAGAGAAGTGCTGGAGCCATCCCTGAAGGATCAACTGGGAGTCCCCTCCTGCATTCAGCCAGTGGTGACCCTGAATTTTCCTGCACCTGAATTTTTCTTGCACCTGAGTCTTTCTCCTTGACCCTGGCTTCCTGCTTTTCCCTTCCTGCTTTTCCTCTCCTCTGTCCCTGCAGCATCTCCCAGGCTCTGCTTCTCATCCAGCTGCTCCACTTTTTGCTCCCTGTGCAATTCCTTTTGCTCCAAGTCCATGAAGATCCCTGGATTCACCCACGGGGTCCCTCCCCACCCTTCCTGCAGCTCCTCTGCACAGGGATGGATTTTTCCTGTGCTTTTTTAAAGAGCTGCAAACTTCCCTGAACTCCTTTTTTCATTCGGCCTCATTTCCCAAAGGATCTTTCCCCCGCCCAGTGTTGGCTTTATTGGATTTGGCCTTATTGAAGGTTGGTTGAGAAACCCACCCAGGCTGGCTTCAAAGCTGCTTTTCCAAGTGCTGGCTCAGGGCTGAGCCTGACCTTGCCTCCAAATCCAGGGAAAAATGGGATCCTCGGCATCAGGCAGCTTTTTATTTATGATTGAGGGAATTTACCTGGGAGCAGGGAACACTGGAATTCTCGGCGCTGGGAATGCAACTGCTCGGGGTGTGGGTCTTGTGGAATTGTTTAGGTTGGAAAAGCCCTCTGGGATCATCGAGTCCAACCCTTCCCCAGCATTGCCAAGGCTACCACTGCCCCACATCCCCAAGTGCCACATCCACATGGATTTAAATCCCACCACGAATGGGCACTCCAAAGCTCCCTGGGCAGCCCCTGCCAAGGCCGGAGCACCCTTTCCATGGGGAAATTCCTGCTGCTGTCCACCCTGAGCCTCCCCTGGCCCAGCCTGAGGCCGTTCCCTCTCCTCCTGTCCCTGTTCCCTGCCAGCAGAGCCCGACCCCCCCGGCTGCCCCCTCCTGTCAGGGACTTGTGCAGAGCCACAAGGTCCCCCCTGAGCCTCCTTTGCTCCAGCCTGAGCCCCTTCCCAGCTCCCTCAGGAATTCTCCAGCCCCTTCCCAGCTCCGTTCCCTGCCCTGGACACGCTCCAGCCCCTCCATGTCCTTGTCTGGACATGTCCCAGCTCCTGGGGACAGCAGTGGGAAGTGACAGATCCAGGAGCAGCAGCCAAGCCTGGGGATTGTGGCTGCACCAACCCAAACCTGGGGCTGGGTCCTTTGTGCCACCAACTGCCCCAAAATCACCCCAAAAACTCCCAGACTGATGAAGCTCTCCCAGGAGCCAACACTGATTTTGGGATCACTTCCCACTCTTCCTCATTCCTGAGCTGCAGGGAGACCGTCCTACCCAGGGAACACTTCCATTGTGGTGGTCCCAGGGAAGTTCTGATGCTCCCACTTGGTTACTGGGAGATCCCAAGCCCGGTTAATTAGGAACAGCCCAAATTAACAAAAACGTTGCACACTTCCCTTAATTCCAACTTCCATGAGCACTGAAGGCATCCCATAATTTGCCTTATTGGGAACACACAGGATTTGGAGGCATGTTTGGATATGAATCTGACATGACAGCTTTAAGAAGTTAATTAGCAAATTGCTAAACACACTAATTGATTTTTAATCGCGGAGTGAGGCTCGCACAGAGCCCAGCCTGGCAGAGTCCTCTGTCATTACGGAACAAAAGGAACTTCAGCATTCCCAGGCTCCCACATGTCCATGGTTTCCACACCTTTCCCTATAAATCCACCAGGATCTGCCCATCCTTTCATTTCCTTCCTATTTTTGGGATGTTCTGTCAAAGGAGGAAAAGCTGAACAACATCTCAGGAGAAGGAGATTTCCCTAAACTCAGGATTTTGGAAGTGGAGGTTGGAATTAGATGATCTTTAAGGTCCCTTCCAACCCCAACCATTCCATAAATGCAAATCCAGGACCTAACCCAGCCAATTCCATAGGTCTGGCACCAGGATTACTTTACCATTTCCATTTTGATTTAGGCTTTCCCAGCTGTTCTGTGATCCCACATATCCACCCTCTGGAAGCCACCTCGATTCCCTGAGCGCGAGAACATCCACAGGAGTTCTGGAGAAGGAGTCCTGGAATCTCCCTGGATCGGTGGAAAGCCTCAGTGCCCAGTTTTCACTGGTGGAATTCCAGACTGGTTTGGCTGGGAAGGGACCTTAAAAACCATCCCATCCCATCCCATCCCATCCCATCCCATCCCAGCCCAGCCCAGCCCAGCCCAGCCCAGCCCAGACCAGCCCAGCCCAGCCCAGCCCATCCCACCCCTGCCCTGGGCAGGGACACCTCCCACTGTCCCAGGCTGCTCCCAGCCCCAATGTCCAGCCTGGCCTTGGGCACTGCCAGGGATCCAGGGGCAGCCACAGCTGCTCTGGCAATTCCAGCCCAGCCCCTGCCCACCCTCCCAGCCAGCAATTCCCAGTTCCCAATCTCCCATCCAGCCCTGCCCTCTGGCACTGGGAAGCCATTCCCTGGCTCCTGTCCCTCCAGGCCTTGTCCCCAGTCCCTCTGCAGCTCTCCTGGAGCCCCTTTGGGTTCCAGCTCCCTCCCTCCCTCACCTTTCCAGCCCCACGTTTTTCCCAGGCTGTCCTGGCGTTCCTGGCCATCCCCACTCCAGACATCCAGTTTGCAGGAAGTCAGGGATGAAAGCAGCCCAGGAGTTTCCAGCTGGGAACAGGGAAAGCAGCTCCTGTGACTTGACGTGGAAACAATTCCTGCCATTCCCTGGTGCCATGCACAAACCCATTCCTTGGCAATTCCCCTTCCCAGGGAACGCCTTCCCAGGAGTGGCCCAGCAGGAACTTTGGCTCTGTGGCAGCTGTGGGAGCCTCTGGATGGGATTTTTTAAGGCTGGAGCTGAATAAAAGGAAACCTCTCCGGCAAACCAGGGCAGGTGGTGGATGGCAGGATGGATCCAGCAGCTTCCAGTTAACGCTGGAATCTTTCCAGTTAAAGCTGGAATCTCCTGCAGTTTTCTGTGGGAAAGGAGAGGAACACCCACTGGAAAAGTGGAAAAGCTGAAGCGTGGCCTCTGCCCCCAGTGCTGGGACAGCAAAGCCCCTCCTATCCTTGGCAATTCCCTCTTTATTCTTAAACACAAGTGAAAGTGACAGCCAAGTGGAGCCTGGGGGCCGGAAAATCCCTGGAAAAGCCATGCCAGGGATGCTGAGCATCCCTGGAGGTGCAGGGAGGAGCGTTTCCTGCAGCCCATCCACCTCTGCTCAACTCCAGCTCTGCAGGGCAAGGAGGAGAGGGGACAGAAAACTCGGCTGGGGACAAGGGGACAGTGCTGACAGCCCCCACATGGCACTGAATTCCGGAGTCAAGGCTTTGGGAAAACAGGAGCTGTTCCAGGAGGCTCCAGCACCACTGTTAGTGCTGCCTCCAGGGAAGTGCTTTCATTTTCCTTTCTGGAACACGGTTACCCAGCACCTGCCTTTATAAACAGGACCGGGGGCTGTGCACGGATTGTTGTGTTCCAGTTTTGTTTGCTTTTTCCCAGCTTTTTGTTCTTCCTTTTCCTTCAGGACAGTTTTGGGGAGCCGTAGGAGTGCCAGGAGTGTGTGGGGTGAGCCCCATCACCCACAGGAGCAGCGCCTCAGGAAATCCTGGCAGTTCTGAGCAGCCAGCAGCACCACAGGGAAAACAACACTTCTCCATTCTTCCTTTGAAATTCCATCCCGTGTTTGTCCACGGGAGCTTTGAGCATCGGCTGCAGCAGGAATGGGATTTCAGCTGCAGGATTTCAGCGGCAGAATTTGGGATATTCGTGCTCCTGCGCCACACACAAGGGTTTTTACACATTTCAAGCAAGGCTGCTTTTCCTGCTTTTCCTGCTGAATGAACTGCACCAGGATTTATGGAGTGGAGGTGTGGAACTCCGGTTGCTTGGCTGAACTGCCTGGAATGAGCTCCCGAGTGGGAACATCCCTGTCAGGCCACTGCAAAATGCCAAAAGGCCAGGGATTAATCTGGGATTGCACAGACAGGGCTGCTTGGAAAGGGCTGCCTGGGATACACCGAGGTGTTTCCATGGAATTCTGAGGGCAGGGAAGTCCTACAGCACGGAGATGCAGCGTGCCCTGTGGTAGAGGTGGGATATCGCAGGGAATTTCCTGACTGGGAGGGATTTCCTCTTGCTTTTTGGAAAAAAGATTTAGAAGAAACTTCACTTTTGTAATTTCATTCCAGGAACAGCACTTGGATTTCATTCTGCAGCTTCCAGAGGAATTCTGGAGACTGCCAGGAAAGGGAAAGGCGCCCAGTTGTCACCAGTTTGTCACGGGTGTCCAGCAGGATCAATGGGAGAGCTCAGTGCTCTGCAAAGCCACCAAGAGCCCCTTCCCTGTCCTTTCCCGATGGTAAATCCAGGACGTGAGCATGGAGCACCCAAAGCTTAAAGCCTGGGGAATGAAACCGAGGAGACCACAAGGAAACCTTGGAAAAGCTGGGATTTGGGCCATGGAGATCCCTGGATGTGCCCAAAGAGGTGAGAAAAGAATGTTCTCCCTGTAGACCTGGCAGTGGTGAAGGTGGGAATCCAGCACTGAGCATGGACCTTGTGCTTCCATTCCCAAAAGGAGGTTGGAAAATTGCTCTGGAAAAGGATGGAAGAAACTACTCAAGGACTGGGAAAAATGCCCCGGGCTGAGCTTGACTGGATGGAAAATGGGATTCCATGGGATAAGAACATCCATGGGGAGGAAAAGGCAAGGCAGGAGGACTCACTGCCATCCTAGGGAAGGCAGAACAGGAAAATTAAAATGGGAAACCAGCCTGGATTTCTTGGAAGAGGTGGGAGCTGAGCACAAGCTTCACCAAGAGCCTCCTTCCAGGGATAACTCCCGGATGCAGAGAGCCAGGAATTCCCCAGACCCCTGAGTGAAGCTGCAAATCCAGGATGGGGGGAGGCTCAGGGTGGATACTGGGAAGATTTCATGGGAAGGGTGGTCCAGGGGTGGAATCCCCATCCTGGGAAGGATTTAAAGCCCTGTGGATGTGGCACTTGGGGACATGGGGCAGGGGTGGCCTTGGCAGTGCTGGGGAATGGTTGGACTCAATCTCAGAGGGTTTTTCCAACCTAAAGGATTCCATAATTCCATCTTCTTCCAGAGGACACCAGCACTGAGCAGAAAAGCCCTGCACACATCCCAAGCTGCTCCGCAGACCCCACAATTCCATCTGGGATCATGGTCAGTCAAACGCTGCCAGCCCAAGGCCCCTCCAGCTCACCCCAAATTGGGTGGAAAACCAAAATTCCCGATGAGACCCAGCTATTTCAGCTGGAGGAGGAACACAAAGCAGGAGCCAAGAAGAGCAGCATTCCCACAAAAAACAAAGCTGGAATTCTGCCGTGTCAGGCTCAGGTTTTGAAACTGATGAAGATGTGGGAAAACAGAAACTCTCTTCTCTTTACTCCATTCAAAGTTGGGTTTCATTAACCTTGGAAGGCTCTTCCCCAGTCCCCTCTCACAACCACCCAAATGTCATGGCCGAAATTAGACAAATTTTTCATCCTTCTGCTCCTGCCATGCCGAATTTCTGCAATCGTCTGGAATATCCTTCTCCTCCTCCTCTTTATAAAACACTCCATGGGAAATATTTCCATTTTGACAATGGGGTTTTGATGGTTGAGCCTCAGGGTTCATTTTTAATTGGAGCAATTTTTTCCATTTGCTAACGACGCCTGCTTGAAATCCATTGTACCATCCATTAATTTGTCAAGGGAAAAATAATGCCCTAATCCATCTCTCTCATTAATTTCCTATTATGTGAGCTGTGGTTCTCTGGAATGGACAAAACTTTAATAGTGAAATTGCACTTCACGTCCTGTATTTTATGCTAAAAAATCAATGGAAAGGAAGCTGTTGGATTCCCACACTGGAATTCTCCATAATTTTGTGGTTTTGACAAGAGACTTTTGGGCAAACGCAGAATCCCGCACAAAATGTGCCCATCCAAGCAACTGGAAGTGAAAATCAGGGTGGTTGAGAAAGAAGTTCTTCAGTCAACCCTGATAAATAACTTCCACTGAGGAACAGATTCCCTCTTATCCCAATGTTTAACTGCTGGCTGTTCAGTGGGGTTAATAAACCTTCAGGAAATGGGTTTAAATATCAACACGGCTTTTAATCCTGCTGAATTCCCAGCCTCCTGCAGCAGCTCCGCTTCTAATCCGGGCTGCTTCTCTGTGCAGCACTGAGCAAACACCTCTAATTCCTCATTTTTTAACCATTTTCCCCCTTTTCACACGAGGTTTGAGGTTGTGATTCCAAGATCATTGGCACTGGATCATAAAATCATGGAATCGTGGAATGGTTTAGGCTGAAGAGACCTTAAAGCTCATCCTGTGTCAATGCCCATGGCAGGGACACCTCCCACTGTCCCAGGCTGCTCCCAGCCCCAATGTCCAGCCTGGCCTTGGGCACTGCCAGGGATCCAGGGGCAGCCACAGCTGCTCTGGCAATTCCAGCCCAGCCCCTGCCCACCCTCCCAGCCAGCAATTCCCAATTCCCAATCTCCCATCCAGCCCTGCCCTCTGGCACTGGGAAGCCATTCCCTGGCTCCTGGCCCTCCAGGCCTTGTCCCCAGTCCCTCTCCAGCTCTCCTGGAGCCCCTTTAGGCCCTGCAAGGGGCTCGGAGCTCTCCCTGGATCCTTCCCTTCTCCAGGTGAACATTTACAGCCTTTCCTCCCAGCCCACAGAAAATACGGAGAAACAGGATTTACAAGGGTTGGAGGGACAGGACACAGGGAATGGCTTCCCACTGCCAGAGGGCAGGGAGAGATGGGATATTGGGAAGGAACTAAAAATACCAATTTCTACATCCTTAAAATGAGAAATAAAGAATTCAGTGTGGATTTAATCCTGTCTGGATGCAGCAGGGGAGGCAGAGGGTGCAAACCTCTCCGTTCCAGGAGCACCCGGACAATGCCACGCGTCCGCCTTCGGCTGGAGGCGGGCAGGGAATGTGCTCCGGGCGGGATGATCACACTTCCAATGTTTAATATTGCCTGTGCAGAGAGAGCAGAGAGGTCACTGCCAGTTTAATCCCAGCAGGCAGGGAGGATATTCCTGCTCACATTTCACAGGAGCACATTAAAGCTATTTACAGAGCTTGCCACTGCAGGGCTGGGAATGGGGCTTGGTGGAGTCGTGGATCCTAATGCAGGAGCTAAATCTCTGTGGCAGGAAGGAATGAGGGGTTCTTTCCCAGCTGTACAAATCCACTACAGCTCCTTTTCCCTGCGGTGGGATGGCATTATGGAGCCAGGCTGGGAGAGCTGGGAATGTTCAAACTGGAGAAGGCTCCAGGGAGAGCTCCGAGCCCCTTGTAGGGCCTAAAGGGGGATTCTAAAAAAGTGGGAAAGCAACGTTTTACACTGAGAAATAGTGATAGGACAAGGAGGAGTGGATAAACTAAAAGAGAAGAGACTTAGGTGGGAGATTGGGAATTGCTGGCTGGGAGGGTGGGGAGGGGCTGGGCTGGAATTGCCAGAGCAGCTGGGGCTGCCCCTGGATCCCTGGCAGTGCCCAAGGCCAGGCTGGACATTGGGGCTTGGAGCAGCCTGGGACAGTGGGAGGTGTCCCTGCCATGGCAGGGCTGGGAATAGATGGGATTTAAGGTCCTTTTCCAGTCCAAACCAATCTGGGATTCCATGAGTAAAAATGGGAACTGAGGCCTAAGTGACAAACACCATCCTCACTCCTGGCCAACCACTAGAAATGACAATTTTTTGTGATTTTTTTAAACATTGGGTAATTCTATAATTACATCACTGCACATAATGAAAAATAATTCAATATAATCCATCTACCCGGTCTCCTTTTAATTCTTAAAAGGCATTTCCGTGGTTTTCCAGAAGAAGTCCAACGCAGCCACCACAAAGCCACAGCGGAGTCTTGGCTCTGTATCAAGATTTGGGGTTAATTTAAATTGATTTTCAACATAACCTTATTGCAGACAAATTAATCCTGATTTATTTTGCATTGCAGAACAGCAATTCCTGAACATGACAGAAGTTCAGGTCCAGGGATGGAAGGAGGGAAGGGAAGGGAAGGGAAGGGAAGGGAAGGGAAGGGAAGGGAAGGGAAGGGAAGGGAAGGGAAGGGAAGGGAAGGGAAGGGAAGGGAAGGGAAGGGAAGGGAAGGGAAGGGAAGGGAAGGGAAGGGAAGGGAAGGGAAGGGAAGGGAAGGGAAGGGAAGGGAAGGGAAGGGAAGGGAAGGGAAGGGAAGGGAAGGGCCAAAGTGAATCCAGCTCTGGGTGTTCCAGGTCCAACACCTGGCAGTGGAATTATGTAAAACATGAGGGAAAAATTTCCTACCAACTTCTTCACGGCTGGAAATCAACCTCTATTAGACAAGGCCAGATCCAGCCTTGAGGTCCTTAAAAAAAGAAAGTCTTGAATTCCAGCTGAGGTTTGTGACTTTTCACACTCTGCTGCCTGTGGTCATTTCTGTGCCCTGCTGAACTTGGGGTAAAAATCAGGATGTCCAGTTAATTTTCCTTCATGAATTTTGATGCAGGAGGTAGTTTGTCATAAAAGGTGGCTTGTACTATTTTTAGCCACTGTTTGATAAGTTTTTAAAAATACCTTCAGACTTCCATGGTTTTAAGATGCAGCATTTTAATGTCACATATTCACTGAGGAATTGCTGATGTGGTGACAGCTCCTCCTAAAAATAAAAACTATTTCCATTCCACAAAATAATGTAAAAATACACTTTAAAGTTGATTTTTGGGCAGAGATCATTGTCTAACAGGGAAGTGGGCTGGAGCTGGGAAGGGGCTGTGACTTCCCACCCCAGCTCCTTTGGGATTCTGGATTCCATGTCCTTGACATGCTCCTGAAAATCCCTTATTCCTTGGAAAACCTCTCTTCCCTGCCAGCTGAGCAGGCAGGATGCTTGCCTGCAGTGGCATTTTGCAGGACAAGGGCTTGAATGTGATGTAAATCTTGCCCCAGTCTCTAATTAAAGCCCCTAACGAGCCACAGGGACACATGGGACCGGCCAGGCTCTGGCAGGGCAGGATGAACAACAGGATAACTCTTTTTCCAAGGGAAATTCATGGCAGGGCCCTCAGATTGTTGTGTAACTTTGCCACAGTGACTGGCCAAAGAATTACTGAGCAATTTGCAGCCTGGGGAAGGCTTTAGATCATTCAGGCTGCGCACAAAACATTAAATTTTAGCCTCTTACCCTGTACAGAGCCCGAGGTTGGGTCTGGCTACAGCACAGCCACATTCCTTTAGCAGGAAATTCCCTTTTTTCCCGTATTTTATCATTCTTTTTGCGGCTGATGCCACATGACCCTTTGATTCATTTGCACATTAAACCTGGATCAGGCTCAAAAAATTTATCCAGTATTGCAAATAGTATTTATTTACTGATTTTGTTGGTTAATCATGGAATCCTGGAATGGTTTGGGTGGGAAGGGATCTTAAATCCCATCCCATTCCAGCCCTGCCATGGCAGGGACACCTCCCACTGTCCCAGGCTGCTCCCAGCCCCAATGTCCAGCCTGGCCTTGGGCACTGCCAGGGATCCAGGGGCAGCCACAGCTGCTCTGGCAATTCCAGCCCAGCCCCTCCCCACCCTCCCAGCCAGCAATTCTCAATTCCCAGCATCCCATTTAAATCTCTCCTCTTTTAGTTTATCCAACCTGTCCTCATCCTACATCCTCACTCAGTATCCTGAAATATCAGGACATAAAAAGATCCATGAAAGGATTTAACAGCAAAGGATCTGACTGTCAAAAGCCTCCCTTAACAACATCTGAGATTATTCTGAGCATTAAACCCAGGAATTATCAGCAAACAAACACCTCCCCTTGTGGAACATCCCAACCCTTCCTCTTGGAGTGGGGAACAGAGACATTAAAAGCCTAAGAAGGTTTCTAAAACTCCTTCCAGCCCCTTGGTGCTCCTTCCCATCCATTTGTTCCAAGGGCCTCGGGGCCACAGAATTCTCCGTGTAACTCAGGGAAGTAAATGTTGATTTATTTGAAATATCTCCTGTGGCTCCCTCCCCTACAGCAAAAGCTCTGCGTTATTTATTCTGGGAAGTAAAACAGAGTTCTCTGAAGGTAAAAATAGGGAATTGATGCTCTTTTCTTATCCACTGTTCTGTTTTCCCTCGTGCTCCACAGCTCCTGGACTTTCTGCCTGTTCAGAGCACCACGTTTACTCCCCCAGGCTCCACGCTGGGTCTCTTCTGTCCCATTCCTTGTTGGAGTTGTTGCTCAGCCAGTGCTTTTCCCTGCCTGCAAACATTCCCTGGACAAGCTCCACACAAAACTGCAGGAATACACAATTCTTTCAAAACTTTCACGGTGAACATGGAATTTATGGAATCACTAAGTTTGAAAAGCCCTGGAGTGCAACCACCAACCCAGCAGCATGGTCACCACCACCCCACATCCTCAAGTGCCACGTCCATGTGTTTTCTGAATGTTTCCAGGGATTTAACTCCGCCACTTCCATGGGAAGTCTGTTCCACAGCTTGACAAGCCCTTCAATGGAGAATTTTTCCCCAATATCCAACCTAAGCCTCCCTTGGTGCAGCTTGAGGCTGTTTCCTCTGGTCCATGTACTTCAGGAGCATTGATTTCCTGAACCTTCAAAAATAATCCTGCACTATTCACGAGATCTGAAGGATTTCGGGGAATACAGCGGAGTGTCCATGGAAGGAGAAGTAGAGGGGGAAGAGGAGAGCAAAACCAAGCTCAATCAGCACCACAGGGGAAGCACAGAGTGAAATTACACCATCCAACGGAACTGGAAGGTGGGATCATGTGGAGTTTTATCCCATGGAGGTAAAAAAGCCAGGATAATGCTCCTTGTGAGAGAAACAGTCTGGAGAAGGATGTGGGAGCAGTGGGATGGTTCTGGCTCATCTGGTGCCACCTTCCTGCTCAGGCAGGGTCATCCCAGAGCACATGGCACAGGAGTGCATCCAGATGCCTCTGGAATATAGCTCTGGCTATATCTCTGGATATATCCATATCTTGTTCCAAGATATATGAAATAAACTCAGCATATAAAAATAATAACAGTTGTGTTGATACGAGCTCTGAAAAGGACATAAATTCATTTTTTGGGCAAAGATTATGACCCTGAATCAGCTTTTTCCTTCCAAGAGGATATTTAAGCTGCTGAGCTTGGAACTCCCACTTTGGAAAGGGGACATCTCCAAATGATGGGATCATTTCAGCTGGAAGAGGTCTCCGGGGGTCCAACTGCTCAAAGAGACAGCCAGAAGCATCTTCATCTTATTATTTTATATTTTGTATTTTATACTCTTGATCCCTGGTGCCAAACTCATCCTAATTCCACTAAAAATCCATGAAGGTTCCAAAGCAAATCCCCTCAAATTCCGTGGCATTGCAGGTGTCGGACAGCCTGACCTTTCCAACGACTCATTATTAAGAGACAGCCAAAAGCAACTTCATCTTATTATTTTATATTTGGTATTTTATATTTTCTATTTTGTGTTTTATATTTTGTATTCTTGATCCCCGGTGTCAAACCAATCCTGATTCCACTAAAACCTGCAAAACTTCCAAAGCAAAGTTGGAGGAACCAAGGAAAACAAAATGTTTGAGTAGGGAATTCAGTGCCATTGATAAATGGATCCCTTTTTCCTAATTCCCACTCTGCCCTAATTTCCCACTTTGGCAGCCCTTACGAGGCTCGGAAGCTGTTGGAAGCTGTTGGAACCACAAGGATATTTTCTAATGCTTTTTTCAAAGATTTTCCTATTAATCTTTGTAAGTCCCCCTCAAATTCCGTGTTGGACAGCCTGACCTTTCCAACGACTCATTATTGACCAGAAAATAACACTCCCACCAAACTCTGCTCTTTGAGAGGGAAACCTTCCGAGTTAATTGTGAGGAAATGATTCTGCTGGAAAACGTGGCTGCAGGTTCTTGTGTCAAGGCAGATATTGGAAAATATTAATTCCTTTTGCAAGAGGTACAGGATTAGAATTGATGAGGGCAGCATCCCCTAACGAGCTGCGATGATGAAGTGTTTGTGCTCGGGGCTGGGGGGATGAGATGCCTGAAGGAGCTTTTCCAATTAGGAACAGATTCCGTGGGAAGCAGAAGGGAAACACTGCTGGATCTGGAGTAGTGGGAGATCAAATCAAAGCTCTCAGGGCCTTATAAATGCAAAGCAAAATATAAATACAAACACAATTTGGGAGTGTTGAGGTTTGAGAATTAACAACAGCTCTAAATTGAGATTTGCAATTATGAGTCTCTAAAATAACACGAAAAACTATAAACGTATACAGGAAACTGGTGGGATTATCCCAGGTGGGACAGCAGCAGGAATTTCCCCATGGAAAGGGTGCTCAGGCCTTGGCAGGGGCTGCCCAGGGAGCTTTGGAGTGCCCAGCCCTGGAGGTGTCCAAGGAATTCCTGGAGGTGGCACTCAGAGCTCTGGGCTGGGGACAAGGTGGGCACAGCTGGACTCAGTGTTCTGGGAGGGCTTTTCCAACCTCAGGGATCCTGGGAATATTTCTGATCAGTTCTAACCAGCCCTTCCCTGACTCCAGGTGCCCTCCAGGAAGGGATCGGTGTTTCAGGGCAGTGGATGATCCTGGCTGGGTGTGATCTATATCCAAGAGCTCAACTGTTCCCCTGGGCTTAATGAGGATCATAAAATCCAGGGAGAGCATCATTTGCATCTCCAGGCTGCGTAATCCTGCTCATGGTGTGCCTTGAACAGCTCATCAGGAGCTCTGGAGAACAGAGTCACTTTATTGTCCTAAAACTTGTACAATGAGAATAAACCCGGATCCCTCAAGGCTCTTCTGGCGGATAATTCATCTTCCTCGAAGACTGCGCTGATAAAGAAATAAATAAGTCCCACAGAGCCGCTCTTCAAGGTCTTTGCCAGTCATCCATTCCCCAGATCCTGCTGCTTCCTCAAGGTGAATGCTCAGGAATATGCATAATTCACCAGCTCTCTTTGTTTATCTGTCTCACCATCACCCAGCGCGTTCCCGTCCTCCCTTTGAACATCTCTGCCAAGCGGAGTCTCCAAGAGCAAACACGAAGGGGAAAAAACAAGATACCGACATCATAAAAACCTC
This sequence comes from Aphelocoma coerulescens, assembly GCF_041296385.1. Classification (NCBI taxonomy): domain Eukaryota; kingdom Metazoa; phylum Chordata; class Aves; order Passeriformes; family Corvidae; genus Aphelocoma; species Aphelocoma coerulescens. The sequence continues at coordinate 66,887,367 of NC_091019.1, forward strand.
AATGTCTTCGGGGCAGGGTGTAAAGCATCCCTAAGATGCCAAGAGAAACAGGATAGACAGAAAAGAGCAGGAGACCGGATCTGCGCTTGTTTTGTAAGGAAGAAAATCACAGAGACGTTAAAGTTGGGAAAGAACTCGCAGCTCATCAAGAGCAACCATTAAAGCAGCACAATTCGGGTGCAAAACTTTGCCCTTGGCAACTTTTTCAAACCTGCTCGGTGTGAAAAGAGGGAATTGGTGGAAGGCCCATCCCTGGAAGTGTTCCAAAAGCCCCAGGATGTGGCACTCGAGGCACCCCAGAAGTCCTGGGCAGGAGCTCAGGGCTCCCCCAGAGCTGAGAACAAACGAAACTCACTCCACACCTCACCCTGCACCCAGGACTGGACATGAGATGACACAAAGACTCCGGGGGCTTCCAGCCTTCCCTGAACATCTGGGAATCGCCCCAAAGGGAGTTGGTCCTAAATTATTTCAAACAGGGCAGAAACTCCAGGGGAAGAGGATCAAATCCAGGATCACACTCTGTCTGTGCCACAGCATCATCTCCTGGATCAAGGTCAAAAGTGATCTGAGCACAAGGACCAGGATGATCCCAAAGGGGCTGAACTGAGCGCCAGGAGATCCCAAAGGGGCTGAACTGAGGGCCAGGAGATCCCAAAGGGGCTGAACTGAGCGCCAGGGAATACCAAAGGGGCTGAACTGAGCACCAGGAGATCCCAAAGGGGCTGAACTGCGGGCCAGGAGATCCCAAAGGGGCTGAACTGAGCACCAGGAAAATCCCAAAGGGGCTGAATGGAGCGCCAGGGAATACCAAAGGGGCTGAACTGAGCACCAGGAGATCCCAAAGGGGCTGAACTGAGCACCAGGAGATCCCAAAGGGGCTGAACTGAGGGCCAGGAGATCCCAAAGGGGCTGAACTGAGCGCCAGGAAGATCCCAAGGGCCAGGAAGATCCCAAATGGGCTGAACTGGAATGAGTTGTAGCCACAGCCAAAAATCTCCCCAGTCTCTGAGAGCCTGGGATTAAACTTCCTCAGCCAGACCCCAGATTTACCATGAAAACCAGGAGAAAATCCTGGAGAATCCCGTTCCATCAATGGAATTGCAGGCTTGTTGAAAGCTTCGCAGAGAACTTCTCATGGTGAAGTCACAAATAAATAAGAGAGATTTTAAAAGTCTCCTCTACCACGTCAATATTTCCCAGGAACCTGAGGGAGTTATCTGCGAGTCATGGGCGGGGCATGGATGGGCCATTAACAGAAGATGGTCCGGAGGGAGGGGACAAGGAAACCCTGCCCCACCCGGTTCCAACAGCTCATGGGGACGGTAATAGAAGACACTGCAACCCAGGGCACTGAAGAACATCTCTGAGAAGAGAATCTGAACTCCAGAACACAAAATAAATCCATTTCTTATGGAATCCTCCTTGTTTCCACACATCTCCATGACCTTCTGCGTCATGAGGAGCAACATCAGCTCCCAGAATAACAGGATGGCTGAGAGATCCATGGATACACCGGGAGGGGCAGGCAGAGTGGGATTAAATGGGAATGTTTAACCTCTGGATGCTGCACTGGAGAAATCCATGCTGGAAGGTGCCTGGAGAGACTTGTGCTGCTTTTTTTTTTATATATTTTATTTTCATGGGAGAAAAGCTGGAGAAGAGCCAGGAGAAAACTGCCAGGATAAGTCAAAGGTTAAAGAAAATTTCTTATTTGGGAATATTCAAAGGAACCGCTGGGTTTGTTCATCAAAAGGAAGAAAATGAGAGGGAATGTTATAAACATGGGACCACTTCCGCAAGGAGAAGGGAAAACCACTTTAATCTCAGGAAGAAAGGCAGGATAAGAAGCAGCAGTTGGAAGCTAAAATCAGGGAAATTAGAAGTGGAAAAAGGATTTTTTTTTTTTTTCCAAACAAAGAATTATAATTACTGGGATGGACTGTTAATCATTGGAATGTTTCTCTTCCACACCTGGAGAGCAGCTCAATGTGGGGATCTGGAGGAGCAAATTCCAGAGGGAAAATCCCAACATTTTTTAGGATTCTAAATGAATCCTTTAGGGAAACAGCCCAAGAAGAGGATTTCTTTAAAAATCTCCAAGTGGGAAGGTGTGGGAATCATTGGAGGAGGACAACCTGGATTAGAAAGAGGAAAACTGGGAAAACAGAGAGGAACAGAAAGTCCTTCCCACATTTAGGCCTCATTTTGGCGAGCTGGGTGAGTCCCACCAGCAGCAGGATGGGAACTTTTCTATGGGAAAGTTGAGATAAAGCACAACATTGACCCCGGAGGAGGAGTTTGGGACCACCCTAAGGAGTCAGCAGGGCCAGGGGGTGGCTCCTTGTGGGGACAAAGAACAGGAAGGTGGCACCTCCGCCCTGAGGCTGCTGTTCCATGGGGACCTGGTTTCAGTGGGATTCTCCAGCACTTGGAATGTTGAGGCAGAGCTGCAAATATGACCCCACACACCCCACAATGGAAACGAGCGGAAATGGCCTCAAACTGCAGCAGGAAATGTTTCTGTTGGATATGGAGAACAATTTCTTCCAGAAAAGTTGTAAAATTCTGGAAAAGACTTCCCAGGGCAGTGGTGGAGTCCCCGAACCTGGAAGTGCTCAAAAAACACGTGGATGTGGCACTTGGGGACGTGTTTTGGTGGTGACCATGGTGGTGCTGCGTGATGGTTGGACTTGATGATCCTGGAGGGCTTTTCCAACCTGGACAACTCTGTGATTCCATGAAACGCTGTGCAGGTTCTTTGGAACTTCCCAAAAATTTATCGAAGGGCTTCACTGTCAAGTTGAAAGAGCCAAGGGAAAAATGGGAATGTTCATGTCCACATCAGCCTTGTCTTTGCTTTCTGGCCTCATCCGTGCTCAGGATACAGGAGAAGATGGAACCAAAGTGCTCCAAGGTGGAAGAACAGGCTGATAACCCAATATTCCAAAAGGAAAAAGATCTGGAAGCACAAAGCAGCATCAGCAATTCCCATAAATGCTCAGATGTGGGAGCAGATCCAGGAAAGGCACAAAAAGAAGAAACAGCAAATTTCAGGGATAAACTGAAATTCCAAGTGTTTTTCATAGGGGTCTGTGCCCCGAAGAATCCACAGGAGTGGGGGCTCATTCCCAAAGCTCTGCTGGAGGGTTTATCTATCTTATTCCATGTTTATCCCATTAACATGTTAATCCATGTTTATCCATGTGATTCCCATTCATGCCTCCAGTAAATCCCTGCACACCATTCCAGAGAAAACACGGAATGACCAAAGCATTGCAAGACACCATCGAGAGGCCATGAAAGATGTGAATTATCTGCAAATAAGGACTGAAAACAGCTTTTCATGGAAGTGAATCCCAAAAATCTAAGGAAGGGATTGTTAAAGGAGTCCCATTAATAACGGATTCTTTGGAAATGGCTTTATAAGGTCAGGGAGAGGACACCAGGAGAAGATAATTTGCATTTAAGATCAAGTTCCAGTGATGTTTTCTAACAAGTATCACATCCTTACCACAAAGGTTCAGCAACTTCTCATTTTTCAATTAAAAACATCATTTTTAAAGTATTCATTTCCTTTTTAAAAATTCAGAATCCACAGTAATAATATTTTAACTTCGTTTAAACTCTTTCAGCTACCTGAAATTTGCATTTCTGATCTTTGGCAATTTCTTTTTGACCAATTTTCAGCAAAGCAGAAAGGAGCCTCCTTTACAAATAATCAGGGGAAAAGCTGCCACAAAACTTCATTTTCTTGAATGCATTTTCCTCTAAAAACCATGAGATTTAATGATGTCATCTGGATTAATATCACCAGGAGAATTAGCGAGGAGTGATCCTGGAGGGGCGAAGGCAAAAACGAGGAGAGAGATTTAATTAGACTTGGAAAAGTTAATGAGGAGTTGTTTGTAATCCATGAAAAAACCAGCGAAGATTTCAGTCGGTGCAAGAGGCATCTCAGCACTGATTCGCTGCTGACTAATTGGAAAAGTAATTAAAGTGCGCTTGTACAAAGCCCCCATCCAGGGAGGGAACAATGGGATACAGAGAGGGATAAGTGAGACGAGTTTTAAGCACATTAATCAGAAGTGAGAGTGAAGGAACCCTGGTTTTAACGAATTGGAGATAATTCCTGCCCATTCCCAACCCGGTTTCCCACCAGGCAGGGATTTGGACTCCGCCTGAGCTGGGGAGGTCAAGCTCTTGTCAGACACTCCTGAAATAGCTGCAGCTTCCAGAAAATCATGGAAAAGAGATTGTGTTAAACTGCTCAAATATCTCAGTAACTCTGAGGGAGAAAAGCCAGGGATTGGGAAGAGTTGGGAGATCTCTGGGAGGATGTGGACTCATGGAATCACTGAGGTTGGAGAAACTCTCCAAGGCCAAGCTGTGATGGATCAACATCTTCTCAGCCAGCCCAGAGCTCTGAGTGCCACCTCCAGGAATTCTTTGGACACTTCCAGGGATGGGCACTCCAAAGCTCTCTGGGCAGCCCCTGCCAAGGCCTGAGCACCCTTTCCATGGAGAAATTCCTGCTGCTGTCCAGACCATCAAGTCCAAGCCTCAACTCAGCACCAGCCCCACACTCATGACTGAATGACCAACTCTTTGGGTTTATTGGGAAAGGTTCAGCTGTGCCTCCTCCTGTTAACTCCAGGGAAACTTCCCTGCCAGGAAGGGGGGAAAGATTCTCCAGCAAAAGTACAGGGAAGAGATAAACAGAGCAAACCAAATCTTGCTGCCACGAAAACGCCCAAAGGAATAAAAACATTTTCCTTCTGTGCAAAGCCGAAAGCTTCAGGTGCTCAGCTGAAGGATTCTGGTGATTTGCCCAACAATTCATTAGGGAGGGCATTTAATTGACCTTCACTGCCTGTTTTCTCATTAAGAACCTGAAATATGGATCCCAGATCAAGCAAAGCCTGCAGCCTCACCCTGTCCACCCTAATTCCATCAAACTGGAGTATCCCAGAATCCCAGATTGTTTTGGACTGGAATGGACCTTAAAGCCCATCCAGTGCCACCCCTGCCCTGCTCCCAGCCCCAATGTCCAGCCTGGCCTTGGACACTGCCAGGGATCCAGGGGCAGCCAAACTTTTCTGTCTTTAACTCACACCAGGTCTAACTGGAGCATTCAGCACCAGGAAATCCCGGGGATTTATCCACACCCCACTTCCCTGGACGTGCCTGCCTCCTCATCCACTTTTTCCATGTCCACTGGAGAGGTCAAGGTTGGATATCAGGGAAAATTCCTTCACTGACAGAGTGGTCAAACATTGGGACAGATTCCCACGGCAGTGGTGGAGTCCCCATCCCTGGAAGTTCCAAACCCACATGGATGTGGCACATCAGGATGTGCTGGGACTCAGCCCAAGGCTGGACTTAATCCTGGAGATTTTTCCCACTTTAACGATTCTCTTTTGTTTTTTTTTCCAACACTTCCAAGATGTGCTGCTGGGAGCATTCCCACCTCCTCGGTGGCTCTCCCAGCTCCTCTGCAAGTGCTCTCTCCATCCTGGAACATCAGGGCTGCACTGACCTCCTTCTATATTACAAAACCCCAAGTATTTCGGAACTTTAACTCAACTTTTCATCTCCAACTCCCGGATTCCTGTGTGAAAACACAGCTCTGCCTTTTATTCCCGAGCACCAGAGAATTCCATAAAGCACTGCAGTCATCCATAAAGTCATGAAAAAGGGAACGGATTCCCACTGCAGCTCCAAAAACCCCACAACAGGCGGGGTTCTTATCTCCTAAACATCCCTGACATCTTCCAGGGATTTATTTATTAATGCCTATTATGAGCACGCGGATAACACACAAGCACGGCCGTCTTCCATATTTTATAAAACAAGGAGAAAAGGAGTCGGTGCTGAGGAAACTGCCAGAAATTTCGCTCAAAAGGGACCCCAGAGATGTCTGGCAGCTTTAGGAAGGAAGGAGAAGACAGTGACAATCTGTGCAGGAGAGAAGGTACACCGGGCCAACTCCTCATCCAGAGTTTTTGAATCAGACATCCTCTTTTTTCCTGATGATAAGGAAAAAATTCGGCTTCCTGATTTTGTTGAATCTTTTTGGCACTTTCCCACCAGATTCTGGCACTTCTCAGCTCCCGTTTTTTCCACAGAGGCATCCCCACTGTCACAGGACAGGGATTTACACCACAAATCAGCACTTCAGGGCACTCCCCTTTTTTTTTTTCACATTTCCCTTCTTTCCCAGAGCTTTACCCCAAGCACAGAAATTTATGATCGGTGAAATTTATTTATTTTTTGGTGAAATTTATGATCACCAAAAATCCCAGTAACTCTTAGGGCAGGGAGCATCACTCTCCTTTTCCAGCATTTCTCTCTCTCTGGATCATCCCCTGTTCATTTTTTCTCCCTGTTGCTGCTGTTTTGTCCCTTGCAGGACAAAATCCCAGGAAATTCAAACATCCCAGCCATGGGGCTTCCTATTCCAAAGGTTTGGCTCCTTGGATGAGGAGCAGGAGGTCTGACCACCCAAAAAAAGGTGATTATTAATTTATTTCCCCAAAAACAACATGGTCCTTGAGCATAAGCGGCCTGGTGCTGATCCCTAAATTACAGCTGGCTCCCAGTTCCACCTGGAAGAGGATTTAGGAGGGAAAAAAGGGAGAAAATGTCACTGGAAACACTGAAAATGAGGAGGGGGATGGATCTGATGATCCCAGAGCAGAGATGGAACGCAGGTGAGGAAGGTGGATGTGTCAGGGATAATGAGGAGTATCTGCAGGGAGAGAAATCAAGGAATTTTACCTGAAACAGCAGGAGATGAGGATGGGAAGGACACAGAAGTGACGGGGCGGCTGGAGCACGGAAGTGCAGAACAGGAAAGGAAATGCAGGGCTGCCCAAAAGCCAAGGAGCAGCTGGAAGGGGAAGGGACAAAGAGGACACCAGGTGACCCCAGTGCCACCAGCACCTGGCCTGAACTGGGGGAGCCTGGAGCTCCAGAAAGGGGGGTGAGAGCTGGAGCTGGTGTCCCTGCACATCTCCGGGGCCAGGGGAGAGCTGGAGGAGAGGGAATGATGAGCTGGGATGAGTGTGGAGCATGGAGAGAGGGGCCCTGGGCTGTGTGAGGGGTGAAACCTGGATTGAAGAGTGGGAAAATTGGGCTGAAAAGGAAAAAAGGGATGTGCAGAGCTGATGGATGGAGCATGGAAATGGAAAGGGAAGGGCAGCCACGGGGAGAGAATGGATCAAATGTGAGGGATGGAAGCAAAGAGGCTCTGGGTGAAGGAGAGGATGTGGAGGTGGTGACTTGGTGACATCACCTTCATGGAAAACACATCCCTAATCCCACAGATTTAGTCTGGGATCAGGCCCTGCAGTCTGGGTCTGTTGGTTTCAAGCTGGACTGGTTTGAGCCTAGGCTGAGGATTAATTTGATGTGGCTGCCTGCAGAGCAAGGTGGAACTCTGTGCCTCAGCCACTCCTTTCCGATCCTGTTCCCAATCCCATTCCCTGTTTCTTTGGAACATTTCCCCACCCCACTGTCACATCTTCCCTGCCCCTCTTTGAATCACCGGCACCAGGAGGTTTCTGTGCTTCTGGGGTTATTCTCTCTCCTCTCAGCACCTCCAAACTGAAGGTGAAAAATTAACTGAGAGGAGAAAACGATGCCAAGGCTGACTTGAGGAGACCTCCCTTTCCTACAAAACCCAGAATCCAGGTCCTCTTGGCATTTGTTTTCTGGAGATAGACATTAGTGCTGGGCAGGACGCCAGAATGACCGAGATGTTTTGAAACAGTAAAACCTTTTCCATTTCATGTGAATCCCATTTGAAACATCTAAATTTTATGTCTCAGCCATCGCTGGCAGACATTAAATCATCTTCGACACCACAATTAAAAACAGATTAATACTCACTCGAGACGAGGCTCCTCTCAACAAGCAACAAAATCAGGGAACGCCATAAGGACCAGAATAAAAATCCACTTGCAGGGGGAACAGCAAACATTTAAATGCATTTTCTTCCTGAGGTTTGGCATTTCTGTGTGCAGGGATAGAGCCCCTGGGAGAGACTGGAGGAGTCAGAGGAGCTCACGAGGAAAACAAAATAAAACCCAGTTCACTCTGAGAGATTAATTAACAATTCCAATGTTCTGTAGGAATTGTGGAATGGTTTGGGTGGGAAGGAGCTTAAAGCTCATTCCATTCCCACCCCTGCCATGGCAGGGACACCTCCCACTGTCCCAGGCTGCTCCCAGCCCCAATGTCCAGCCTGGCCTTGGGCACTGCCAGGGATCCAGGGGCAGCCCCAGCTGCTCTGGCAATTCCAGCCCAGCCCCTGCCCACCCTCCCAGCCAGCAATTCCCAATTCCCAATTCCCCATCCAGCCCTGCCCTCTGGCACTGGGAAGCCATTCCCTGGGTCCTTTCTTGGAGGGCTTTTCCAAGCTCAGTGATTCCATGATTCTCTAAGTTTGCTGGGAACTCTGAGCTCAGAGCAGATGTGGAGAGTTGGACAGCTCAGGGCTGAAGTCTCTGGGTGAGAACTCTCAGCTTTTCCTCTGAAGGAGAAGTTCCCTCAGGGCTTTGTGAGCTCTCTGTGTCCTGCAGCCACAAACTCAGCCAGAGACACGGGGACACCTCACACCTCTCCAACAGATCCTGAAATGCAGTTTTATTGCCTTCACAGTGCTCCAGCAGCTCAGAGCTGCCATGAAACATTCCACACCCCGCCTCCAGTGATGGAAAGCAGTGCAGAGGGTGGGTGCTCTGCTCCACTTGGGGGTTCAGGAGCCAGGAGACTCCACTCCCTCTGAGTGACCAGCACGGATCCATTTATTCCTTTGGTACAAGAAACAAGACAAATAACCTGGGGAGCCCGGGCTGTTTGTGGTGCACACACATCAAGAACGAGCAGTGGCAGACATTCCTCACCCTGGATACATCCTCTTTATTATTTATAAACCCCAAAAACAGCCCAGCCACATTCCTTATCAACAAATATCCTTGGAACAAGCAAACTGAAGGTGCTCCTGAACCCAGTGATGGATCAGGGATGTCAGAAGGGCCCTTCTTGCAAACTCCATGGGGTTACTGCAGTCAATAAATGAGCTCTAAGTTTTCTCTGAGGCCAAGAGCAGCGAGAGGAGTGTGTAAGGAAGTCTGGGTTATTAATCTGAGAGCTCCTGCCTGCTGGTCAGTTCATCAACCTCAGAAACATCAGCAATTTATTCCAGTGATCGCCCTGAGAAGTCTTTCTGCTGTGTCCTGCTCCACCTCCAGGCTAAAGCTCATTAATTCCACATGGCACGGAAAGCTCACAATGACTGATCAGACTTTCCCTGCACCAATTCCGTGTTTTCCAGGCTCAGACAGGGAGCCCAGCACTGCTCCCACATGTCCACAGGCCAGGCTGAGCGGGAGGAAAGGATGGAGCTGTCAGAGGTGAGAGATGAGCTGTGTTTAATGCAGCACAAGTTAGAACGAGAGGAGCTGAGCCAGGAGCAGGGAAGTGGGGCCTGATTCCCACAGGGAACACCCCAGAGAGGGAAAACCCACAACAGCTCCTTCCTCTTCTCCTGAGCTCAGCCCACCTTGCAGAGGTGCTGCTCTCTCACCCAGATCATTTTATTCCCACGGGATCACCCAGTGGCTCCCAATCCCATCCGGGACAGCAGTGCTGGGGGCCCAGAGAACCCCTGTGTGGTTCTCTTCTCTTCACCAAAACCCCAAGCACAGATTCCAGCCCTAAACCCAGAAAAACCTTCACTGAGTGCTCCCAGAGAAAGCCCACAGGAGCTGGGACAGGAGCTGGGATCCACATCTGGGCAGCCAAGGGGGGAAGAGCAGACCCTCCCCAGGAAGGAACACACCCCACGCAGTGTAAATCACTCCAGAGATTTACAGGGCAGGGGGAACAGTTTGGAACCAAAGGAGGAGAGATTTAGATGGGAGATTGGGAATTGGGAATTGCTGGCTGGGAGGGTGGGCAGGGGCTGGGCTGGAATTGCCAGAGCAGCTGTGGCTGCCCCTGGATCCCTGGCAGTGCCCAAGGCCAGGCTGGACATTGGGGCTGGGAGCAGCCTGGCACAGTGGGAGGTGTCCCTGCCCATGGCAGGGGTGGCACTGGATGGGATTTAAGGTTCTTCCCAACCCGAAGCACTCTGGGATTCACAGGGTACAAACACATGGATCCCTCCCATCCTATTAGCCAGGGGAAACCATCCCCAAATCCCTTCCTTGCAATTCCCAGGTGATAAAATTCCTCACCAGTTCCATTCTTCCTGGCATTCCTGGCACTTCCCTCTCCAGAGCCTGCCTCAAACACACATGGAAAGATGAATCCAGATAATCCTAATTCCCATTGAAGACATTGGATTCCAATTCTGCTCTTTTTAACCCTGCGTGAAATCCCCCTGAACCCCAACAAGAAGAGAATTTCTTCCCTAGATTTTAAATTAAGAACAAGATTCCATTTTTTCACTTGATAACATCCCTCAAAAACATCCTATCACCCCCCTGGTCAGCATCTCCCACTACCAGCTCTGCTTCCACCGTACACTCATTATTTTCCAACCCAAACCATTCCATGATCCCATAACAATTCCCAATGCTGAATTCCTATCAAGTCCCCTGCCTATAACCCACGGAGGAACTGTTGCTTAAAAACAGACGTGGGAATGGTTTGCTCTGACCTGAGCCTCTCTCCTGACTCTGAATTAAGTTCCAGTCACTCCCTCTCACCACAAAAAGTCGCTCCAATTTCTCTCCCGAATGGCAGAGCCAGAGCAGCACCTGCAACAGTGACCCGGGAAAATTCAATTACTGCATTGCCTGATTCAATTAGCAGCTGGGTGATGATGACTCAAAGAGGTTTATTTAGTAAAAACAGAAAAAAACATGAAATTTTCGAGTGTCAAGAAAATCCTGGTTTCGTTGTGGGTAATTCCAGAAGGAGACTGAAAAAGGCCAGTTCAAGGAACAGGATGGGGCAGTGGAGATCCCGCTGTAGGCAGCTCCAGTCCCTTTGCTCCCTGTGATTCCCTCTGGATATTTCCAGGAGCAGAAACCCAACATTTAAACCCTTTCACAGGGGTCTGTGACACTTCCAGCAGGGAAATCCCATCACAGCACTGCTGCTTCCCACATGGAATGTTCTCCTTTCCCCTATCCCCTTTCCCCTTTCCCCTTCCCTTCCCTTCCCTTCCCTTCCCTTCCCTTCCCTTCCCTTCCCTTCCCTTCCCTTCCCTTCCCTTCCCTTCCCTTCCCTTCCCTTCCCTTCCCTTCCCTTCCCTTCCCTTCCCTTCCCTTCCCTTCCCTTCCCTTCCCCCCCCTCCCTGTAACATTATCCAGGACAAAACACCCCCTAAATCCCCAAATCATTGGATTTGCCTCCTGTCAGTCACTCCCGACAAAACTGCTTCGGATTTCACTCCTCTAAACCTCCTAAGGGTTTTCCAGGAGAAGTCACACCTTCCCTGTGGATAATTCCATGCAAATGAGCTACAACAGCACCTTTTCATTCCCCTTCCAAACAAAAGTCGCTGCCAAATCCACGCAGATCCCTCCCTCGGCTGAGCCAAGTGCAATGTTTCATCTTCCCAAAGAAAGCAGATTACATAATTAATTTAATATTAATGAACTTTAATGCATGCAGGGCTTTCTGTTCGGGAGCCACGTCAGGCACGAGGAACCTCCCTGAAAAATTCAACTCCCAAATTAAACGGAGCTTTAATGGAATTTACGGCTGGAACTCAATTATGGCAAGTTCTATTTTCTGCTTTGCAGGCTGAGCTGACACCTCACCATCATTGGCTTATAAAAATGAATCCTCAACTCACCCGAAATCATTAAAACAGATGCAATTACAATCCTCAAGACAGCACTAAAGGAGAAATCAGAGCAGGAATTGCAATGACGGTGTTTTCTTTGCTGCCTCCAAGGCCTGGATATTGCACTGCTGCCACTTTGATCTCCCCTTTATGGGCAGGAGTTGCTCCTCGGGGTGGAAACACGGCTTGGAGCCCACCACGAGGAGCAGCGGAGCTGGGAGAACTGGGAAATTTAACTGGGCAATTTAATTGGGAGCCAGAATTCCTCACCTCGCCTCCCAACTGGAACACAACTTGTCGGGAGCAGATTGTAGTTCCATGGAATCCCAGAATGCCCTCCTGACTCAGAGCTGGGCCCTCTGTGCCATGGGATATTCCCTACGGGACACCTCGGGAGCTCCTTAATTGAGCTCAGACATCTCCGGGCAGGGATGCACAAGGAATGGCCAGGAAACAGCACAATTCCATGAGCCTGCTGCACCGGAATGGTGGCCAGGCCATGGATCCGTGGACACGGCTCATTGTCCGGGATCAGCCTGGAGCAAAGGAGGCTCAGGGGGGACCTCCTGGCTCTGCACAACTCCCTGACAGGAGGAGGGAGGACATTCCCAGGGGAATGATGGGATCATTCCCAGGGAACATTGTAGATACAAAAATGCTGTTAGAGAGGATTTTCTTGTTATTTTCTAAGTCCATGAGAGATTTTTCTCTCTCACAGAAGAGGTGGCAGGGAATGTAAACAACCAAGCCACCTGCAACCTTGAAAAGTCTTGTTTATGGTATAGTAGAAAAATATTCTGACAATGGATGTTTTAGGATTTTAGCCAATCACCCCAAGGGGGTGGCTGATCCTTTATCCAATTAGACTATGAAGAAAAAAGTCTATAAAAGAGTTTGTAAAATAATTAAATAAATCAATCTTGCTGCCCAATTCCTGCCTGCTGGATCTTCTCCTCCTCCTCCCTATGGCTGTGGGACACGGTGATACACCCTAGGGCCCAGGTCAGCGGTAATAGAACAGGGGTGGCCCCAGGCTGTGCCAGGGGAGGTTTAGGTGGACATTGGGAAAATTCCTTCACTGATTCCTCCTCCAGGGCACTGGTGGAGTCCCGGTCCCCTGTGGATGTGGCTTGGCCATGCTGGTTTAATGACTCCATGATCTCCGAGGGTTTTGCCAACCCAAACAATTCCATGGTTTTGGGATCTTGGCCACCTCCTTCGGCTTCAAACCTGACCTCCCCCAGGCTGCCTGGGGATGTCCCTGTCCCCTCCTCCAACGCCTGTGGCAAAGGTCCTTGGATGTTTCAGTGTTTGAGATATTCCAGGTAGGCCCAGACCAGCAGAGGAACAGACCAGTAATTCTGCTGGGAACAAACTGCCGGGCTTGGAATCTTTGCCTTTGGGCTTTGTCCCTGCCCCTGTAAAAGGCTCCACACACAACAAACTGGCCAGGGTCCATCTAAACACACTCCACCAGAAAATCCAAGGAAGGAAGAAGTGAATGCCACTAAAAGCAAACGTGAAATTAAATTTTGGATGAACTCTATGGAGACCAGCTCCACCCATCCAAGCCTTGTCCTTGTTCAGCTATTTATCCCTTCTTCCTTAAAATTAATCTCCAAAACATCCCCTAAGAACCCTGGGATTGTAGTTGGTTCACTTCCAGAATGATCCCATAAATCATGGTACCAAGTAAATATTTTATTTTATTTTATTTTATTTTGTTTTGTTTTGTTTTGTTTTATTTTATTTTCCTTTATTTTATTTTATTTTATTTTGTTTTATTTTATTTTGCTTTATTTTGTTTTATTTTATTATTTTATTTTATTTTACTTTATTTTTACTTTATTTTACTTTATTTTATTTTATTTTACTTTTTTTTTTACTTTTTTATTATTATTTTATTTTTTTCTCTGGGATCCTGGAGCTGTTCCTTATTTTTCTATAGCTTTCCACTCCTCACAACGACAGAAAGGATTCATATCCATACACAAATTCCACAGGTGAAGGAAAACAACGCAGTCTTGTACTGCCCCACTCATCCCAGCCTCATATCCAGTGCTGAATTCCCAATTCCCTTGAGCCAATCTTCCAGAACACACAAGGCACAAAAACAAATGAAATCCAAGACAACTCCAGACGTTTTATTTTCAGGCAAACAACAGCAAGCCAAGCCCCACCTTGGCTGTGCAACGGATTTAAAAGCAGCCTTTGAATCCATGAAATCCTCAAATTCCCTGCTTAATTAGCCAATGACCTGATGAGAGGGGTCTCCTCCCCGCTGCTTCGGAAGCACCGCGTTTTCAGGGAGTCTGGTTGTGCTGCTGCTCTGATACAATGCTCAGGCAGGCTCTCCAAAACATAATTACACCAATAATCAACTTGCTCATTAAACAGCCACCCCAAAGGGCTGCAGGAAATGAGGGATGAGAGCCCTGAATGCCCCGGCAGGGACAGGAGGGCAGCAGGAGCTTCAGCAGGACTGAGATCCCCACGCAGCTTCCCGAGGAAGTGCAGAGCTCAGCATCCATCTCCATGGGAAAGGAGAACATCCAGGAGAACATCCAGGAGAACATCCAGGCTCAGGCCTGCAGCCACAGAATCCCGGGATCACTGAGGTTGGAAAGGACCTCCAAGGTCAGAGTCCCAGCTGTGCCCGATGCCCACCTTGTCCCCAGCCCAGAGCTCTGAGTGCCACCTCCAGGAATTCCTTGGGCACCTCCAGGGATGGGCACTCCAAAGCTCCCTGGGCAGCCCCTGCCAAGGCCTGAGCACCCTTTCCATGGGGAAATTCCTGCTGCTGTCCACCCTGAGCCTGCCCTGGCCCAGCCTGAGGCCGTTCCCTCTCCTCCTGTCCCTGTTCCCTGCGAGCAGAGCCCGACCCCCCCGGCTGCCCCCTCCTGTCAGGGACTTGTGCAGAGCCACAAGGTCCCCCCTGAACCTCCTTTGCTCCAGCCTGAGCCCCTTTCCAGCTCCCTCAGGAATTCTCCAGCCCCTTTCCAGCTCCCTCAGCCGCTCCTGGGGCTCCAGCCCCTTCCCAGCTCCCTGGGCTGCTCCTCCCAGCACTGACTCCCTGTTCCCCCAAGCACAGCACTGCTTGATCTGCGTCGAGGGGCATCATCTCTGTCCCCACAGAACTCAGGTGACACCTGCCCAGGGTCACAGTGCCCATCCTGCCCACCCCACCTTGGCCACAGAGATGTCCTGGGGTCTGGAAGCCCCTCCTGCTGCTGGCACTGTAATCCCTGATTTTTAGGGACAGGGCATTCACTGGGAGGAAATATCCGACTATTTTAGAGCTTTAACCAGCACACGGCCTCTGAGCCCTCAGCACAGGGAGGTTTTCCAGCACCTCCCATAGAATCAGGAAATCCAGGGCAGGAGGGACCTCCAGAAGTCTCAGGTTCAGCCCTCGCCCAAAGCAAGGCCAGCTCTGAAGTCAGATCTAATCTGGAAATAAGGTCAGGCTGCTCAGACCCTCGTCCAGCCGAGGTCTGATCTCAAGGCTGGAGATCAAACCTCAGCTCTGAGCCCCCGTCTGAGCCTGTGCACTGCCAGGGGTGATTTAATTCTCCTGATCCCTGATTAGCACTTCACTCATCCAAACTTGTTTCCCCTGCATCTCATCCCAAAACTCCAACCACTCCAATGACTTTTCCTGCAGGTCCCTTCCTGCAGAGCTCCCTTCCCTTGCTGGTGCCTGCAGTTGTCCCTTCCCAGGGCAGGAATTTGCCTTTAATTGGTGTTGCATCTCCCGGGGTTCCTGGCAGCCCATTTTCCCCTTTCTGGCTCCTCCGAGAGGCAGCCCTGAGCCTCAGCTTCAGAAAGTCTGGATTTTCAGTATTTCCTACAATGGAATCCCGGAATGGTTTGGGTTCAAAAGGACCTTAAATCCTACCCAGTGCCACCCCTGCCATGGCAGGGACACCTCCCACTGTCCCAGGCTGCTCCCAGCCCCAATGTCCAGCCTGGCCTTGGGCACTGCCAGGGATCCAGGGGCAGCCACAGCTGCTCTGGCAAAGACATGTACATGACTATGGTTGTACCTTCCAGGACCTGATGAATCCAACAGAAAAGATGGAGAGAGATTATTTACAAGGGATGGAGTGCCAGGATGAGGGGCAATGGCTTCCCACTGCCAAAGGGCAGGGACAGATGGGATATTGGGAAGAAATTGCTGGCTGGGAGGGTGGGGAGGGGCTGGGCTGGAATTGCCAGAGCAGCTGTGGCTGCCCCTGGATCCCTGGCAGTGCCCAAGGCCAGGCTGGACGTTGGGGCTGGGAGCAGCCTGGGACAGTGGGAGGTGTCCCTGCCATGGCAGGGGGGGGCACTGGGTGGGATTTAAGGTCCTTTTCCAACCCAAACCATTCTGGGATTCCATGAAACTGCAATCTGCTCCTGACAGGTCGTGTTCCAGTTGGAAACTCCTCAGCCATTTGCTGTGACTGCTGATAAAGAGAAGGATATTCCTGTGGGACACCTGCCCAGGGCCCTGGGATATTCCCTGTGGGATTCCTGCCCTCCTGACTCAGGGCAGCTCACACTGTTCCTGTTCCACATCCTCCCCTCAGGAATTCTTTGCACTTCCCGAAGTCGGTTCTTCCCTCACCTCCCCGCCTCTCTCACCGTGATCCTTCAGCCCTCAGACAATGCCCAGCATGGATCCTGCTCCCATTCCATCCATGTTTTTACAGCCCATTAACTCTGCCCTGGGTTTGGGCTCCAGGGTGGAGGAGCAGCCCCATCCCTGCAGCTCCCAGCCCTGCAAGTCACTCCCAGCAGGGATGGATCCACACAATCCTCCCCTCAATCCCCGTCCTTCTCCTGGAAGCTTCATTTTATTACTCCAACCTTTTGCTTATCCTGCACCGTAAAGCACAGCTGAAAATGAAATGCAAATGACATGCAGATTATATGGCCAGAAATGCTTTTTTCTGTGTTAAAAGAGAACCTTGATCTCTTTATAATCTTCACACCATCACTCGGGGACAGCTTTTAGCAACTGGATGTGGCATTAATGACCGGCACTGGCACTCAGGGCTCTGGGCTGGGTGACAAGGTGGGGACAGTCCCAGCTTGGACTCAATCCTGGAGCTCTTTTCCAACCCAAATGTTTGTATTTTAAGGCATTTAACTCCCTTTGCTCCTGGCACTGAGTCTTGTGGTCAGAAAAGTAGAAAATACTTCATTATTTTCCAACTCAATCATCTGCATCCTCATTCCCCAAAATATTTTGGGAGACAGCCCCATGAATGTTGTTAAACTGCCAGAGCGGGGCAAGGAGAGGTGGAATTTCCTGGGTTTTGTGCTTTCATTCCCTGCTTTCCCAAATGAGCTAAATAAAGGAATAAAAAAGGACAACTACAAAAGCTGTAAAAGACAAAAAACCAGGACACACCACAGGCACCTTGGGAGACCAGGAATAAAACCTCAGGTGCATCAGGAGTGGAGAGGATCCAGAAAGGAACCAGTGGGATTCCATAAGCACAAAACATCACTCAACATTTGAATAAAATTCAATATTCAGGAGAAAGAGGATGGAGAACTTTTAGTGGCGGGAATTGTGGGAAGAGGGTTCACAAAGCAGCAGGAACTACCAGGTTGAGCTTTATTAACTGGAGCTCTCAGCCCTACAAAACCCAAATTAACTGGGGAGCGTCGAGTAGAGGAGAGGGGATGGATTTAGAGGATTTGGATTCTGAGGGAAACCTGGAAAAGTCACACGGGAGGGGAAGGGAAACAGCCCCTAAAATGTAAAAAACCCTGGATAAATCAGGATCATCAGCTACTCTCTGTGTGCTGGGGCTCGCAGGGTGAGAGGGGTTGGGAAGAGATTCAGGATTTAGAGGCAACAATGAAAATACAAGGGGTTTCCAGCTAAAAGGTAATAAAATGCTGGAACAGCCACCTTGGGACAACGTCCTTGCTCTGCATTCCAGCTTTTACTGGAATTTCATCATCTCCCAAAGGTCTGAGCCCCCCCAGCAGCTCCCTCCAAGGACAGTTCCTCTCCACACTCCTGGAGCTCACCTGGTCAGCGAGGCAGAAAAACTGGAAATTCTCTTATTTTTTATCCCAGCTGCCCCAGCTTTGATCCAGCCTGCATCTGAAATCTCCTTGAAAATCCCACTGTGGATATTTCCATCGTTTTTTTCCATCAATCCAAGCAGATCGACATCATGAGGGTCAGCAGTGATAAATGCTCCTAAATTTGGATTTATTTATTGATAACCACCCCAGTGGGATCCCACCTTTCATGTGAAAAATCAACAGGAAGAGATTTTTCCTTGAAAACCCGAAATAAAAACCTCAAGGTGCAAAACAATTCCGGGAAAAAAAATTCCAAGACAAATTTTGCTAAATCAAGTTCTGAACTAAGACCAAGACTAAGAGGAGGGCATTGGTTTTGTTTGGGTTCAGCTGCTCTGATTTATAGATGAGAAACATCTTCCCTGCACTCAGATCCGTGGAAAACCAACACTCCAGCGCGGCCTTTCCGGAGTGCATCCATTATTGAAAAAACTAACGGTGAAATATTAAACTTTGATGAGGTTTTTGTTTGCTTTGCTCTTCTGAAGGCAATAAATTAAAATTCCACTGCATTTGGCTTATTGATTCCTCTGCTGCCTCTGCAGTAGATACAAAATAAATTAGTTGCACATTAAGTCAGCCCGGGCTGAGGAGTTAATTGTTTGTGGGGTTGGTGAAATACAAGCTGGGATTTTTCTCCGGTACAGCTGAAAAAAACTCCACAAAAAGCACGGAAAGGAGCAAAAGGCAAAGCTCCAGTGGGCCTGACAGAATTATTGAAAACACATCAAAATAAAGCAAAACGCAGCAGGGAGCCTCTGGTACCTGCACTGTGTTTGTCACAGCAGGGATCGCTCCTGCATCCAGAACTGGAAACTCATCCCAAAAATCCAAGAGGCTGAGAGTGCTGCTGAAGTGCAGTCCGAAGGGAATTTGGATTTTTTTCCATCCCCAAATCATTTCCTTGTCCCATTGTTCCTCTGCTGCTCAGACCTCGTGTGCAGAACCTTTACCAGTTCAGGAAAATCATTTTATAAATTGATTTTTTTCCCAACAATCCAACCTCCAATGGTTGGATCAATGCCCAGCTGGGTGGCTCTTATCACTCCGATGGGCAAATCCAGCTGCTCCCAATAAATGTCAGTAAATCCCCTCAGGAACCACCCTGGGAGAGCTGCAGCCCCTCAGAGAAATCTGGGAAACGCCTCTCGGAGCAATTCCAGGGGAAGCAATGAGCCCTTTGCACATTTTCCTTCTTTTCCATGCTGAATCCATGTCACTTGGATAACAGATCCAAACTGTGGGATCCTGTTTGAATTTAAGAGGATCAGCTCTGTCCATCCAAAAAACCCCTTCCTATCAATATAAGCTGAGCCCGGGCATGGGAATAATAGACCTGAAATCCAGGAAAACTGCCTCCCATTCCTGCTCTAATGCTCCCAAATTAAAATGTACTCTCGGTTTTGGGAAAAGGGACACGGTGACCTTTCCAGGAGACGGAAAAAAAGATTCCTAATCCAAATAAAAGAGAAAGGTTGTACCTACAATCTTTTATTATGAGGGAGACAAGCATATAAATCCCAGTGACCAGGGAAAGGCAATTACAGTGATGGACTGCAGCCAATCCAGGAGAGATGGGAAACGGAGAGAACACTCCAGTCCAAATTATTCCACAAAATTACCCTCGGCCCACTCCAGCTGGGCAGCAAAATGACTCCTTCCCATCCCCAGAAAGGCTTTTTCCACCCTGAGAATCCCAGGAATGCTCAGAAGCAGCTGGAATCTCCACCTTGCGCAGGAGAGAAGTTTTCCCCTTTTTAAAGTCAAAATTGCCACGTAGGAACTGCATGGGGGCCTTTACAACCAGCAGGATTGGAGAGGAGAAGGGAGGGAAAGAGCCCCTATTTCTGTGGGATTGTAGGAACCAAAGAAAGAGAAACAACCTCTGTCGAGGCCTAACCCTAACCTAAACCTAACCCAAAACCTAATCCTAACTCTAGCCATAATCCCAACCCAAACCCAACCCTAAACTAAACCTAACATAACCTGAACCTTAACCGACACCGAAACCCTAACAATAAACCCAAACCCTAAACCAAAACCTAAACCCGACCCTAACCCTAAATCCAACCCCAAACCTAGGAATTCCTTGGGAACAAGAGCAGTGGCTTCGAGCAGGAGCCTCCTTCCCTAATCCTCAACATCCTCGGGAAAAGCGAGGGCGTTGTGCAGCACTTGGCTGCTCTTTTGTGTGGAAAAACAGCTGCTCGAGACCTGGAATGAGGCACCAGCCAGCCCTGCCCCAGAAATGTGGGAATGCTTGGCTTGTCCTTTGGATCCCAACCCCCCTTTTCCAGCTGATTTTGCTTTTTATGGAGAACAGAGCATTTGGTAGCTCAGAGAGGTTATCAGGAATCCCTGATGGAAAACTCCAAATGCCACCCAAAATGCTTCCAGCTGCTGCCCTTCCGTGGGGAGAGCACGGACTTGGATTTATTTCCTGGCTAAGACGATGGAGAGCTGGGAATTCCAAGCCAAAGGGCAGCGGCCACTGATGGATGAGGGCTCTGTGCCCTCTCCAAGGGCTCATCCCTCTTGGCAGATCCAGCACCAGCACCAGGAGCAGAGGAGGCTTTGGCCTGGTGATCCAGGAGCACTGGGATTGTGTGGGAACAGCCTGGCAGTGCCCAAGGCCAGGCTGGACATTGGGGCCGGGAGCAGCCTGGGGCAGTGGGAGGTGTCCCTGCCCATGGCAGGGCTGGGGCTGGGTGGGATTTAAGGCCCCTTCCAACCAAACCAGTCTGGGATTCTGGGAGAGAGGAGCAGCTCCTGCTCCCAGAGGATTCTCCACTCTTCCCAAAAGGCCACTGAGGGAAAGGCAATCCCAAAAACCAGACCAGGCAATCCCAAAAACCAGACCAGGCAGTGCAGCAGCTGGGAGTAAACCAGAGGCCAAGTTGTGGTGAGGCACCTCCGGCACCTCCTCCCTGTTCCCAGAGCTGCACAATCCAAGGATCCCACATGGGATCCTCAGGAGCGTGGTGGGCACAACCCTGCTCACATCCAGCTCCTCCCATCCTTTCCCCTTTCTTTCTTCTGCATTTGGCCACATTTGGGAGCTGCAGCCCCCGGAGCTGTTCCCATGTTGGGTCAATCCCAGAGGAGCAGCACATTCTGCTGACCCCACAGCCAAAGGGATCTGCAAACAGATCCTGGTGGGAACTCCAACACCCATTTCTTAACACTGGATCCAAAGGGGTTCAATTCCAGCCTTGCCAGCTGATACTTCTCAGGGAACCCGAAGAGCTCTTTCCTCACCCTCAGCAGACAGGAAGTTTTTCCCTTTTAATCCAGTTCCACCGCATTTTCTCCCAAAGGATGAGACTCTGCAGCCACATCCCGAACCAGCTCTGAAGGGAAACCAGGGAAGTGACTTCCACAGGATCCAGAGATTCCTCAGCTCCCCTTCTCTTCCCAAATGTTGCAGTCTCCAATCTGCACTCGTTCCCCTTTCCCAGGGAATGGCCAGAGCTGTGCCAGGGGTTTGGGATGGATTTTAGGAGGGTGGGATAAGCACTGGAACAGCTCCCCAAGGAATGGGCACATTCCCGAGGCTGCCAGAACTCCAGAAGTGTTGGGACAACGCTCCCAGGTATGCACAGGGTGGGATGGGATGCAGGGATGATCCTTGGGATCCTTTCCCACTCAGGATATTCCATCCCACAGGAATTCCAGCCCTCCTACCTCGCCCTCAGCAGATTTTCCCTCTCAATTTTCAGCGTTTTCAGCAGCAAATTTTACTTTGCCCCTTGAACAGCACCGAGCAAACAGGACTAAACCTCCCTCCTGTTCCTCATATTAAAATGCAAATAATTTTACGTCATTTAAATAATTCCACTCCATCTAAGCAGGGGGGCTCCACATGGAAACATTTCCTCAAATTCTTGCCAGCTTCAAAACAAACCCACAAAATGAACCGGTCCCACTTAGCTCACCGTAATTCCAAGAGAATTCCTCGTGCAAGAATGAAATAAAAAACCTTCGAGGGGCACTTGGGAAGATTCATTTCTGTAGGGGCTGCAAATAGTCTGTACCCAAACATAATGAACGTAATTCTCTTGTCAGGTTTAGTGTAATTTTTATTTGCTGATAGGTCCTGGATGGGATAATAAAACTTCCAGCAGCAGCCTGTTATTGTCAGGCATGTAGAGGAAATGAGATATTTATTCAAGGCAATATCTCTGCGACGGCTGCTGTTAAATAAAGGATTTGCAGTGCGGTGTTGGGGGAAAAAAAAATGAATCTATTTGGTTAAGTGGGTAAATACCTTCAGAGGAGCTAAAAATATGGGGTTCTAAAGGGTTTTATAATCCAGGAATAGAAATAAGATTTTTAGGAGCGTGAGGAGTTCAGAAGATCTCGTTATTGCTGAGGGATGCTGAGAGCAGCCCAGCTTTACACCAAAACAAAGAAATATCATGGAATTGTTGGGATAGGGAGCCAAGGAGCTGCTTTTTTATGGGAAAAGCCTCCAAAACCCCAAGTTTGTGGCGTGTCAGCACAGGAAATGTCCCAACAGGACATCTTTCAGTCACATTAAAGGATCCACTCAGCCCTCCTGCCCTCACAGCTCCTTCCTCCCGCTCCCTGCCAGGCTCGGCCAGAATTCCTGGGGCTCAGGGCAGCGAATGAGGGAAGGTGAGGACAACAAACCCCAAGCAAAAGATGGGAAGGGATTTCCCAAAGGAACCCCACAGTCTGTCTGTGGCTAAAGCTGAGAACTTTCAAGTTTAAATGGTTACAAAAGGTTTTCCAGTGACTAAAAAATTCCCAGGTTTAAGCAGGCCCAGCAAAGCAGTGGCAATAAAGAAATCAACAATAAATACATCATATTATTATCGTTATTATTATTGTTAGTATTATTTCTAATGGCTTTAGATGTTGCATTTGAGCTCGGATTATCTTTAACCAAAATGCAAATGCGCTTTGTGATGATTCATTAGGCACAGATCAAAAAGAACACAAAGGCTTTGCTTTGAAAGCCCTGAAACAGAGGATTTCGGCCCTTTTGAGGCAAGAAGTGTCCTTCAAACACAGATTCCTTTGTTTTTACACCACAGAATTCAGATTAAATCTACCCAAAATGAAAAATAAAATGGTGCCAGGCGGGAAAGAAATCATTTTGCTGCAGAACTGGAGCTGTCTCCAGATGCTGAAGCCCATAAAGAGCTGGGATTTCACTCCGGAGCTCACACCGAGCCAGCATTATCCTACCAGGATGCTCCAAAAGCCATTCCCAGACTGGATAATGGCAGCGAGGAGGTTTGAGGATGCCCCTCCACAACTTCCCTCTCCCTCTGGGAGAATTATTTCCCCATAATCTTTGGAACACGGAGCCATGGGGGGCTCAGGGAAGCACCTGGCATTTCCCTCCTGTGTTCTCCTGCGAACGCCGCAACGAACGGAATAAAACTGCGAGGAGCACTTTGGGACAGTCCTGTGGCAGGGCTGATAGCGAGGAGAGGAACCAAAACGCTCCCAGGAAAGCCTGGGATAGATGGGATGGAGCAGGAATGAAGCAGGAATGAAGGGACCTGTGCCGTGTGCTCCCTGCGGCCCCGGCTGGGCCTTCCCCGTTCCCTGACTGTTTTCCATGGCCTCTCTCTGTCAGCAGCTGCTTTAATCCAGCAAAAGAAACACTGGAATCCTCCTTAGAGTGAAAATAAGAGAAAGTGAATAATATATAAATAAGTATATATATATATATATATAAAAAAATATAAATAAATATATATATATAAAAATATAAAAATAAATATATAAATATAAATATAAAAATAAATATATAAATATAAATATAAAATATAAAAATAAATATATAAATATATAAATATAAATATAAAATATAAATATATATAAATGTATATATAAATATATATATATAAATATATATAAATAAGTATATTATATAAATATAATATAAATAAGTTAAATTAGAGCTCCACCCTCAGGGACTTGAACAAAACCTGACAAAATTCCAACCCCTCCTTCACCTCTCCCAAATTCCCGAGTTATCCCAAGCTATTCCGTTGCCTATTGAGGCAGTTGCACCTCTCCAGCTCAAAACAGCTTTTGTTTTCCCAATCCAGCCCTTTTCCTTGATGTTCATCCCTTGTCTCCCACAGCCTTCCCACTTCTTCCACATTTATGATGGGTTTTTGTTGCTGTTTTGGGTTTTTCCCTTCGTTTATTCCAAGATCCTGATCTGCTCCGCTCCACAGCGAGTGGATCCGTGACTGTAAAGAGGCAAAAAAACCCCAGACACCCAAATCATTTGTGCCAGGAAACAGAGCCCATAGTTCCCTTGGAATTTCCAGCCTGGAATATTGGCATGTCCTAACCCTTAAACAAGGGGCTGGAAATGAGAGCAGAGATCAGCAGAGAGGATCTGGAAGATGGGGCAGGCAGGGAGTTTATTCCAAATAATCCAATTACTCCGGCTTTGAGGGAAGCTTTGAAGGGCAATAAATGAGTGGATGAAATTCAGAACCTGCCACTGCCAGAGAAATAAAATCGGCCCCTTTTGTACATAAGAACAGGAATTAAATCAGTTTTTTTCTCCAGGAAACAGAGCAGGGGCTCTGGAGAGATTTGTTGAAACCAGCAGCAGACAAAGACACAACTTGGATGTCCCAGGGAAGAGCAGGGAACGCACAATAAAACCTAAATTAAAATAAAATACAGATGTTTTCACTTCCTAAGCCGACCCTTTGGAACAGGGAATGCACTGAACCAGGTGAAGGATGATGAAAGGGCCTCACGGTGAAGATTCCTTGGATTGCAGAAAAATCCAACAGAAATTATTAGAGGGCAAAGAGCATTTTAATCCTAAAAGACATGCACAGGTTTTTTTAAGGCACAATTATTAAATTGGCTTTTCCAAACATGGAAACGGAGTTTGGGCACTGACCTCAGCAGGCAGATTTAAAACTGGGATTAAACAGAACAGGAGGGATTTCTGAGGGGTCACAGAGGTTCATGAATGAGCTGGAACATTCATAGCAGGATGGTCAGAATTAAAAAAAAGATGGAATTCTTGCAGTGTGGATGAGTTTAGGGACACAGAGGAGGTCAAAGGCAAGGCTGAAAGGTGGGAAAACCCAAAATCAGAGTTCCCAGGAGCTCAGCTCAGCTCGGATCCCACACATTGATACCAAACACCATTTGGGATGATTTAGGGTCCCTGGCTGCTTTCACTCCACTCTAGGGACAAGGAGATCCAAAAATCCCAGAATCCCAGAATGATTTGGGTGGGAAGGGACCTCAAATCCCACCCAGTGCCTCCCCTGCCATGGCAGGGACACCTCCCACTGTCCCAGGCTGCTCCCAGCCCCAATGTCCAGCCTGGCCTTGGGCACTGCCAGGGATCCAGGGGCAGCCACAGCTGCTCTGGCAATTCCAGCCCAGCCCCTGCCCACCCTCCCAGCCAGCAATTCCCAATTCCCAAGCTCCCATCCAGCCCTGCCCTCTGGCACTGGGAAGCCATTCCCTGGCTCCTGGCCCTCCATGCCTTGTCCCCAGTCCCTCTCCAGCTCTCCTGGAGCCCCTTTAGGCCCTGCGAGGGGCTCGGAGCTCTCCCTGGATCCTTCTCTTCTCCAGGTGAACATTCCCAGCCTGGCACCACCACTCAGGTGTCCTCAGCTGCCACATGGTGCCATCAAATCCATCCTTCCTTCCAAGGTGGGACCTGGCAGATCCCACCCCAGTCCCTCATTCCTCAGGATCTTTTCCGGAGCACCAGGGGCTGCCTGCTGGGATTGGACAGGGCAGAGTTTTGAAGCAGATCCATTGAAATTTTGGGATTTTCTTCTCTCCCAAAGACCATTCCCAAGAGGAAGCCCAGCCCTGCGCCACGGCCCCAAGTGCCACATCCACACAGCTTTTAAACACCCCAGGAATGGCAACTCCAGACTGCCCTGGGAAGGGGAAAAGTCTGGAAATTTTGAATTTCCCCATGTTTGGAGCTGGTTGTGCCCCAGATCTCCGAGCTCCAGCAATAATCTTGATGAGCTCTGTCCTCCCCACGACCCCAAACCCTCCTGAGCACAGCAGGGCTGGGGCACTCAGAACCAGAATTATCATTTTTCACTCTCATTTCCATCCACACCATAACTGATCCAAGAGCCCAACAAACCTGGATCCCTCTTATTTCCCTCCTCCCTCCTGCTCTCACCCCCTAGAGCCCCTTTTATCTTTATTAAACCTGAGCCAAACAAAGAATAAATGCATTTTAAGTATAAATAATAAACATTAAGATAAATAAACCCTGCTGTCTGTTGCCCAGCCACGGATTTGAAGCGCCAGGGCAGGACAGAGACATTCACTAAGTAGCAGAGTTTATTTTAACCCACCACAAACACCTCGAAAAGAAAATGTTCGAGCTCAGCAAACCCCTTTTGATCTTCATCACTTTGTGCCCCAGCAACACTTGCAGCAGAAAGGGAGCAATAAAAAATCTTTTTTTTCCAAACAGGATTTTTCCAGTGTTTTAATACTTTGAGATTTTTAATTTATTGTGAGCAAATGATGCATGAAATACTTTTTAATGCCTGGAGCGCTCGATGCAAAATTGCACGGGCACAAAAATAATCTGATTTCATTTTTGCTGAATGGATTCCGAGTGTTCCAAGCCTCATGTGCCTCATTAAGCAACCTCCTTTATTTCTAATTAATGGCTCCAAGATGAGAACTCCCTCTCCCATCCAGTGCAAGAGAACCTCAGGATCCAAAATCCTGAAGGATTTGAAGGCCTTTCATTGGTTAAATCCCAGCATTTAATGAAAGGAAAGAGGAACAACCCCAGGGCCCAACAAACACCTAAAGTTTGGAAGAAGAAAAGGAGACTCCAGGGATGTGAGAAGATTCCCAAGGGGAGGCTCAGGGGGGACAGCAGCAGGAATTTCCCCATGGAAAGGGTGCTCAGGCCTTGGCAGGGGCTGCCCAGGGAGGTTTGGAGTGCCCATCCCTGGAGGTGTCCAAGGAATTCCTGGAGGTGGCACTCAGAGCTCTGGGCTGGCTGAGAAGATGTTGGTCCATCACAGGTTGGACTTGATGGTCTGGGAGGGCTTTTCCAACCTCAGGAATTCTGTATCCAAGCCAAAAATTGGTGCAAGGCCAGAAACAGGATTTGCTCACCAAGCAGCAGAAGAGGCCACACAAACCAGGGAATTGCGTTTCCGTTGGAGGTGCTCCTGCTTGAACCAATTGGCTCCAAAAAATCCTGGAATTCCAGACTGGTTTGGCTTGGAAGGGAACTTAAATCTCATCCCCATCCCATTCCAACCCCTCCAGGGAGGGACTTCACGGCTGCTGTTGGCATTAAAGGCCTGGCTCATCCCAGGCTGCCTCCTGCCATTCCCAGAAATCTCCCAGCTCCCATCCCGGAGCTCTTTGCTCCTCAAGGAGTGAGATCCTCACCCCATTACCTTCCCCTCTCCACGAATTAGTGGGATTGTGGTTCCAAGGTGTAGCACAGGTTCTGGGGCAGGATTTGGGGTCAGCCCCATCCAGCAGCATTCCCAGCACCTCTCCCTGCTGCTGGGAGCAAAGTCAGAGCTCCAGCCAGGAGTGCCAGGAGGGAAAACCAGGAGGAGACAGCAGAGGGACAGAAAGGCTGGGAATTCTAAAAGTAAAAATGAATCCTGGTGGGCTTTGTTTGTTGGTTTGCTTTTTCCAAGAGAAAGAGTCTTTGACAAGAAACCCATTTTTACAGGAATCAGAGGTTGGAAAAGCAGGGAGTGAATGGTAACAGCAGATAAAAAGTGACCCCTGCCCCGGGCACAGCAGGGAAGTGTAAAACAGCTGCAGCCACATCCACAGTGGGAGCTGGGATAAGGACAGGGAGGGATCGCACTGAGGGAAAAACGCCTGTGGAGTAAAAAAACATCCCCCAAAGCACAGAGCTGAGCTCCTGGAAGGGCCCCTGGACAGGGGCAGGGGCAGAGGGTGGGAGAGAGAGGGTGAAGTTTAGCCCAGGGCTAAAAGGGATGTGGAAAAGGCTTGCAAACCTCTGGAATGTTTGGGATTCCCATCCAGAGACACCACAAGATGTCAGATCCATAAGAGCTTCTCCTTTGAACGATTCCAGCTCAAGGTCGGTGGCTCTGCCCTCTGTGCCCACTAAAATGCTTCCAGTTGGTTTTTAAACCCTTCTCCACAGACTTCGAAGCAGACAGGGACTGTGGGATGACTGCTGCCTGCTGGAAATCCTGGCTACAGGGAATAGTCCACCCTCCCAGCAGCCAGGACACGGCCCAAGCTCGGCACCGGGGCTTTTCCAGGAGCAAACCCTCAACAAAAAGGGTCAGGACAGCACCAGGGTTTGCTCTGGGGCAACCCATCCTCGCTTTTTCCAGGGGGAGACAAACATTCCATAGGGGTGGAAAACCAGTGTGAAATCCAGAGTTTGGGCAGCTCAGTCTGGTCTCCAAAAAGGGATCTCAAATTCTGAACATGAATTTATTGAATCCCTTCCAGATTTGTCCGTGGGTCTTGTCATTCCCAAGGGCCTCTTGGATGTTCCCTCATCCAGCAGTTCCACTGATTCCTACCAGAGAGAACAATCCTTGAGGAATGCTCCTCAAATCCTTTTTTCCAGCCACAGACTGGAGCATTCCAGCTGGGAAGGACCTGCAGCAATCACGGTAGGGCTGACCCAAAATTAAAGCAGGTCCTTAATGTCCAGATTCCTCTACACTGCCAGGCTTGGGATACTGACCATGGCCACGGAAAGCCAAGGTCCAGGTGCCTTGGAGCAACTCAGCCCATCCCAAGATCATAGCAAATTATTGGAGCTTTAATTACATAATTATATAAATTAAATCGTGAATTTCTGCTTTACTTCAGACCTGCCATGGTCTAGAGACTCCTCAGTTCTCTGCATTAATAAGTGAGAAAAAAACTCCCAAACTTCCAAGATGGAAGCCCATTTCCTGGTGGTTTCCCACATCCAGCAACGCCGTGGAACCATCGCTAAAGGATGAGCGCTACCAGCAGGAAAAGTGCCCAGCTGGGAGACGCTTGTTCCTTTCCATAGGATTGTTCTCACTTCCCCTTTACCCAAAAAGCAAATTTGCCTCTTTTTCAGCCTGAGGCCAACATGACACAAACCTGAGGGTGCAGGAGGGCGGAGACTGAGTAAAGACACCCACGGAGATCAATGCCCAAACAGGGGAGCATTTCTGCTCCATGAAATGGGTTGGGTGGGAAGGACCTTCAGAAATCCCATCCCAGCCCTGCCATGGCAGGGACACCTCCCACTGTCCCAGGCTGCTCCCAGCCCCAATGTCCAGCCTGGCCTTGGGCACTGCCAGGGATCCAGGGGCAGCCCCAGCTGCTCTGGCAATTCCAGCCCAGCCCCTGCCCACCCTCCCAGCCAGCAATTCCCAATTCCCAAGCTCCCATCCAGCCCTGCCCTCTGGCACTGGGAAGCCATTCCCTGGCTCCTGGCCCTCCATGCCTTGTCCCCAGTCCCTCTCCAGCTCTCCTGGAGCCCTTTCCAGCCCCATGCAGGATGGGGAGGTCCCTGCAGCCCCAGGAATGGGGCACCCCCGGCAGGAGCTCCAAACCCCCCTGGAAATGTTTCCTGAGCACTTCCATGGACCTGGGCATTCCCAGTTTTATTTTGTACCGGCTGTGCTGTGGGTAAATCCTCCCAAACCACTTCTTCCCTTCCAAGAAGTAACAATTTCACCCTTTTAAAAAGTTATTTTAAGAATATCCAGGCTTAGCTGGAAGTGGCAGTGAAACCTTTTCATCTTGAAGAACTTTGAGGAATATTAAACTTTTTATCACCACAGCTTCTCTGGGAATTCTGTGAGGGCCTCCCTACCCTCCCCCAGGGAAAAGAGGCCTGGCAAGCTGATCCTGGGTTATTCATTCCGTGGTTTGGAGAAGGAAGCCCAGCACTGCTTTGGAAGGGTCCATGGAAAAGGAGCAGCTCGGAAGAAGGACAATCGACACCCCAGGGAAGGATGAAGGATGGACTTTAACTCCATGTTAACACTAATGACAAACCTATAAATCATGGAAAGGTTTCATAAAAAGGATCCAGCATGGAGCTGCCCAGGAGAGGTTTCGGATTGATTTCTGGCATCACTCAGGTAATTCCAAGATCAATAGGACACAGGATCCACCTCTTTGTGCAAGTCTGTACCCGACTCTGTTTATAAAACCTGTTCCATGAGGGAGACAAGGCACAGAGGGACAGGAGCCAGGGAATGGCTTCCCAGTGCCAGAGGGCAGGGCTGGATGGGAGCTTGGGAATTGGGAATTGCTGGCTGGGAGGGTGGGGAGGGGCTGGGCTGGAATTGCCAGAGCAGCTGTGGCTGCCCCTGGATCCCTGGCAGTGCCCAAGGCCAGGCTGGACATTGGGGCTGGGAGCAGCCTGGGACAGTGGGAGGTGTCCCTGCCATGGCAGGGGTGGGAATGGGTGGGATTTAGGATCCCTTCCAGCTCAAACCATTCTGGGATTCTCCGTGACTGGGAGAGGCTGGAAGCAGCAAAGAGAGGAGACTTCCCAAGCTGGAGATGTTCCAGGAGCTGGGGATCAGCTGCTTCCTCGTGGGAACTTGCAGTGAATTCCAGGCACTGCTGGGCATCCTTGTCCCAGGATCCCAGGCACTGCTTTTTCTCCAAAACCACGGGAAAATGGACAAATTCCAAGCTCCAGCAAATTCTTTATCACTCCAGCCCTGCTCTGATCCCCTGCTGTGTTCCGCACACAAATCCCTCCTGCCCTCGTTTTTGCCAGATTTATGCAGCCCATCTGCTCTGCTGAACTCTTCCGAGCTTTTAAGGCCAAAGTAATTGCTATTCCTTTTCTCACGTGCTTTATGCATGTTTATGATAATTTTCCTTTTTCCAGCCAAATCTCCCATTTTCTGCAGGATCCGTCATTTCCCATCCCAGTGGCCAAACTGCCTCCAGTAGCCACGAAACCTCCAACAGGTGGAGCAGCTCCTTTCAAGTGAGTTCCTGGGCGGAATTCAAAGGAATAAATCAAAATATTCAGCATTTGCTGTCCCTTCCAGAGGAGCTGGGATTGTGAGGGGGCAGAGCTGGGGAGGAATTCACTGGAATTGCTCAGCCTAATTATCCTCATTCCCAATCCAAAGGAAAAGCTGGAAGGAAAACGGGAGCAGAACATGCTGCAAGTGTGACCTGGTGGTTGCTCCATGTGTGTGGACGAGTTGTGATTCCTGCAGAAATCTGGAGAGCCCTGAGGAAGGAGTGAGGAATAAAAGTGTTTCCTCATCATGGGAAATGAGAATTCCCAGTTTCCCGTTCCCAGGAATGTTCTTCTGTTCTGGGGAAAGTGAGAAAATCTCCTCGGCAGCCCCAAAGTGCAGCTTTTAAAATGCCAGCGAGGGAAAACAGCTCTTGGTTCCTCTCCTGGCTCCTCGGGAAGGAGCGGGAATTTCCAACAGTGACCTCCCAGCTCATGGAAAGGCTGATCAGGTTATCCAAACATTCTGAGGTAACTGTGAGTGGGGAATTGGGCACATGAAAAAAAAATCCGAATTATGGCTCTGAGGGAGCGATCAAGGACAGAGGGATGGAGAGCAGGGAGAGAGGGATGGAGATTGAGGAAAGCAGGATGAGAGCAGGCCCAGGAGAACCCAAGATTACCAAGATCTGGGATCATCATTTGCAATAAATACTCTCAGAAAATCATGGATGGTTTGGGATGGAAGGCACCTTAAATCCCATCCCACCCCTGCCATGGCAGGGACACCTCCCACTGTCCCAGGCTGCTCCCAGCCCCAATGTCCAGCCTGGCCTTGGGCACTGCCAGGGATCCAGGGGCAGCCACAGCTGCTCTGGGCACCCTGTGCCAGTGAACGATGCCCAGATTATTCCCTTAAGGCAGCAGCAAGGACGTTTTCCAGAATTCCCTCTGGAATTCCCACCACAAAGGCCATCAAATGTTTCCAGGTGCCCCCAAAGCCGCAGCCCATTCCCAGGGCTCTCTCCACCCAGGACAGCCCATTCCCAGAGCTCTATCCCATTGGGACAGCCCATTCCAAGGGCACAGGCACTCCAGGTGTCCCAGCAGGATGGGGCACCGTGGAGCCAGAGCAAACCCAGCACTGTCCCCACCCAGCCCAGCCAAAACCTTCCCAACACAACCCAATCCCACCAGGAAATGGGAACCCAGGAATAAAAAAAACCCAGGACTTCCCATCATTGGTACTTCCCACCTTCAAGCACTTCCATGGATTTTCAGATGTGACTCAGGAGCTTTTCCATGCCTGGAAGTGGCTGTACCAGAACCATGGAGAAATCAATACCAAGGGAATCCAAGCCCTCCAAATTCTTTGGAGCATCAATAAATGCTTATTTTGCCCTGGGATTGAGCCACAATTCCACGCTTGCCCTCTGCTTGCATCCATGGAAGCTTTTCCCGCTCCACTTGGGAAGGAATTTTGGATTTTGCGTGCACGGCAGCACACAAGACACCCCAAAAGTTCAGGGATGCTGCTGCCAGCCCTAATCTCAGGAGGTTCCTTCATCCCACACTTGCTGCAAACAGCTCAGCCAGCTCAAATAAAAAATCAGAATTAGCAGTTGGAGCCACACAAATCCAGGAGGGAATTACAGCTCCTTGCTCCCTATGCCTCTCACATCAGGGATTTGATCCCTTCCACACTGGGAAAGGTTAATTAACAGAGGGAAACAGGAGCTTGGGTTTGGGAGAGCTGAGCCAGGCTCTGGAAACTTTTCCAGGCTTCCAGTGTGAGCAGTGGAGCTGGAATTCAGGAGGATGTGCAGCCCCATGGACACTGGGGGATGTTTTCCAGCCCTATCCCAATCCTTGCCCTGATCCCAACCTCCAACACCCACCAGAGAGCTCGGAATGTCCCAACATTTGGGGTTTGAGACCCAAGTCAGGGCTTTCTCCAACAAAACCATCCTCAGCTCCACCCTCTCCCTGCTCCTCCTCTACATCCCATGGACAGCAGCTCTCACAGTGACCCTTGAAGGATTTTTCCCACTCTTTTCCCAATAAATATTCCTTATTTCATAGCTGCCCAACTTCCAAATATATTTTTTCTATGCATTAATCACAACATTTTCATACCAGTTCTAACATAAATTAAACGAAGCTGAATTTTAGCCGACTTGGAAAAAACAGCAGTAAGACAAGTTAAGACAAACCTTTTCCCCCAGGCCAGTTTGGAATAAACAACCCTCTTCCCAAGAAACCTGCTTCCCAGGAAAAACCCCTCGCCATCCCCTTGTTTGATAGATATTACACAGAATTATATCTCATTTCTCTAAGTAGACACAAACCAGCATTTTCACTTCTATTTCACACTTTCAGTTTACCAGGAAAAGCCAACTCGTTGTTTCTCCAGTACTGGGGGAAAGCAAAAATATTTAAGAATTCTTGGAGGAAGTTCCCATGATTTTTTCCAGTTTCCCTGATTTGTGGACAGGGGACACTCGGCTGCCACCTTTTCCAGAGGGTAACAGCAGGGAAAAGCCAACAGGATCCACCCAGCGGCGCTTTTTGACTTCGGATGCCTTTGTGGAATTTGTTTAAATACATTTTTATGCCATTCTACCAGAAGAGCTGCTCTCCCCGCTCCCTCCATCCTCTTCTCCTGCCCCCGATGCCAGCTGATCTTCTGGGTGCCTCCCCTTCCCATCCAGCTCCTCCCTCCAGGACAAAGGGGAGTTAAACAGGGGCTTATCAGCACCAGTGCCCAAGTTTTGGGGAGTTAAAACCACGTGCAAGTTTTTCTTTTAGGTGAGTTGAGTTTTCATTTAAACTCCCAGATTTCACTAGGAGTTGGCAGCTTGGATGCTGCTGGATATCTTGTTCTGACTTCTGGGATGAGGGTGCTTTGTGTGGATTTTCAATCTACTTATGGTTATTTAAAGTGGTTTTAACAAGCTTGGCTACTGACACAAAGCTTTCAGAGCTCAGCTTTCCCAGGAATTCTGAGGTTGGGCGCTTTTCCTTTCCACATCCAACCGGGAAAAAAGCTCTCTCTCAATTCCCACAGGGGTTTGGTGAGCAGGAATAGGAGTCTTCCATCATTTCCAGTCACAGCACATTGGGAGAAGCTTTTTCTTCCCAGATTCAGGACCAGCTCCACCTGTGGACCCCCCACCAGCCCTGCCCGAGGGGGTCCTCAGGCTGCCCACATTCCCGGACACTTCCAACCAAGAGAAAAGATGGAATTCTCTCCCTGGAGAGACTTTATTAACAGAGATTCCAGCATCTACCTGGTTCCCCTCACCCAGAGGGCGGAACCTCGGTCTCCAGGAGGGACGAGGAGCAGAGCTCTGCCCCAGGATCAGGGGGAGAAGAGAACGAGAGGCTGGAGGTGCTTCCCAAGTCCAGCCTCCCAGGAAAAGCACTGGAGTGAATCCCTGGTTTCCCTGAGCAGGGCTGGGGCTGGGGTGGAGGAGGCAAAGGTGAACAATGAGCAGCGGTGCCCAGGAGAGCTGCCCTGGGACAGGGATTGCAGTGCCAGGGGCCCTGGAGCACCAAGATTGGGCAAAGGGATAACGAGGGACAGGAGCCAGGGAATGGCTTCCCAGTGCCAGAGTGGTTTAGGTGGGATGTTGGGAAGGAATTGCTGGCTGGGAGGGTGGGGAGGGGCTGGTCTGGAATTGCCAGAGCAGCTGGGGCTGCCCCTGGATCCCTGGAAGGGGTCACAGCCCCTAGGATGCTCCAGCTCCCACGGGATGAGCTGGCTCAGCCCTCTCCTGCTCAGCACTGGTCCAACATTCCCGGCATTCCAGAAGGGTTTGAACTGCTCTGGGCTCCAGAGGAAAATCAGATCATTCATTTCACCCAGGCCACGCTGGATAGCAATGTGCAAAACGGAGCAGAGGGGTTACTTCAGTCAATAAATGCATCTATCAATAGATCATCATAAATACGTGTATCATCAATATAAATTGTATTAATATCTATTTGTATTAATATATTGAAATAATAAATACTTGTATCAATATCTATTGTTTATATATTATATCCACCATATAAAATATATTAAAACTCAATATAATAAATAAATATATAGAATCATTAATGCTGGAAAGACCTCCAAGGTCATCAACCTTTGACCAGTCCCACTGTGTCCACCAAACCACATCCCAAAGTGCCACATCTCCTCATTTTTTGATCACTTAAATGTCCAAAAGAGTTGTCAGGAATATTAATTTTCCTTTTATTTGTATATTTCTTCTACAAGCTCCGTTCCCATCAAGGCGGCCACTCCTGGTGCTGGTTCCGCACTGGTTCCACAGAATCCCTGCACTGGGACACACCTGAGCTCCCTTCTCCTCATCCCTTCCCCTCTCCACTTCCTTCCTCATCCCTTGAGCTCCTCCTCTTCCCTCTCCTTGTCCCACATCCAGCAGCTGCTTCCCAAAAACACGGAGAGGCCAACAGGGCTCCGCTCCTCGTTTCAGCAGCAAAAACCCTTCAAAGTCAGGCAGGGACGCAGAGCTGGGCTCAGCCACGCTGAGGGGGGCCTTAACGAGGCAGAAACAAACGAAATTTATTTTTAATTTCAGATTTTAATTTGTCAGGAGCATCTCAGTGGCTTTTAAATGAGATTTAAAGTGTGTTTTATTCCGCCAGGAACGGAGTCAGTCGCTGGCTCAAATTGGATTAGTGGCTCCAGTGCCTGATTAGGAACGGGGTTGGAAGCTGAATTTTGGAACATTTCTGGGCCACAGCTCATTAATCCACCCTAAAGTAACTTTTTGGGGTTTATACATAAAGGGGGAATTCAGGAACAAAACACAAATATGGAGACATTTACGCAGGGGAATTTAGGAACAAGACCAATGTGGAGACATTTACCTACAGAAACTCAGGAATAAGACACAAATATGAGACTTTTTCCCAGTTCTTAAGTGGAAACTGAGGCAGGGAGCCCAGTTCAAGCGGACTGGGAATCACCAACACTTCCAGGGATGGGGCATCCCCATCCTCACAGCCAAGAATTCCTTCCTAAGACCCAACCTAAATCTCAGCTCTTTTAACTTCAAATGACTGTGAAAATTAGGCCACTAAAATTGGAGACAAGGGAAAAGAAATGGTGCAGGGTTTTGGGAGGACCAGTTTTATTTCCAATTTTTTAGGTGAGTTGAGTTTTCACTTAAACTCCCAGACTTTCACTAGGAGTTGGTGGCTTGGATGCTCCTGAATACCTCATTCTGACTTCTGGGATGAGGGAGGAGGGTGCTTTGTGTGGATTTTCAATCTACTTATGGTTAATTAAAGTGGTTTTTACAAGATTGTTACTCTGAGTTCTTTCTTCCAGTGCTCATTTTTAGAGCTTCCAACACGTTTCTCCCTGTGCTCGCTGCTCTGTCCCCTTCAATCCCATTCCAAATTGTCCCGTGTTTAAGGAGACTTCCAGTATCTAAAGGGGGCTTAGGAAAGCCAGGGAGGTCAACTCTGTGCATGGGCAGGGGAGAGGAGTTTTACAGCAAAAGAGATTTAAATTATGTTTTAGGAGGAAATGCTGAGGCTGGAACTGGAGGGCTTTAAGGTCCCTTCCATCCCAGGCCATTCTGGGACTGTGCAACATCAGACTTCGCAGAAGCCTCCAAAAAGTGGAAATGTGAGGGAAAAATAACAATCTTTGCGTTTTCCCTCTTTTTCTGATCCATATGGCAGCAGGACTGAGCCGTTCCCAGGACCACTGGGGATGCTGAAGGGTATTTCTCCACCACCACCAACCCCTTGGATTCCAAATGGGATCACAGCAGGCTCAGCCAAGTCCAGCCACTGAACTAACGACTGCTCCCCTCTCTGAAAGCTTTTGAACCACCCAGCAGCCTTTAAACCTCCCTGGAAATTCCCATGGAAGGCCATTCCAGGAGCCATTTTCTGGTTCCTGCCCCAACAGCAATTTTCTCCTCCAGCATTTTCCACAAGCCAACCGCAGCAGCGCGGTGTGCGACGAGCTGAGGGGGAAAGGACACCAAAGGCAGCACAGCTTGGGAAAACACGGCTTTTCCCTCTTTTCCCAACATCTCTGTGTGGAAAGGTCCAGCTGGGGTGAGATAAGGTGGTGATGGAGGAGATAAAGGGGGCAGTGCTGGTGTATCTTCAGCTCAATCTGCACTCTGGGGCTGGCAATAAAAAGCCCCAAAAATACAAACTCAGGGCCGTGATTTGCTCCTACTTCCTAATAAATAACGACCAGAGGAAAAAGTATTTCACAGCACTTGGACTTTTGGAGAAACCAAGGATTTGGAAGGACAGAAAGGAATTTTTGAAGGGCAGGAATAGACTTGGGTGTCCTCAGAAGGAGAAGCTCAGTGCCAGCTTGAGCTGGGCCTGGCAGCTGTGTCCTTCCATCTGCCCTTCCCGCATGGATTTGGGCCATTAACTGCAAGAATCTGGTGATTTGTGCAACCAGGATAAAAAAAATGTGCAACCAAGGAGAAGAAAGTACAGGATGACAGAAGCTCCGTGTGGCAACGCTGCACTGAATTCCAGGAAAACTCTGTCCTTCATCCCTGGATGCCCAAAGCCAACCAAGGACACCAAAAGCTGTTGGGATTTCAGAAATCCGAGCCCACAGGTTGAATTGGGATCAATAAATTGGAGGAAAGTTTGGAAATCTCATCTTAAAGAACAAATCAGGGAGGCTGGAGGAGGAAGGTCGGGTTTGATCCCAAATAAGTCTCTCCGGT
This sequence comes from Aphelocoma coerulescens, assembly GCF_041296385.1. Taxonomy (NCBI): domain Eukaryota; kingdom Metazoa; phylum Chordata; class Aves; order Passeriformes; family Corvidae; genus Aphelocoma; species Aphelocoma coerulescens. The sequence goes on from NC_091019.1 coordinate 66,924,940, forward strand.
GATGGATTTGTCCCAGAAAACTCCAGTGAGCAGCAGTTCCTTCACACAAATCAGTGTGCTAAAAATCTGGGATATTCCTTGGATCCTTTGGGATCAGCAGCCCCTCACTGGTGAGGAGGGAGAGGAGCAGAGCAGCCCCTGGTGCTGTGCAAACCCAGAAACAACAAATATTCCTGAATTATCAACAGTTCCCAGCACAAATCCAAAGCACGGCCCCACACCAGCTAAAATCAAATTAATTAACTCCATCCCAGCCCAAACACCGCAGTTCTTTGCCACTTTCAACCTTAAATTCAGATATTTAGGCTGTAAACTGCATTTCCCCACCTGCTCAACAACTTTCCACATCAAGGACCTTCGATATCAAAGCTCAATAATGGGAAATACTCCTAAAACTGTAGTTCTCCCTTAAATGATGGAATACAAGAAGCAGCAGCCAAAAATATTTAATATATCGAGTTCTAAGCAAAGCAAATCCATCTCCAAATGTGAATTAAATTCGTGTTTAGTGTTTGCACTGAACTTGCAGGTTCATTAGTGGCAGAGCTTTGGGAGATGAAAAGAGGAATATTTTTAAGGCACAGCCTGTTACTTCTCACACTGGAAGAAATAATTGCCCCCCTCAAGAAGGAAAAGAAAACCTTTCCAGGTGAAAGATGGAAACACAGATTGGGATTCATGGCAGAATTAGAGACTCATTTTACAAGGAAAACACGAGTATTTTTGATCAGAGAAAGGCAGAACTGGACTAAAATCTCCAAATTATTATTTTTATAGAGCCCATAATTTTATTTTGGATTCATCCTGATGTGTAAGGCTATGATTTATTACAGCAGGCCACAAAAAGAGTGATAAAGATAGAATAAATTGTATAAAAATACACAAGATCTTAAGATTTGCTGTCTTCCAGCACTATTTAACAACCTGCTGGATTCTGCATCTGCTTGTGCCCAATCTCCCTGACTGATCTCTCTCATCCTTTACTGCAAATGTAGCAAAAAAAGTCATTTAAAAAGCATTAAAGTGATAAAAAGTTTAATATTCCTCGAAGTTCTTCAAGATGAAAAGGTTTCACTGTCACTTCCAGCTAAGCCTGGATATTCTTAAAATAACTTTTTAAAAGGGTGAAATTGTTACTTCTTGGAAGGGAAGAAGTGGTTTGGGAGGATTTACCCACAGCAGAGCCGGTACAAAATAAAACTGGGAATGCCCAGGTCCAGGGAAGTGCTCAGGAAACATTTCCAGGGGGGTTTGGAGCTCCTGCCTGGGGTGTCCCATTCCTGGGGCTGCAGGGACCTCCCCACCCTGCGTGGGGCTGGAAAGGGCTCCAGGAGAGCTGGAGAGGGACTGGGGACAAGGCCTGGAGGGACAGGAGCCAGGGAATGGCTTCCCAGTGCCAGAGGGCAGGGCTGGATGGGAGATTGGGAATTGGGAATTGCTGGCTGGGAGGGTGGGCAGGGGCTGGGCTGGAATTGCCAGAGCAGCTGGGGCTGCCCCTGGATCCCTGGCAGTGCCCAAGGCCAGGCTGGACATTGGGGCTGGGAGCAGCCTGGGACAGTGGGAGGTGTCCCTGCCATGGCAGGGGTGGCACTGGATGGGATTTGAGGTCCCTTTTAACCCAAACCGGATTTGGCTGAGGCACTGCCTGCTCCAGGGGCATCTCCTGAGGGAATCCCACATCCCAGATGGGCACAAACCCTGCCCCTCATGGGTTTAATTGACAGAGTCAAATCAGTATTAATGGGAAAGGACACAGAAGTGCAAGGGGGGAACCCACACCCTGCCTCAGTTTCCCCACATGAGGTCTTGCAATTGGTGGGTGCTTGGAGATGACTCTGAACTTTCAAATGCTGGAATGGTTTGGGTGGGAAGGAGCATCCCAATCCCAGCCCTGCCATGGGCAGGGACACCTCCCACTGCCCCAGGCTGCTCCCAGCCCCAATGTCCAGCCTGGCCTTGGGCACTGCCAGGGATCCAGGGGCAGCCCCAGCTGCTCTGGCAATTCCAGCCGAGCCCCTCCCCACCCTCCCAGCCAGCAATTCCTTCCCAACATCCCACCTAAACCACTCTGGCACTGGGAAGCCATTCCCTGGCTCCTGTCCCTCGTTATCCCTTTGCTCTGCCCAATCCTGGTGCTCCAGGGCCCCTGGCACTGCAATCCCTGTCCCAGGGCAGCTCTCCTGGGCACCGCTGCTCATTGTTCACCTTTGCCTCCTCCACCCCAGCCCCAGCCCTGCCCAGGGAAACCAGGGATTCACTCCAGCTGCTCTTTCACGTAGAAATAAATTGGAAGATGTGGAAAATAAAGCTCAGCTTTTCAAAGGTCACACCTTGAGAGGTTGTTGATTTTTGGACAAGTCATCCCGCGCTCCTGCTCAGGCAGGGGGGGCTGGAGGACCCTCAGCAGTTTCAGAACAAAGTTGAATAAAGTTCAGTCCCTTTTCTAAAGAGCAGGAGGAGGCAGGGGTTTGCTGAAGCCTCCTGCTCTTTGTCCTTCGTTATTGGCTTCCTGCCAGCCAAGGCAAGGGTTTAGGAACGTCAACAGGGATTTCCTGGCGTTCAATCCCCCTCTGCCTTTTGGCTGCCACCAAATCACAGCAAACCTTCATTTTCTGCTCCCTGCTAAAGGCAAAGAGTGGGGGTGTCCCAGCCTGGAAAAGGGAGTTTTAGGAAGCAAATCAGGATTATTTTGCACACAGTTTCTGGAACTGTCCAGGGCAGGTGGAGTCACCTTTTGGAATTGTTTAGGTTGGAAAAGCCCTCTAAGCTCACCAAAGTCCCCAAGTGCCACATCCACAGGGCTTTTAAATCCCTCCAGGAATGGGGACTCCAAACCTCCCTGCGCAGCTCTGGAGGGCTGGACAGCCCTCTCCATGAGGAATATTCCCAATATCCTGATGCCATGAAGATTTTTGCCTTTTCTTTCATACCCCTGTTATACCTTTTACAACCTCTGTATTCTCAGTGCTCTTTGCCTCCATTCTTGGACTTGTTTGTTCAGCCAGGAGACTCAACATCTCAGAAGCTTCGTAGGCAGGGATCAGTGTGCCCCAGAGCCCAAGGTCCTCTCCAGAACACATTCTGTAACCTCAGATAGAACCATCCAGGGGAAGGCTCCTTGGGGAGGGGGGCTCACTCGAGCCTCTCATTGGGGAGCCTTTGATAGATCTGCTAATTAGTAACACCTCTAATGTGATACCAGATCTTTGGGGGTGCATTGTGGTGTGCATTGGGGTGCATTCCACCTGGATGTGTGCACCTAAGGATCCTTAAAATAAATCCCAAGGTAAAATCCCTTTTCCCCTTCTAACCGTGTCTGACTCTTGAGTTTAAGACCAGGAAAAGGCATCATCCAACCCGAGCCTCCCTGGGTGCAACCCGAGGCCGTTTCCTCTCATCACTTGGTCTATTTCCACAGGGCAGATAAACAGAATTGGGTAACCAAGGTATTCAAATGAGTTACTCCTCATGGCAATTAAGGGACTGGCATTAATTATAATAAAAAAAACCACTAAAAATATTCCTAAAACTGCTGTTCCTAAGCTCTTCCAAGCAGCACAGGAATTCACAGGGTAAAAGACACCTCAGTGTTCAAAACTAAAGAAAAAAGCTAAGAATTAGCAAAGCTGGTTCCAATTCCTGCTGAAATATGGGAGATTTAAATTTAAGAGTCACGTGAAGTCCCAACAGCTACTTTGGGACCACCAGAGCTGATTGTGGAGCAGGTTGTTATGATGCCATGAAGATTTTTGCCCTTTCCTTTATACCCCTGTTATACCTTTTACAACTTCTGTATTCCTAGTGCCTTTTGCCTACATTCTTGGACTTGTTTGTTAAGCTAAGAGACTAAACATTTTAGAAGCTTTGTGGCTAGAGATCAGTGTGCCCCAGAGCCCAAGGTCCTCTCCAGAACACATTCTGTAACCTCAGATAGAACCATCCAGGGGAAGGCTCCTTGGGGAGGGGGGCTCACTCGAGCCTCTCATTGGGGAACCTTTGATAGATCTGCTAATTAGTAACACCTATAATGTTATACCCAATGTTGGGGAGGGAGTCAGAGGTGAAGACAGAAGACAAAGGGAGAGATAGACTCGGTGGGGTACATCTCGATGCACATAACCTGGACGTGTACACCTAAGGATCCTTAAAATAAATACCAAGGTAAAATCCCTTTTCCCCTTCTAACCATGTCTGACTCTTGATTTTAAGACCAGGAAAAGGCATCAGTTAAATCCCACAGGAATTCCAGCTGGGTGTCACACTCTGGGTTCCCTGCACCACCAGGAAAAACCATTTCAGGGAAGGTGTGAACAACACCTGGGTGTCACTGGGGAGCAAAATGGCCCAAGGCAAGAGAAACAGGAAAATAAAGAGAGTTTTGGCACATCCAGCCTCAGGGTATTGCTGGGATAAGGTACAGGAAAACCAGGATTCCCCTTTGGATGCTCGGTCCCAAAACATTCCCAGGATAAGGACAGGTGTCCCCGCACCTCTGTCCTGCTGCCTGGAGGCACAACAGGTTTAGGTTATGTGGGATCATTTCCCAAGCAGTAAATGTGGGATTCCCTGCAATCTCATCACTACAAAACCATCAAAGCGAGGATTTCCACACAATTTTCCAATGCCAAGTTCTCTGAGGGAACTTCCCAACATCTCCTGCTGATGGGCAGAAATCCCCAAGGTGGGGAAAAGGCAATGAAACTGTTGGGAAAGCAAATAAAAACCGGGAAAGGCAAGGAAATATGCAGTGCAGCCCATGGAAACCTAGGGAAAGTGGGCTGGGGGGTCTCAGTTTGACTAAAATTATAATTCTGACGTGGAAACCCCAAATATTCCAATCACACCAAGCTGGTACAAGTTGCTCCTTGCTGGTGTTTTCTCTTGTCACCCTTTAATCCCACCCCAACTCCGAGATTACAGGATTGTTAGCATTAAAAAGGGATCATGGTGCAGGCTCCTTCCCACCAGGCAGGGATGTAATTATTCCTTATCTTCCAAGACAGCCAAGCCCAGGAAATACAATTACCCAAATTTATGTGCACTGAAGGGTGAAAAAAGGAGCCATAAAATTAATATTGTGTTTATCCTTTCCCTTTCAGCAGTTGTTAAAACGCACCAGTGACTTCCTGACTCTTCCTTTTGAAGAATTCTTGGCTGGAATTCATTGTGACTTTGATTTCCTGCTTGTTTACAAAGCTCTTCCCACCTCTTCCAATTCCACAGTCTCCCAGCCATAACAAAGAGCCTTCTCCTCTTCTTGATAACCACCCTGCACTGGTTATTCCAGAATTGTTGGCTGCTAAGGTGGGAAAAGCTGAGATTTCCCTGGAGTTGGGGTTGGTTCTGCTCATTCCATGCCCAAAACAAGCAGTTTTGGCAGCTGGATGGAACTGGATGAGCTTTAAGGTCCCTTCCAGCCCAAATTTGTGATTCCTCATCCATCAGATTTATCCCTAGAGGAGGATCCAAAGGAGCTGTGCCCTGCTGGAGCAGGGGGAAATCGGGAATGCGGCACCATGGAGGAGCTGGGTACAGAGGGGCCTCAGTCAGCTCAAACCTCAGCCAAAACTGGGCCACCAAAATCTCCAAGGAATTACATGGAGCTGCTGGAGCAAAGCCAGAGGATGAGCAGAGGGATGGAGCAGCTCTGCTGGGAGGAAAGGCTGCGAGAGCTGGGATTGTCCAGCCTGGAGAGGAGACCAGGAGTGACCTCATTGGGTCCAGGAAACCTGGAGAGGAAGCTGGGACAAGGGCTGGAGGGGCAGGGCACAGGGAATGGCTTCCCACTGGAATCTCTGGTGGATTCTCTCCTGGGAAAAGTCAAGCATTTTGGAGTTTCCAACTTTTAGGAGCACCCTATTGGCTGAGCAGCTTTTAAGAATGCTCTGTAACCAGGAAGTCTTTGGATGTCTGGGACAGTGTGAGCTTTGTACCATCTCCGTCTCAACTCTGTATGTGAGACTGATCACGGAATAAAATAATAAAAAGCTCCTGGAACGCCTGTCTGAGCTCCCCGTCCCGTTTGTCGACGGAAACGCCGGCACGTGGCCACTGCTGGACATTCCAAGGAGGATCAGCCCCTTCTACAGGATCCCTGCTCCAACAGAACCACGTCCAGCACTTCAGGAGGACTGCAGCCACCACCTTACGGGACTGCTACGGCCCCCCTGACTAACGGGGTGTCAGGTTGTGTCCTGACTCTGACACTGAACCAGTGGTTTCTGCCTTTTTTTAAATTTCCCTATTGAATTGTTATTCTGACTTGGTGCCTCCCACGGGTTTGTTTTCAGACTAGTACAGATGGGGAGCTTGCAGTCACCCCAGCAATAAAAGCCAAAGCACCTCGGGTAAATATTGCTTTGAAAAAGTCATTTACGAGGGAAACATCACCCAGCAAAACCTTAACTGGAACAAAGCCCCTCACTGCAGGAACGGGCTGGAAAGGGGAGGGGGAGTAAATAAACGCTGAAATTCACAGCAGCTCCCTCCGTTTAACCACATTTAGCCTGAGCACATCAATCTCCTCAAATTTCCCTTGAGCTCCAGGAGGTTTCAGCAGCAGAATTTCTCTTCAAACGCTCCCATTCCCTGAACCAAAGGCTTTTTGTGCTGCAAGACTTGGATTTTCCTTCGATAATTCTTAAATAGAGCCTTTAAACTTAAGCAAACCTTCAGGGCCACGCAGTTTCTTCATTTCAGGAGTCCTCAGAGAGGTCCATTCTCGTCTCAGAGAATCACAAAATGGTAATTTCAGCATTGTGAGATAAGCAATTAATTCCCCAATTAATCAAAATATTCAGTATGCAACAGGCTTCTTATTTGAATAAGCAATTATCCAAAAGTCCTTTGATTCCAAATCAGCACAAAAAGCCATCCTGGCACAGGGAAATCGTTCCTGAAGTGTTTGTTTGGATACAAACCCTGGATGTGCCGAGCGGGAATACATCCTTGGGATGGATTTATCAGAGTAAGTAGAGCCCTTTCCATATTCCCTGTGCAGGTTCCCAATGGAAATATTCCACCCCTTCCCTCAAAGGCTCTGGGAAAACATCCACCTGGATGAAATCACTGCTGGAGCAGGACTGCAGCACCTTGGGAAGAAATTCCTGTTGGATGCTGCCTTTAAATAAAAGCCACAATAAAACAAATCCACCTGGGAGAGAATTTGGGTAAGAGACTCCCCAGGTGAACTGGGAGACTGGAAAATGGGATCCTAGGCTGGTTTGGGACATTCCTAGGCAATAAAATGGGAAGATGGGAGTGGATGGGACCCCTCCAGGTACCTCAGAGCCATCGCTGCTGTTCCCAGAGCTCTGTTCCAGCAGCCCCAACAACTCCATCCCCAGCTCCAGGGATTTCCCTAAGCCCCCCGGACGATGGAAACGAGCCCTCCCTAAAGAGCAGAGCAGGAAAGTCTCAATTTACCGACTCCTCGGGGTTTGTTCCTCACTCCTGGGAGGTGCTGGGACAGCCCAGGCTGCAGCTCAGGGATTCCCAACAAATTCCAGGCTCCCCAGTCCCATCCAGGTGATGGAGACACAGAGACAGCAGTGATGAACAGTTGGGTACCACAGAACCATGGAATGGGAGGAAGGACCTTAAATCCCATCCCAATGCCATGGCAGGGACACCTCCCACTGTCCCAGGCTGCTCCCAGCCCCAATGTCCAGCCTGGCCTTGGGCACTGCCAGGGATCCAGGGGCAGCCCCAGCTGCTCTGGCAATTCCAGCCCAGCCCCTACCCACCCTCCCAGCCAGCAATTCCCAATTCCCAATCTCCCATCCAGCCCTGCCCTCTGGCACTGGGAAGCCATTCCCTGGCTCCTGGCCCTCCATGCCTTGTCCCCAGTCCCTCTCCAGCTCTCCTGGAGCCCCTTTAGGCCCTGCAAGGGGCTCGGAGCTCTCCCTGGATCCTTCCCTTCTCCAGGTGAACATTCCCAGCTCTCCCAGCCGGGCTGCTCCATCCCTCAGATCACCTTCCTGCTCTGTAGCACCAAATTCCTCTGGCCACACACAGCATCCCTCTGGTTTTCCATCTCTTTTTGTCTCCCTCATCCCAGTCAACACTGAAATGATGTTTAGTCACAGCCAAGGGGTCCAGGTAAAACCTCAGGCAATGCAAGAACTGTGAGTAAGTAAAAAAAAATAAAATAACTGGTTTCCAACTGGGCCTTTTATAACAACTCTGATTGAGGAGAAGAGAAAATAATCTTACAGCTTCCTCCAGAAATCAGAAGCTGCTTCTTGACCTGATGCAAATCATTTTTCAACCCTACAAGGCCCCAGTGATAAACAAAGCCCCAGAGCACACCCGGGTCCCACTGCCCATCTCCCTCTGCAATTAAAGCTTTGCATTCCACCCAAACAGAACCAGGTGGGAATCGACTTCTCTCCATTTCAGCCTTCACTAATATTTAATTTTATTAAAAATCACGTCCCATTTGCCTGAAATTGGGGTTGTCAACGTCTCCTCCCAGCCAGGGGAGCTGCTCAACATCCCAATGAGCTCATTTAGAGAGGCAGAGCTGAGGCTGGGCAGGCTCTGATGGCTCTGGGTCAGGAAAAGGGGAGAGGAGAGGCTCAACCATCACTGGCTCAGTGAATAAATCACAGCTCTGCCTCCTGAATCCTAAGCAGAGATTGCAAACTGCAAAGGCTGAGAAACTGTGGTTGTTTTCAATCTTTAAACCCCAGGAAAAGGTCAGTGAGGTAATTGCTGTAAGAAAAGATCACAGGTCAGGAGAAATTTTTTTTTTTTCTTGAAATAATCAGAAAAAGTGGCAGAAAAAGAGTTCACAGTGGGAGGAATTAAAGAGGTGTTTAGTTCCAGATCTAATCCACACCAAATACTACAGAGACGAAAATTCTGGTTGTGCGAAGCACCTGCCAAACTTTCTGAGTCTCACTGACTGTGGAGGAGCAGGGAGGGTCCTGTGGTGGCAAAATCAGTGTTGTGGGAGATGCCCAGGCACAGCTTATTCCCATTTTCTGCAGAATTTTGGGGTGTTCTGGTCCAGACCTGGTGTCAGCTGCTCCCACAGGGTAAACCAGAGCACAGGGAAACAAAACCTGAGTGAAGCAGGGGGGTTCAAACTGGAAAACACCTGGGGCTGTCAGAGGAACCCAGCTAGGGAACAGGTCTGGACTAAATTGGGGATGAATGAGATTTTCTTTAAGGTCTCTTCCAACCCAAACCAATCTGATTCTGTGATTCCTCATAAAAAATATTTAAGATATCCCTGGAAGTACAAACAGGCCAAAGGCAGAGCTCACAACAAATGGAACTCAGTGAGAAAAAAGCGACTGCAGGTTCCAGGGGCTGCCAAAACAGGACCTCGGTTTTAAGGGATCAGTTTCATTTTCATGTTTCACAAGCTGCAGTTTCCTGCTGTGGCAGTCTCATTCTGTCCCCAGGAAGGTGGAGAATGAAGGAAGTTAAGAGGGGCTGATATTAAACAAAATCAGGTGAGCACAACTCCAGCAAGAACTAACAACACCCTTCGAGGGTGAAAACCCTGGACCGGTCCCAGAGCTCCCAGCATGAGGCAGGGCCTGATGGAAGAGAAAAACAAAGGGAAAATCCCCAAGAAAAACAAATTTAGCAGGTGGGGAAACAAAGGTACAAGGAAAGTGTTCCACACTCACAGGAGGGGCTGGAACAGGACTCCGGAGTGTCCTGGCTGGAGCTGGGAAGCCACTGATCTATGGGGAAAGGCTGGGAATGTTCACCTGGAGAAGGGAAGGATCCAGGGAGAGCTCAGATCCCCTTGCAGGGCCTAAAGGGGCTCCAGGAGAGCTGCAGAGGGACTGGGGACAAGGCATGGAGGGACAGGAGCCAGGGAATGGCTTCCCAGTGTCAGAGGGCAGGGCTGGATGGGAGATTGGGAATTGGGAATTGCTGGCTGGGAGGGTGGGGAGGGGCTGGGCTGGAATTGCCAGAGCAGCTGTGGCTGCCCCTGGATGCCTGGCAGTGCCCAAGGCCAGGCTGGACACTGGGGCTGGGAGCAGCCTGGGACAGTGGGAGGTGTCCCTGCCATGGCAGGGCTGGGATGGGTGGGCTCTGAGGTCCTTCCCACCCAAAGCATGCCAGGATTCTGTGACACTCCCAGCACTGAGCTGTTCCTGCTCTGGGTAATAACGGGAGCCTCCCTGAGGCGCAAATTGGGCTCTGCTGCTCCCTGCCCTCCCCACATCACCCCAAGGTTCCCAAGAATCCAGGATCCAACTCCTCCCTGCCAGAGCAGGGGTTTCAGATCCAGTTTCTGACTCTGGAGTCACAGAGCTGCTCTGGCACCACGGAAGGGTTCAGGGATCTGCTACAGGCAAACAAAACAACCACAGCCTTCACCAAACCCAAACACCCCTCGCCTGCTGCAGCTTCCCCTGCAGGACAGGGCCTCTCCAAAGCTCCAATTCCAGCCACCAGAATTCCCATTTATTCCAAGCTTAAGTTCCCACACGGTCAGCAAATCATCTCCCACACAGCCCCAGCCCAGAGCAAATCCCAGCTCCAGGCAGATCTCCCCACCAGGATACCAGGGAATTCCTGCGAAATACTCGCTGCTGCTTCTCCTTGCAGCTTGGGAAGGGACACCTCCCCTCCAGCCCCTTAAGGTTGGATTTTCCTCCCAATTTATTGGAATAACCTCATTTCCAGCAATTATTAAAGGAAGTCCATCCCAGGAGGCGAGCGGGCAGCCCCAGGGCTGGCAGTGCCACAGCTCACCAGAGCCACAGCCAGAGATCCTAAAGAAGAAAAGCACCAGGGATGATGTTCCTGGTGCCTGCCTTTAATTCTAGAGGAAAAGGGCTCGAATTCCCTAAAACCGTTTAATCTGCTCCTGGGAACAGCAGCACAACCCAACAGCAGCAAGGAACGCTTCTCAGGGAGCTCAGCCCCCTCCCGTTAAACCCAACCCTTCACTTGTCCCAGGCACAAAACTGGGAAAGCAGAAATGCCAGAGGAAAAGCAGCAGAAAATTCAGCCAAAAGCCTCATAGAAATTAACTAAAATAATCAATTTAAATAGCTAAAAAAAACAGCTGCACAAAACAGAACAAAGCACTCACCCATTCCAGCAGGAGCTGCAGGACAAAGAAAACCCCTCACCCCACTCCAAACCTGCCATCCCACTCCCGCACCTCCCACCCCTCATTATATGGTTTCCTTAATTAACCCTGGAAACACCTGGGTTTAATTACCCAGCAGAGCTTTGCTGCAAGCAGGGGTCACTGCCCCAACCCTGCTGCAGCTGGGCAGCCCCTGGGGTGTCCTGCTGGACATCTCCGGGTGCTCGGTGCCCTCCTGGAATTCGGGATCTCCCCTGGGATGTTCAGCACAACCCATGGGAGGAGAGATAAATCCAAGTATTTTCTTGGTCTTGAACAAACACAGGAAAGGGGGGGTTTGTGCCACGGGGGCTCTTGGGACAGGCTTCCCTTCTAGGGTGAAAACCCTGGACCGGTCCCAGAGTTCCCAGCATGAGGCAGGGCCTGATGGAAGAGAAAAACAAAGGGAAAATCCCCAAGAAAAACAAATTTAGCAGGTGGGGAAACAAAGGTACAAGGAAAGTGTTCCACACTCACAGGAGGGGCTGGAACAGGACTCCGGAGTGTCCTGGCTGGAGCTGGGAAGCCACTGATCTATGGGGAAAGGCTGGGAATGTTCACCTGGAGAAGGGAAGGATGCAGGGAGAGCTCCGAGCCCCTTGCAGGGCCTAAAGGGGCTCCAGGAGAGCTGGAGAGGGACTGGGGACAAGGCATGGAGGGACAGGAGCCAGGGAATGGCTTCCCAGTGCCAGAGGGCAGGGATGGATGGGAGATTGGGAATTGCTGGCTGGGAGGGTGGGGAGGGGCTGGGCTGGAATTGCCAGAGCAGCTGGGGCTGCCCCTGGATCCCTGGCAGTGCCCAAGGCCAGGCTGGACATTGGGGCTGGGAGCAGCCTGGGACAGTGGGAGGTGTCCCTGCCATGGCAGGGCTGGCACTGGACAATCCTTAAAATTCCTTCCACCCAAACCTTTCCATGATTCTTTGAGGAAAGGCTGGGAAAACGCTCCGTGATTCCATTCCCCATCCCACTCCGGGCCCAGGGATTCGCTGCTGTCCCCCCTCACTGCAGGGTGCACATTCCTATTCTGAGTTCCTTCGGCACCTCCCAAGCCACAGCCAAACTCCTGCCGCTGCTCCCGGAATGGCTCCGTTTGCATAAATTTGTCGGCAAACAATTAAAGTTAATTAAGATAATTTATCACTTGAAAGGAAAGCATCTTATCAGCAGGTATCAGCCAGTAAAGCAAACAAAGAATCGGCTGGAGGGAATCGCTGGGTCCTTCTTGCCCTGTTAGACACGAAATGACAAAATCATTTCTGTACGAGGCTCTGCTGGGCCTGGGCCCTTCGTTGTCAGAGTAATTAACTGCTATTAGCTAATTACCCTCTCTGGTTACTGCGTTTGTGACTCCACTATCCACTCATTTACACTTTGGCTGCATTCCCGCATGGAAAAGTGATCAAAAGTTGTGGTAACAGCCTGGAGATCTTGTCCTGGAGCAGGGACGGGGAGCTGGGAAGAGCTTTGTGTGCTCAGGGCCTTGGATGCTCCTCCCGCTGCTTCCAAGGATTCCTGTTACATCCTGAACTGCTCTGTCTGCAGGGACTGTAAAAATCATGAATTTTGGGGGGAAAACAGCCATTTTCACTGCTCCAAGCCCATCCAGCCTGGTTTGGAACTCTTTCCCAAATGCTCTCCAAATTCCAGGCAGGCTGCCAAGGTCCAGCAGCACTGCCATGGTTGGGAATTAGTGCAGGAATTCTCAGGTTTGGGGGTTTGATTCCTTTTTCCCAAAGAAGATGAAACGACAGGAAAGGCTGAGGTTGCAGAGCTGCAAGTCCAGGCCAATCTCTAGCAGCTGATCACAAATTAATGACATTTGCTTAATAATAATAATAATAATAATAATAATAATAATAATAATAATAATAATAATAATAATAATAATAATCAGGTGCAGGGAAGGCAGCAGTGACCCCACAGCTAACGAGGGAATGGTCTAATTAACCACTGCCCTGATGATGGGGGTGTTGCCATGGCAGCTGCACTCCAGGCTGCACCTGGATCAGAATCCCAGGATCATTTAGGCTGGAAAACACCCCTAAGATCATCGAGGCCAACTCCCAACAAAGCCAAGCCCGGTGCTGTTTTAGCTTCCAGTATTTCCCAGTTTAAGCAGTTTATCACCAGTTCCTGATGTCCTTCGAGTCTTTGTCCAGCTTTTGGTTCCCCGTCGAGCTGGTTTGAGCTGTAATTGGGAAATGCCCAGTTTCCAGCCCCTTTTCCCATGGAATTCCCAAGCAGCCAACATTAAATCCCAGGTTTTATTTGGACAGACAGCTGCACTTCAACCCACTCAGCAACACCGTTGTTTGTTTACTTTCTTCCAGGGTCGCCACCTCCTCTGCTCTTGTTCCAAGGTTGACAGTGATTTAAACTCGGTGTATTTTTACAAGCTGAGCCTAATCTGGGGTATAAATCATGCTGAAGGACGTTTCCTCCTGCCTGTCATTCCTCAGGAAGATTCCATCAGCGCTGCTCTCGGGGCTATGTGCGATTCCAAGATGCGCTGCTGCCGATTCCAGAGGCGGCACATTTTAATGAGCTGTGGGCTGGCAGGGGCAGGGAGGGCTGCAGTCGATGCCTCTGAGCAAATCCTAATTGCTTCTCCTCATTTGGGGCCGTCACTGGGGTTTGCTCATTAACAAAGGACAGCTGCATGTCAATGCCCCCTGTTTGTGCAGAGGCTGAGGGAACTGCGCTGCCTGGACACGCTCTGCTTCCCACAGGGACCGTCACCCTCTTCCCGGGATTTCAGCTCAAAGCAGGGACTGCTCTGGGCTCACCACAGCACAGCACAGAATTCCAGAGTCATTGTCATAGGTGACAATGGTCATTAGACCAAACCACTACAGTCATTTAGGCTGGAAAAGCCTTCCCAGACCTGTGCCCCATCTCCACCTTGTCCCCAGCCCAAAGCACTGAGTGCTACCTCCAGACCTTCCCTGGACACCTCCAGGGACGGGGACTCCAAAGCTGGGTCTCCTCTGGAAAAGGCTTCCTAAGCTTTCCTGTCCCACTCTGACGAGTCTCTGCCCCATTCCCTGAGCGCTCCATGCCCCAGACCCCCGTAGAGTTGCAGCAATTCCCAGGTGAGGGTCCATGTCCCACCTCCCTCATGGATTCTTTCCCAGCTGCCAATTCCATCCTTATCTTTCATCCCTCAGGGGAGCTTTCCATAGCCACGTCCTCCAGGGGATAACAACAGCAGTAACAGCATTAAAGAAAGGGAAAGGCACTAATTCCAGTTAATTATCAGGCTGCTGGATGTGCCAGCTGTGCTGCAGCCCCGTCACAGACAGGCCGAGGCCTCCTGTGACACCCAGCAGCTGCTGCCCGACAGGCCGGGATGGATGGAATTCAGTGCCTGTGCAAGGATTCCTTCCATTGTTTTAATAGCATGAAGCAAGAGTTCCTTGGCCAAATCCCATTAATAACCCCTTTGAAATGCAGCCTGCAAAGCCCATTAAATGCAGCCGGAGATATTTTAGGCAAAAGCTAAAACTGCTTGAACTTTGCGGTGTCTGCGAGGCCGCTTTAATTGAGCTGCAAACAGAGCATTTCTAATCCTGCCCAGACGAGGAAAGAGAGCAGAGAGGAGAGACTTTTCAAAGAGAAGGAAAATTGTGGTAGCCTGCTAACCCCCTGATTCTGTGATGCTCCCCCCGATCCCTCCCTGGCCTTGGCCACTCCCTCGGTTTCTCCCTATTTGCTCCTGTACCCCAACCCCGCCCAGGGACCACCCTTGGGCCCCTGACAAAACCATCCCGCACCCGGACCACGTTGTTTCTCTGCCTCTGAACATCACGGGGACAAGATGTGATTAAAGCCATCTCAGACCTTCATGAGAGACCCTTCTCTGCCTTCTTTACCATCCACTGCGGAGCCAGACCGCAGGGCTGTCCGAAATGGACTCCGGGATGCGATGAATCGCATGGCCCTGGGAAACCCTCGCTGAGCTTTCAGGGAGCAGCAGCCTGCTAGGCAGAGTCCAGGGGTTACAACAGAAAATAAGTATCAGAGAGGAGCAGACAGCCAAGGATCCGGGGGATCCAGCAGGATGGGCTGCAGGGATGGATGAGAGCAGGGGCACAGTGGCAGTGGGAGGTCACTTTACCTTCCCTGCCAGCGTGGGGAGGGGCTGGGCTGGAATTGCCAGAGCTGCCCCTGGATCCCTGGCAGTGCCCAAGGCCAGGCTGGACATTGGGGCTGGGAGCAGCCTGGGACAGTGGGAGGTGTCCCTGCCATGGCAGGGCTGGGGCTGGGTGGGATTTAAGGTCCCTTCCCACCCAAACCATTCCATGATTCCATTTTTCTATGAAATCAAGGAATCAGCGGTGAGATCTAACCCAAAGTCTGAATATTAGTTTTAGTCCACAGCTCATTTTGCTCTCCTATCACAGACCAAAGGAATTAGCATCTGCCAGAGGATGGGATTCAGGGAAATTTTGAGCAGGCACTTCCTACACCCCCCATCACAGTCCTGGCTGTCCCACAGGTCACCACATTTAGTGACTGAACCCTGTAACTTCAGCCAGACTCAGAGCAAAAAAAGGATCCAAATGGCTGGGAGGGAGCAGGATTTCCAAGGAAAACTCCAGCTGCAAAGAACTGGAGCTGGAGAGGGAGGAGAGATGAAAGCTCCTGTCCCAGAGCATGTTCCCTCCCAGGAATTCACTGCAGTTTATCAAGGCTCACACAGATATTTTCCATTTCAAACCAAACCGCCTCAAAGCCTGGCTGGGAACCTTGAGGTTCTGCCTCAGAACTGGGTGGGATAACAACAGAACAAGAAAACAAAGGAAGTCTTTATGGGAAATTGGTGATGCCCTTTCCAATCCCCGGTGTTGGAACAGATTCGAAAGGGCCGCTCAGAGCCCAGGCTTCAGTACAGCTCCAAAGTGATGCATTATTTGTTTTTCACCCCATTTTCCTCTGCATCCCCTCTCCTGTGGCTGGAACTGGTGCAGGGAGTGTGTCCAACACTCAGAGCAGCATGTGGCATTAATTCACGCCAGAACTGGTTCCTCTCCTGGAAAGGCTTTGTTGCTGTCCCTCACAACTTCCCTCAGTTCGCTTTGTTAAAGCAGCTCTGGGTACCCAAATGTGATCCCTGGGTTTCTCAGGAATTCTCAGATGGAGACACTTGGTTTCACTGATTAAACGGAGCCATGGGGCTGCATCTGCAGTGGGATCCTGAATTTGATCCCTGCCAGGCTGTCTCAGCTTCTACAGGAAACTCATTTTCCTTGGTTTCCTTGATCTTCCCTTGCCCAAAAGGGGGAAAAAGGGGGGATTTGTCCAGTGTGACATCTTTGGATTGGCTCCACGCTGAGCCAGGGAATCACCCTCACATCCCATCCACGCCTGCCCTGGGCAGTGGGAAGCCATTCCCTGTGTCCTGGCCCTCCATCCCTTGTCCCACCCCAGCTCTCTCTGTCTCCAGAGAAGAGGAACAGGCTCCTCTCTTTCTGTCCCTAAATATGGAATTCCAAACCCCACCCCGACCACTGCGCTGCCCTCGCCCTCCTCTGCAACACAGGAGTTTATCCAGGATGGTCAATCCAGGAAAATTCAAGTTTGAAACTGCAGATAAGGATTTTTTGCTTATGGAACTCCCCAGCTGCAGATGTCTGGCAGCAAGAGATCCATGGAAAGATCCCTCTGAATTTGCCTGTGCTTCTTCTTCCCTAAATCCCTATGGGACTGAGGCTGCTGGGAGAGATGGAGCTGGGATGTGAGGCAAATCCAGGTGGCCACCACAGGAGATATACCAGGAACACCATGGAATCATCCCGTAGGGATTCGTTTCTGAGCCGGCCTCGGGAATCCAGCAGGATCGAGGCTTTAGAGGAGAATCCCCACAGGCTGGAGAGTGCCCGGAGCAATTCCCACATTCCTGGAACAGCAGGGAAGGCACAAACCCTGAGCTGGAGCCTTCCAAATCACTCACGGAGAGCAGCACGTTCCTTCTGGCTCATCAGAATTCACTGGAATCCTCCCCTTGTTAATTTGTTGGCAAAACATCGCAAGCTCGACAGGAAGCCCAGGGCAGAGGTCAAACCCTGCAGCCCATGTGGTTTTGGTGAAGATATTAAATTTGCACGGGAACAGCTTTCCCCAGAACCTTGGAGATTTAAAAGATGAGGAATATTTTGCTCTAACTGGTCTTATTCCTATTTGTCCTGCATTTATGAATAACATTAACTCGCAGTCGGAGCCATGTGGCAGGAGGAAAATTAAAAAGAGAAATAATAAAATGAGCTGTGGGTCCGGTTTGCGTGGCTGGGAGGTTTTCTTGGTGGGTTTCAAGCCATAAATCCTTTTGTAGCTTCACATGAAAGCAGATCCAGGTTTTTTTAGGGTGGAAAATGAATTCTTCCTTGTCTTGGCACAAGAATGGCCACTCTCAAGGTCAGCTGGAGAGGGGTGTGCTGGCAGGATGGAGTGGTTTGGGCCCTCAGGGAATTCCTGGGATTGGAGGGACCTCCAGAGGGATTTGGTCCATCCTCCCTGTTCCAGGAGGGCCACCCAAGGTTGCTCAGGGCCAGGGGTGGTTGGGTTTGGGGTATCTCCAAGGATGGAGCCTCCACAGCTTCCCTGGGCAACCCATGCCGGTGTTTGGGTGGGAAAACAGGGTTTTCTTGGAGTATCAGCACTGTTTCTGTGTGCTCATCGCCTCCTGTGGGCACCACTGAGAGGAGGCCGGCTCCATCCTCAGCCTTTCTTCCCACAGGGAATTCCTTCCCTATTTATCCACAGGGACGAGACCTCCCTTATCCTCCAGACCGAGCAGCCTCTCCCTGTGGAAAAGACGCTCCAGCCCCTTTATTAAACTTGTCACAGAATCCCAGCATGGTTTGGGTTGGAAGGGACCTTCCAAAGGTCCTCCATGAGCAGGAGGTTTTTCCTACGGAAGGTATCCCAAAATGAAGGTATTTAGGAGCAAAGCTGAGCTTTTAAATAACACATTCCAAACCCTTCTCCCATCTCTCAGCCGAGAGCAGTACCTGAAGCATCCTGGAGCTCCATGGCCTGGACTCCTCTGGAATGAATCTCTCCCAGGGGATCCCTGTGGAGGTTGTTCCTGAGGTTTTATTGTCCTCCTGCAGCACAGCCCAGATCAGGTGGGCGGGAACAGAGCAGCAGGAATCCACCTGGGAGAGTTCAACCTCCCAGGAAATCCCAGGAAGCTCCAGGCTGAAGGTTGGCTGTGTTTTGCTGAAGCCCTCGGGAGCGGAGTCACCCTGTCATTCCAGATGAGCTCTGGCAGAATTCCTGCCTGGCTTTGCTGCTTCCCACCTCGACAGGTTCCTCCTGCTGCTCTCATCTGCTGTGGGACAGGAACTGTGCTCCAAAGGGCACTTTGGGAACCAGCCCCAGCCCCGTTCAGAGAGCTCAATTCTCTTCATATTCCTTTAAGCTGAGCTTAATGAGCCTGGTGTGGCTTCCAGCCCAATTAACGCCACCACAACTCAGAGCTTGGCAATACCGGCCTCGTGCCGCACTGGAAACGCTTTTCCCGGACTAACAGGAATTCCTCATTTCTGATG
This sequence comes from Aphelocoma coerulescens, assembly GCF_041296385.1. Lineage (NCBI taxonomy): Eukaryota > Metazoa > Chordata > Aves > Passeriformes > Corvidae > Aphelocoma > Aphelocoma coerulescens. The sequence continues at coordinate 66,943,602 of NC_091019.1, forward strand.
GAGGCACTGAGCACAGACGTGCCTGGGGCGGCTCTGTCCCGTCTGTAAGTGTTGGAAGGGATTTATTCCTTCAGCTTTCACCAGAGCCCAGCTGCTGTTCCTGCTGCTTGGCCAGCAGCTTTCCCCCAGACCTGTTTGGGACTTTGCTGAGCTCTCCCTCCTAAAAACTCGAGGTTTAATTAAAGATAATAACTCATGTGGCAGTGGATGAGTAAATGCTCCAGGAAAAGCTCACCTGAGTTAAAGTGACCAGATATCCGAATTCCGAAGGGACAGCTCCAGTTCTTTTGGCTCACCAGACTGACTTCTCCAGGGATCCACTTTGTCTCCCTGGTACCCTGGGCGCTGCCTTTGCCTCAGCAGCTGTTCTGTTTCTCCTCTGATTGCCTTTCCAGAAGACATTCCGCGTTCCTCAGTTCCAGCCACATTCCAGCTCCCTCACCTCAGCAGTGGTTACTCCACAGAACTGCTCGGGAGCCTCAGGTGACACCAAAGGACCTGCTCCTGGTGGCACCTCCACGTCCTTCTGCTGTCCCAGTGCTGGCATTCCCTTTCTCCCCTACAGCAGTCGGGGTGTCCCCGGTGGGTGCAGGAATGCTCCCCACAGCTGCGTGTCCCTCCGGCTGGAATGCGCAGGAACGCTCTGGAGTCTTCAGCCAGGCCACTTCTCTTCCTGCCGGTGTTGGATGCTGCTGGATCATGGAATCCCAGACTGGTTTGGGTTGGGGGGACCTGAAATCCCATCCCATTCCCACCCCTGCCATGGCAGGGACACCTCCCACTGTCCCAGGCTGCTCCCAGCCCCAGTGTCCAGCCTGGCCTTGGGCACTGCCAGGGATCCAGGGGCAGCCACAGCTGCTCTGGCAATTCTGTGCCAGGGCAACATTTCCTCCCACTCTCCCCTGCCCAACCAGGCTGTGACGAGTGTCCCAATATCCCCCTTCCCTTCTGCACACCCAGGGACATCACCAGGCCACAATTCCTTGGAAGACCAAGCCTGGATGTGTTGTTTGATCCCGTGGGAAAGAATCCTGCAGTGCTGATTTGTGCCACCCGGAACATCAGGAATTTATCAAACGCCTGCTGTCGCCGCCCAATTTTGGGATGAGCTTTTAAGGTCTGCACATTCACAAGAGGGATTTTCTTGCCCTGGACACGCTGGGAATGTGCCTAAGGAATGCTGGGTCCAGCCCTGTCCAGAGTGAGGAGGATGCGGAGCTGCTGGAGCGAGTCCAGAGGAGCCCAAAAAAGCTCTTGGTGACCAAATCCAGGGAAAGGTCGTGGAAAATTATTGGGAAAACCAGCTGTTAATAGAACAGGTTATAAACATCTGTGTAAAGAGTACAGGGAGTATGTAAGGGAAAGAAGGCAAAAACCAAAAGGGCATTATTTCTGTCTTTTTTTAGAGATTAATAAGATTTTATTTTATCTAGTTTTTATTTCATATTTAATTACACTACTGGGTATTCTATAGGTGTTAATTATAATTACAGTTATTAGGAATGTTTTTTCCTCTTTAGGTTTGGTTTGGTAACTATGAAGTGAGTGCATTGAAGGTATGTTCAAGGTTTAACATGGAATTTGAGGTGGGTTTTAAATTTTAACAAAATTTTTAATTATTTTTTCATTTTGATTTGTGTGAGAACAATAATCAGTCTTAATGATTTTGTGGTTCGCAGGAAATGAGGAGTTATTTTGTTCTGTAAAATTATATTAGATAAATTATGGGACTTTTTTGGGTAAGGTTGAAATTGTGTGGGAAATGTGGTTTTTGTAGTTTTTACTATGATTAAACATTCTATTTGGAATTACAGTCCCTCCCAAGCTGGGTCACCTCTGATGCCATGAAGATTTTTTGCCTTTTCTTTCATATCCCTGTTACACCTTTTACAACCTCTGTATTCTCAGTGCTCTTTGCCTCCATTCTTGGACTTGTTTGTTCAGCCAGGAGACTCAACATCTCAGAAGCTTCGTAGGCAGGGATCAGTGTGCCCCAGAGCCCAAGGTCCTCTCCAGAACACATTCTGTAACCTCAGATAGAACCATCCAGGGGAAGGCTCCTTGGGGAGGGGGGCTCACTCGAGCCTCTCATTGGGGAGCCTTTGATAGATCTGCTAATTAGTAACACCTCTAATGTGATACCAGATCTTTGGGGTGCATTTGGGGGTGCATTGGGGTGCATTCCACCTGGACGTGTGCACCTAAGGATCCTTAAAATAAATCCCAAGGTAAAATCCCTTTTCCCCTTTCTAACCATGTCTGACTCTTGATTTTAAGACCAGGAAAAGGCATCATCTCCAGGATGTTTGACCCGGCTGTTTCCACCTGAGTAGGTTGGAATCCCAAACCGGGAGCAGACTGAGGTCCCCAAAGCCTTTTAAGGGGCTCCCCTATCCAAGGAGAGCTTGATCTCCGTTAGGATCGGATTTGGGAATGGGGTACTGCCGTAGCCGCTGAGCCAGCAATTGTGGTGGCTGAGGGGCCGAGGAGCCCCGAAACAGCAGAGGCCTGCTGGACAAGGAACGAGGGCAGTCCTGTGCTGGGACAAGCCCTAGGTTCCTTTCCAGCTTAGGGTGACTGGAAAAGCTTCCCCAGAATGCTCTGTTCTGCAAGGTTACTGTACCCCAGGTCTGCTCCCCTGCTTGGCTCCCTTGGCCTCCCCGCCCCGTTACCTGATTCACCCTCAGAGTTTCCCTACTGGTTCCCTGGCCCTGCCCATGTACCACCCCTTGCCCTCAGATCACTGGTCCCTGCTGCCCTCTCTGCTGCCCTATATAACCCGGGACCCCCCCGTTGTTCTCGGCTTACTTCTCTGGAACCTTGCAGGGCTCCTTTGGAGGGAGCTGAATTCCATCCCCTGCCACTGGGATGTGGAATTTGACAGGCACGAAGGAGATTTTGAGGCTAAAGGAGGAGAATTCTCTTGTCTGTCATAAACTGGGCATTAAAACTTAAGGAATCACCATCAAATCCCAGTAATTTGGGGAAAAACAAGAACATTTCTATTTTAAACGCCACACCTGAGCACCACGAGGGTGGGAGCTGCAAGAATCCTTAATCCTGGGAGAGAAGAGCTGCTGGATATTGAAGTTTTCCATCAATTTAATATCTCAACCAAGTATTCCATTGAAAATTCCACACTGGGAAAAAGGCAGCACCGCCCCCCCAACCATCACCAATCGCTCCATGTTGGCTCAGTAAAACCCCACAGAACTGCCCAGCAGGAGCTCAGAAAAATTCAAATTATCGTTAAAAAATGCTGTTTGCTTTGGAATTGAAGTGGAAAACGAGGCTGCGTTGGTTTGAACAGGCTAAGAGGGAATTCTGTGGTTTTCCATCAGCCAGAGCTGCTCCCACCTTGTGTCCCACAGGCTCCTGACAGAATTCCCAGAGAGTTTTTTTACATTTTCAGGCTCTCCAGCATTAATTTCTCCCCTTCCACTGAGCTACAATGCAGCCAACCACAATCAGAGTTTGGAATTGAGCTTCAGACACACGAAAATTGTTCTTTGCCATTCCAGGGATAAACTCGGACTCTCCTGTTCCAGAGCCCCTGCCCTGACTCTGCTGGAATTCCTCAGGAAATGAAATGACCTTGAAGATTCCTTCTCTGGACCATAAATCTTTTATTATAGTTGTAAAAATAGAAGCCAAATATTGTGATTTTATTCATATCCCACACATCTCTTGACATGAAGATGGAAAAACTGACTTCTGGCTCCTGGTTATTCCAAGGAAACGCCTTGGAGGATATCTAGGGAGGGAGTTGCTAAATCAGGAACTTCTCCTGCTTCTTGCACATCAAGTGGAGCCAAGTCCCCTCTCGAACCCCATCGTTTCCCTGCTGGGGTTTGCTGTCACTCCTTCATACAGTTCATTCAAAAACTTCCAAAAAATGGCATGGAAAAGCTCAATTCCTTGGAAAATCAGGTGCCACGTGGCAGCCACAGCTCCACGTCCCTGCTGCCTCCACGGATAAAATTCCAGTGGTTTGGGTTGGGAGGGACCTTACATCTCATCCCATTCCACCCATGCCATGGGCAGGGACACCTCCCACTATCCCAGGCTGCTCCCAGCCTGGAAATCCTTGGATCCAGGGCCTGGAGGTTCATGCCCAGCTGAGGGAGAGTTTGGGAGGAAATACATGAAGGAATAAAGAGTGGGATTAGAAATCACCAGGAAAACTGCTGGGAATAGCAGGATAGAGGCCATGGATAACAATTAATAAACCAGGGAATCCCAAAAGAAAGGAAAAACCAAGGAATGATCCCGCAAAGTGCAGCAGAGACCTGGGAAGAAGGAACTGGGTGAGGCCGTGAAAAAATAAAGGATAAAGAGGGACGATGAGAGGTGGTCTGGGAGTGAGGAGGGCAGGGAAGGGATGGCAGAGGTGGGAAGCAGAGCAATCCTGGGATTCCAGAAGCTCAGGAGGCAGCAGGAGCCCGAGGAGCACTGCAGGTGTCCTGGGATACCAGAAATGTCCCATTTTGCCATTACCTGCAGAGGCAGCTCCCAGACTGTCCAGGTTTGAGCTGCTTCTGTATTGCATCCCAAATTACTGCCCAGAGTGGTTTGGGAATTCTGGGAAGTTGTGGTAGCTGAGCGTAAACCACTCTGAGAGGGAAAAACATGGAAGTGACCTAAGGAAAAGCAGCCAGTGCCCACCCGAACAGCTGGGCTGTGGAATTGCCCTGCTACAGCCGCCCCAGGCAGGCTCCAGATCTGGGATGGATCCCACAACACCCAAAATTCCCACTGGGAGTCCCTGCACTCACCCCTGGCTTCATCTCATGGCCTGGACATAATTATTCCAGCCCAGGCCAAAGCCAGTAATTAGCTGAGTGTGTAATTATCTCTCGCAGTCCGGCTGAGCTCAGGCTCTGGGAGGGATTGATTTCCTGGAGGTTTTGCAACTCCAGAGTGAAATTTGTTCACTGTTAATAACTCCCAAATTAGCTCATCTAGGAGAGCTGGGAATAACTCAGCCATGTCAGCCCTCATCAACCAATTATCCGGGAATTCAAAAAGGCAAAGGGAAAAAAGGGATCTTGAACCCTTTCTGCAGTCCAGGGCAGGCAGGGGGAGGACGTTTGTCACTGCTGGGGTCAGGGGCGTCACAGGACACCAGAGCTTCACCCCACTTCCTCCCTGGGAGGGTGGGAAGGGGCTGGGCTGGAATTGCCAGAGCAGCTGGGGCTGCCCCTGGATCCCTGGCAGTGCCCAAGGCCAGGCTGGACATTGGGGCTGGGAGCAGCCTGGGACAGTGGAAGGTGTCCCTGCCATGGCAGGGGTGGGAATGGGATGGGATTTGAGGTCTCTCCCAGCCCGAACCCATCTGGAATTCTGGGATTGGCGCTCCCAGACCTTGCTCCCAGTGAAGTTGGGTTTGGGTTTCTCTTTTTTGGAGGAATTGTTTTAGAGCTCAGCTCCTTTTCCAAGCCAATCCCAGACTGAGGGATGTGAACTCCCTGGGAACAACGACCCCGGGCGAGGTCAGAAGCTGAACAGAAGCAAACCCCAACCCCTGCCTGGAGCAGATCATCCCCTTTTATCAGCGCTCAGAATAAATTTGCAGATCCAGATGATGCCAGGAAGAAAATCCTCACTGTGTTCCACTTCCCTTCCCTCTACAGATTCCTTTCTCCTGCTCTCTGGTGCCCGCTGTGTCCTGCCCGTGGAGGAATATTTTACCTTGGGAGTCTTTCCCTTGTTCCTGTGTCACACCCGAACAACAGCGGACACAGGGAAGCTTCTCCCAGCGGATTTGAAAGGAAAAAAGGGAATACCACATTCCCTTGGTGAAATGAGGGGAGCAAATGGGCAGCAGGGTGGGGGGGGGGGGGAGGGAGGGGGGCTCTGAGTGCTGGAATTCTGATGGGTTTATCCCCAAATACTTCTGGAGCAGCTCCAAGGGGCTGCAGCAGCCGTGCCTGGAGCCCAGAGCGTTCCCAGTCCCTGTGGGACCCCTCTGCCCTCACTGGGACAGCGACAAAGGCACAGCTCAGACTCCCAGAAAGCTGAAAGCTGGGAAGGGGCTGGAGCCCCAGGAGAGGCTGAGGGAGCTGGAAAGGGGCTCAGGCTGGAGCAAAGGAGGCTCAGGGGGGACCTTGTGGCTCTGCACAAGTCCCTGACAGGAGGGGGCAGCCGGGGGGGTCGGGCTCTGCTCCCAGGGAACAGGGACAGGAGGAGAGGGAACGGCCTCAGGATTCAGGTTCACAGGATATTCCCAGTTGGAAGGGACCCACAAGGATTGAGTCCAGCTCTTAAATAAATGGGGATTGAACCCACAACCTTGGTGTTATTGGCACCACGTTGTGCCAGGTGAGGTTCCCATTGGAGATTCAGGAAAAAAAACATGGAATAGGTTATAAAGCAACTGCGGAGTGCAATGGTGGGGTCCTCATCCCTGGAAATGTTCCAGAAAGGAGTGGATGCAGCACTTGAGGCCACGGGTCAGTGGTGAACGAGGTGCTGGGCTGATGGATGCCAGGATCCCAAAGGTCTCTCCCAACCTCAAGGATTCCACAATCCCACGATTTGATTGTACCGAGCTGAGAAGGGAAAGTACAGAAGAAGCCACAAAGCACCGATGTTCCAGAAGAATTCCCAGTCCCTGGGGGCACCTGGAGCTCCCTGAGGCTGCACCATCACCCTGTGATAAATAAGTGTGGCCTTATCTCCGAGCCCAGCCCACACAGAGCACCCTGATAAGAGCAGGGATTTGTTTACTCCTGATGGATTTCTGCCACTGGGAAGGGAAACAAACGGCCTGCCAGAGTTTAATGTACACAGATCCGCCGGCTTTATCTCTGGGATTCATCCGGGGAAGCCAAAACTGCCTCATAACAAGTGATGGGTTTTATTTTCATCTCCCAACATCCCCAATGCCAAAGAGGGAGCTGGGTATTCACAGAGCACAGCCCAGCTCCAGCAGGTTTCTGATCCATCCCAGTATTTGGAAATAGGATTTCAGGACAATTGTTATCCCTCTGGATCAAGATGGAAATAGACTGGAGATCAGTAGTGGTCAAACCCAAAAAGTTCCAGACTTTGTGAGGCTTTAACTGTGGGAAAGGAGATGCTGGGAGTCCTCTCCAGGCAGGATCCGGTGGGATGCTCACTGCTTATTCCAGAACTCGACTTAAACCCTTTCAAAGCAATGCAATTGATTTGATAAATTCCATAAATTGAGCTTTAAAGAAAATTTTGCCAGTGATTTGAGATGAGAGTTACCTGCAGGGAGACTCCACAGGGGCGGATCTGCAACCTGGGCACCTGGGAGAATAAAGAATGTGGAAATCCATCAGCTCCAAAACTGCCTTGCTAAACTCCGGGAGGAAATGGCTGTGTGGAGAGAGGAGAGGGAATTGCAGCTAAAAGCAGGGAAAGGACAGGAAAATGTTTGGATCAGTGTGGCAGCAGGACCAGGACAGGGACTGTCCCATGGGCTGGCACTGCTGAGCACCTCGAGGGCTCTGTCCAGTTCTGGCCCCTCAGTTCAGAGAGGACTTTGAGGGGCTGGAACGTGTCCAGGGAAGGGAACGGAGCTGGGAAGGGGCTGGAGAATTCCTGAGGGAGCTGAGAAGGGGCTGGAGAATTCCTGAGGGAGCTGGAAAGGGGCTCAGGCTGGAGCAAAGGAGGCTCAGGGGGGACCTTGTGGCTCTGCACAAGTCCCTGACAGGAGGGGGCAGCCGGGGGGGTCGGGCTCTGCTCCCAGGGAACAGGGACAGGAGGAGAGGGAACGGCCTCAGGCTGGGCCAGGGCAGGCTCAGGGTGGACAGCAGCAGGAATTTCCCCATGGAAAGGGTGCTCAGGCCTTGGCAGGGGCTGCCCAGGGAGCTTTGGAGTGCCCATCCCTGGAGGTGCCCAAGGAATTCCTGGAGGTGGCACTCAGAGCTCTGGGCTGGGACAAGGTGGGGTCAGGCACAGAGATTTGGGATAGAAAATTCTCCACATTTGCTCATTTATTTACATACCAAAGCCTGGGGAAGTTCAGGGAAGGATGTTATCCCGTTTTTTCCTGCTGGGCTTTGCTCCCTTGGCCCAGGTGAGTCAAAAAGGATCATTTGGGTGAACCTGAAACATTTTCTAAAAGACCAAATGTGGGGAGGAGGAAGAGCTGGGTTCCACAGTGGCCAGGGCTTGGGGGGCAGCTCCTGGCTCCAGAGGGTCTCCACCTGTGCTCCCACATTCCGTGTCTTTCCAGCCTTTCCAGGGGACAAAGCTGACATTTGGGAGCTTCCAACTATCCCATAAATGGGCCCTGCTTAAAATTCCAGCTCAGCAGCCGAGTGCTGGTGAGGAAACCTCGGGGCAGCTGTAAGACTGAGATGTGGGATGGAGCCCATCAAAGTGTTTGCAGCAGGAGCACTCGACCTCCAGCGGCAGAGGAATTGTTTTATCTCCTTTGCCGGGGATTTGCTGCCCATCATTAACCGTGACAGAGCCTGGAATAACAACAGCACATGGAGCACTTGGCACTTCCGTGCCCTTTTTATTCCCTGCCTGGAATGGGGCCATAAATGAGCGGCACTGGGCAATCCCTGGTGCTTCCCAAGCACGGGCAGAGCCTTCCCAGCCAGGCCGTGCTCCCATGGGATCCCCAGGAGCCTTCCCAGCCAGGCCATGCTCCCATGGGATCCCCAGGAGCCTTCCCGGCCAGGCCGTGCTCCCATGGGATCCCCAGGAGCCTTCCCAGCCAGGCCATGCTCCCATGGGATCCCCAGGAGCCTTCCCAGCCACGCCGTGCTCCCATGGGATCCCTGGGAGCCTTCCCAACCACACCGTGCTCCCATGGGATGCCCGGGAGCCTTCCCAGCCACGCCGTGCTCCCATGGGATCCCTGGGAGCCTTCCCAACCACGCCGTGCTCCCATGGGATCCCTGGGAGCCTTCCCAACCACGCCGTGCTCCCATGGGATCCCTGGGAGCCTTCCCAGCCACGCCGTGCTCCCATGGGATCCCTGGGAGCCTTCCCAACCACGCCGTGCTCCCATGGGATCCCCGGGATCACACGGATGGGACTCGGAAGCTCAGGCAGCCTTGGACAGCAAACAGGGACCTGGAACATGCAGCTGAAAAAGGAAATGCGGCTGTTCCGATGGCAGAGGAATCCCTGGATTGCGAGCGGGGGATCCAGGTGATCCCTGTGTGGGAAGGGGATGGATGCAGGCAGAGCTGCTGGGGTGGCTGTGGTTAACGAGTGCTTTAAAGGATGAGAATTCTGCATTTGGGGCTGATTTGCCCTTTCAGGGAATCACAGAATCCTCAGGGTTGGGAACGGCCTCCCAGACCAAGGCCAGCATTGTCCCAGCCCCACATGTTCTCCGTGGTCCCCACGCCATATCCCTGCGTTTTCTCAACACTCCCAGGGGTGGAGACTCCAGCAATTCCTCTGCTACAACCTCCCAGAAACCCAGGCTGCTCCCAGAGCCCACGGAATTCCCTCACATTTGGGATGGAGGCGAACAGTGATGCCATCCCTCCTGTGCCAGTTCCAAACCCAAACCACTCCGATGCTTTGGGAGGGAAGAGGGATCCTGTGCCAGTCTTGGAGAACTCAGAAGTTTCCATTTCCAGGTAATGCCCTTCCCAACAGGAGACTCTTCCAAACTTTTCCCAAAGATGAACTCTCTGTGTGTCCCCGTGCACCACAAAGGCTCCACAAGGTTTTCGCTCCTCCACCCAACTGTGCCGCTCTCATTTGAACTTTTTTAATGGATGCACGTAGGAAATTCACCCCTTTGTGTCTCCTTCCTCATTACCTGGGCCAGGCTGAGCTTTTGTCTTGGCTCAGCGTGAATTCTACAGCCCCACATTCTGGATCCAATTATCCCATTGTGTTCCCTTCTCCTCCCCATGGGCCTCTTGTCTTCTTTCTACCAGATTAAAGTCAGCCTTAAAGCCTGGCACAAACAAATTCATGGATTGATATCCTAGGTCTGCCTAAATCCTGTGCCTGAGGGGCTGGAGAAGAGAAGGCTCCAGGGAGAGCTCAGAGCCTAAAGGGGCTCCAGGAGAGCTGGAGAGGGACTGGGGACAAGGCATGGAGGGACAGGAGCCAGGGAATGGCTTCCCAGTGCCAGAGGGCAGGGCTGGATGGGAGATTGGGAATTGCTGGCTGGAGGGTGGGGAGGGGCTGGGCTGGAATTGCCAGAGCAGCTGTGGCTGCCCCTGGATCCCTGGCAGTGCCCAAGGCCCGGCTGGACATTGGGGCTGGGAGCAGCCTGGGGCAGTGGAAGGTGTCCCTGCCATGGCAGGGGTGGCACTGGGTGGGCTCTGAGGTCCTTCCCACCCAAACCATCCTGGGATTCTGTGGTCACTGCCCTGCTCCCTTCACGTTCTGGGTTTTGATGAGGAGGAAAATAAAGCACAATTCCAGCAAAACTGAGCAGCAGGGCCACACTTGGATGAGGACGCTACGAGACACAGAATTCACTCCGGACCTGCAGAAGCAGGAAGTGCCTGATTAATCTGATTAACTACAGTAGGACTGACCACAGCTCCCATGCAATGCCACAATTTATCCACGGAACAGCAGGAGCTGTAAATGAACCCCTGTTAATGGGGAATTAAATCCCACCACGGCGCTGGGGCTGATCCCAGCCTTGCAGGGACCAAGGGAGCCGATCTTTTTATTTTCTGAGTTTGGACAAGGTTTCCACGACCTCGGAACCATCAGGATTCAAATCCAGTGTTTCACGCTGCTCTTTGGAAGGGTTTTGTTCACTTGGAGCTCAATACGAACAGCATAAACAATGCTCATTAATCAGAGAAGGAATGATTTGCCAGGACTGCACGGCTTGCAGTGAATTTTAAATTCTCCAAGCCATATCTCTCGGTCCCTAAGAGCTACAGCAGCAAATCGCTTCACTGTGATTCGGGGGCTCCATGGGTTTGGTTCCTCCTGATCAAAGGAACCCCAGGTGTTTATTCACTGTTTGTTTATACAGCTTTTCTTAAAGGTATAAACTCAGGGTTTTGCTGAAAGCAAACTCAGGGAAGGCTGTGGTGAGTCCCAGCAGGAATTTGGCGAGGCTGGGGCCGTTCCAGGAGGACAGGGAACTGTCCCCTGCTTTTTACACCGTCAAGGGATTGGGACAGATCATTTTTGGGTTCCTTTGCAACCCTGCACTGACTGAGGGGTGCTGCTGGTAACGTCCAGGGCTCACAGAAAACCTCTCTGGCAGAGAAAAACAAAGGGAAAATCCCCAAGAAAAACAAATTTAGCAGGTGGGGAAACAAAGGTACAAGGAAAGTGTTCCACACTCACAGGAGGGGCTGGAACAGGACTCCAGAGTGTCCTGGCTGGAGCTGGGAAGCCACTGATCTATGGGGAAAGGCTGGGAATGTTCACCTGGAGAAGGGAAGGATGCAGGGAGAGCTCCGAGCTCCTTGCAGGGCCTAAAGGGGCTCCAGGAGAGCTGGAGAGGGACTGGGGACAAGGCATGGAGGGACAGGAGCCAGGGAATGGCTTCCCAGTGCCAGAGGGCAGGGCTGGATGGGAGATTGGGAATTGGGAATTGCTGGCTGGGAGGGTGAGCAGGCCCTGGCACAGGGTGCCCAGAGCAGCTGTGGCTGCCCCTGGATCCCTGGCAGTGCCCAAGGCCAGGCTGGACATTGGGGCTGGGAGCAGCCTGGGACAGTGGGAGGTGTCCCTGCCATGGCAGGGGTGGGATGGGCTTTGAGGTCCCTTCTAACACAACCCAACTCTAAATCAATTCAGAGCCCGGTTTATAAGATCTCATTTTATAACTTGTGAGCCCATCCCCCAGCGCTGCTGAGCCTCAGCTGTGGCCATTAATCAAAGGTGTTTCTTTATCTCCCATCTGGGGTGCTGCAGACACTGCCCATCTGTGTGTGAATTACACCAATCCCAGGCCTCCCAGCGCAAAACACCACCAGGAACTTGGGATAAAACAACTCAGGACATGAATCTCAGCCCTGTGGTTCAGCTCCTTGTCTGCACCTCCCTTTGCCTGTCGGGGCTGCCACTGGCAGCAGCACTTCTGGTGTTTGTCAGACTGAACACAAATCTCTTCAAGGAGCCCAACACCCTCTTCTTCCACGGAATCACAGAATCCTGGAATGATTTGCATGGAAGGGACCTTAAATCCCACGCCTGCCATGGCAGGGACAGCTCCCACTGTCCCAGACTGCCCCCAGCCCCAATGTCCAGCCTGGCCTGGGACACTGCCAGGGATCCAAGGAATTCCATCCCAGCCAGGAATTCCTAATTCCCAACCTCCCATCCATCCCTGCCCTCCTCCAGCTCCAAGCCGCTGGTGGCTGGCAGCAGGCACCACCTTCTCTCTGGCTGGGAGGACAGCTGGGAAAACTCTCCGGAGCTGGGCGAGCTGGCAGAGGAAGCCAGCCCTGCTGTGGTCCCTGCCCCCAGAGTAGAGCACACCAACAGCTCTTCCCCCTCTCCCTGTCTCACACAGATTTATTAGTGCAGGCAACGCTGCCCTGAACCTGCAGCAGCTGCATCTTATTGTTTAAAACAGCCCTGGGTTCACACATCTCCCAGCTTTGACATAACACCTCACTTACACACTTCTCGTACTCCTACATTCTACCTACTTACGCATTTCACTGATACATAAACACATCACTCTACTTGTGCATTTTTCTTACTCTCTTGGGGTGACTTTGTGATGTGTATCCCATATCACTGCCCTATGCCCAGAAATTAATTCTTGGGCCTTTCTATGCCTCTAAACTGAGCCTGAGAGGGGGAAGGAAAAACTGAGCAAAACTTTTTCAGAGCAGTTTGCAGCTTGTTCAGGGTCACACAGAGACAGGGACTTTGTTTCCAGCTGCGGCAGGGGAGGGAGGAAGCACCCGGCTTGCGGCTCCCTGGGTCAGGTTTTTGGCCAGTTTCAGCTTCTTTTTCTCCAAAGGGAGACTGAGGGTTGAACTTTTTTCCTTCCCTGGAATTTTGGATTTTCTCTTTTCTGCTGGACTGCTTCAACCTCAGAGCACATCGGGAGGACTTTCCAGCGGGCACAGAGGGCCTGGCCCTGGGCCAAGCCCCAGCTCCGAGGAGACCAAAGGGAGGACTCTGACACTTTCCCAGGTTTTTCCTCCAGAGTGAGAGATTTTATTATTCAGCATTATTATCCTTTTCTGGTGTGCTTGTTAAATAAATAGTTTTATCTCCTTCACTTTCCTTCAAGGAAAATGTGTTTTTCCCGAAGCTGGTGGGGGAGGGGTGGTTGTGCCTTCTTTCAGGGGATGTATTTCTAAATTTGGCCAAACCAGAACACTTATACTTTTTACAGCTTCTACATAACACAATATTTATGCACTTTACTTACTGATACATTTTACCTGCTCTTACAGACTACTCTACTTAACATTTTACAGCTTTTACATAATACCGTACATACACATTTTGCAACTGCTGTGCATGAGAGCTCACATTGCTGGATTGGTTTCTCTATTTCATCCGTGAGCTCTGCACACACTTTTCTGTTAACGTGATTGGTTTTAATCTAGTGCAGGACAGTCATTTTTTATCTATTCCTTGCTGTCTTGGGATTTAGTCTTTCAGCTTCTTCTTTCCCAATTTAGCACAGTTTACCTTTCAGTCCTTGATGAGTTCCTGAGGGCTCTAACAGGTGGGGCTCCTGATCCAGGCAAGCAGCACTGAGATGATGGCAGCAACAAAATCATCCAGTGATCAGCAGCCAAGTTAGTCCAGGAACTCCAAACAACAGACCAGCAAAGGACAGGGAGCAGATATAAACCTATCTCACCTCCCCCCTCGAGCCTTCAGACTGGAGCTGAAACCCCTCCTGGGGCTGATGTGCTGCAGCTGGAGTGGAAAGGCCAGGTGAGGCTGCTGAGGGTAATCCCAGCCTGGTCCCACTCTGAGGGCTCTGGTAAAAATAACCAGAAATGGTTTGGCTGGGGCACACTGTCAAGGTTCAAGTACTGTACAACACACAGCCCAGCACATCTGTTTGCTGCCTGGGTGACAAAAAGTCATGGAAAACCTGGAGACAGCGGTGAGATGATCCATTAAAAGCTGTCTGCAAAGCCAGGGCCTCCACCAGTGCAGAGCATGAGGTGATGAATTGTGAGGCATCTCTGGGCCAGCTCTTCCCAAGTTTTTGAAGCAAAAAATGCCCACTCCTAAAAACAGAACAGTTTTCCTTTGTGGCTGGGCAGAGGAAGGAGTGGGGCTGGTGGAGAGCAGCATCCAGAGGGGCTCCCCACATGCCTGGGATCAGGAGTGGCACTGGGGCTGAACTGGGAGGGAGGCTGAGGTTTGTCCCCAAAACCTCCCCACGTGCAGGGCCAAGGACCTTGGCCAGAGCCGGAGCTCAGGTTCCCTCCAGACCAGTGAGAGAGACCTGGGATGGAGCAGCTGCAGCAACCAGAGCTGCACCAGCACTGCTTGGACACAGAATTCCCTCTGGAAGGCAGACGGGCTCCTCAGCACTGCAGAAACCTGGATCCAGCTGTTCCAGAGGCACTGAGCTGGAGGCAGAGCAGTCCTTGTCCTTCCCGAAGGAGTGACAGACCCCCAGGCTCAAACCCTCACTGCTGCCCTGAGGCAATGGGAAAAACTCCCTGCAGCCACTCAGGGAGCTCTGGAGTCCTGCCCCAGCACCTCACTCATTTATTAAATGAATAGATAAATAAATGAATAAATGAATAAATGAATAAGTGCTCGGACATCCTGCAGACAAACCCACAGGCACAGGGGCAATAATCCCCAAACACATGAACCACAATATTTGGCCAGTTCTCCACTTCATTTGCTCCCCTCATCAGCTCAATTGGTGCTTCAAACCCAGCTGGGTGGAAAATTGGAGCTGCTGGAGCGAGTCCAGAGGAATCCGTGGATGCTCCGAGGGCTGGAGCTGCTCTGGAGCCAGGCTGGGAGAGCTGGGAATGTTCACCTGGAGAAGGGAAGGATCCAGGGAGAGTTCCAAGCCCCTTGCAGGGCCTGAAGGGGCTCCAGGAGAGCTGGAGAGGGACTGGGGACAAGGATGGAGGGACAGGAGCCAGGGAATGAGCCGTGACACGCTCAGGGCTTTGCAGTCCCTCGGGTCTGTTCAATCACGTCACCTTTCCATCCTTCCTTCTGTGCTCAGGTGGGACAATATCCCTATTTTACCTCTCAAACTTGCCCAGTAATCCCAGGGAGTGGCAGATCCGTGCCACAGCATCACGGGATTCACGTTCTGTTTATCAGCTGCGGGTACCCTGGCATCTCCTCCCCTGACACATCTCAACAAATGACTCCTTTCCACAAGGCAAAATTCCCGGTTTTTCTCAGGCCACCGGTTCAAGTTCAGCTCTCCCCAGTTATCCACCAATTCTTATTCTTGGAGAACTGAAATTTTCCTTCCTTGTGCTGGAGGTTGCTGTAGCCATGAGTTAACTCCAGCCTGGACACCTCCCTGGCCTCTCCAGCAGCAGGAGGATAAAACATGGAATTGTACTGACGACCTTCAGTGACCAGAAAAATTCCCCCTAATGTGCCCAAAGCAGAACTTAAATACTAATTTTCCCTTTACCACACCCAGGAAAAAGGATTTCCCCCAAGTCTGGCAATTAAGGAAGTGATTTTTCAGATCTGTTCATGATTTAGTCACCACTCATCCACCTCTCCCTCACGCCGCTGCCCCAGCAGACGAACCTTTCCTGCCTCAATCTTGGCATCAAAGACATTTCTGGCAGAAAGAGAAAATCCCCCCAGAAGTGTTGTCTGTGGGAGGTTTGTGAGCTCCAGGGACCATTCTGTGCCCCTGTGGCTCTGCAGTTCATGATGGATCTCCCTGCCCTGGGGATGTTGGACTTTGCAGGCCTTAATTCCATTTTAATGCAGGGGGATCTCATCCATGTGGATAAATTCCTGCTGGGAGGGAACGAAGGTGGCAGAGCCAGGCTCCTCTCAGAGCTGCCAGTGACAGGACAGAGGCACAGATTAAATGGTACAAAATTCAGTGTGAACATGATAAAACACATTTGTCCTGGCAGGGTGGGCAGGCCCTGGCACAGGGTGCCCAGAGCAGCTGTGGCTGCCCCTGGATCCCTGGCAGTGCCCAAGGCCAGGCTGGACATTGGGGCTGGGAGCAGCCTGGGACAGTGGGAGGTGTCCCTGCCATGGCAGGGCTGGCACTGGGGTGGGATTTAAGGTCCCTTTCCACCCAAACCTTTCTGGGATTGTGAGACAGAGGAAATGCCATGTCCTGGCCCTGCTGCAGTTTTTGTGCCTTTCCACAGCCAGCTGAGAGGATTCCTGAGGCGTTGTGCCGATGGATTGGGAACCATTAACAGCTCCCTCATCCCTGTGCCACCCCTGAGGAGCTCAGGCAGCTCCTGGCTGGGGGAAAAGCAGGAATGAGGGAGCAGCCCCAGCCCAGGCCCACCCAGGGGTGGCTCAAAGGCAGCACAAGCTCCCAGGGCAGAGCTGAGAGCTCGATTTGGTCTCAGGAGGAGCTGCAGGCACGGGGCAGGCTCAGCTGAGCCATGGAATCACCTCTCCAGGTGCTCCAGGCCACAAGCACTTCCCAAAATTTCCTACTGGGAAACAGCCAAGGCCATGACAGCCCCTCCAGGGTCACAGCTGTCCTTGCTGCCCGTGGGGGCCTGCCAGGACCTGTGGGGCTTTAGAGTGGGCATTAAAAATGATGCCAATTAGCTGACTGCTTAATTAACACAATGAAACCTTAGAGTTTTATTGTAATGATCTGTTGTTGGAGTGTGAAATCTGCTTTGTGCCCACTCACGGAACCCCGTGGTTTGGGTGGGAATGGACAATGAAGGTCACCTCATCCCACCCCTGCCCTGGCAGGGACACCTCCCACTGTCCCAGGCTGCTCCCAGCCCCAATGTCCAGCCTGGCCTTGGGCACTGCCAGGGATCCAGGGGCAGCCACAGCTGCTCTGGGCACCCTGTGCCAGGGGTTTTTCCATTTACAAGGAAAAGATGGAACAAGACTGGAGGAAAGAGACACCAGGACCTCACGGAGTGGCCGGGTTGGAACATCCCTGCTCCCCAGGCAGAGCTGCCAGCAGGACTGGGAGCTTTTTGCTTTGAACATTAAACGAACAAACTCCTTTCCCTCTGCCCCTCAGGTCAAAGATTCCATCAGAATTCTTCTCCTGAATCCAGAGCAGGGAGTAATTGCCTCGGAGAGAGTGGATGGACTGCAGAGCAGGGAGGGTTGGTGATTTGCAGGTCATTATCTTGCTGCTGAACTCAGGAGCCGCTGGAGCTGGCACTTGAGAGCAAATCCGGGAGGCAAACGCTTCTTAAAGTGAGCTCTTCAAAGATGAACTCCCAAACATGGGTCTGAGGCGCTGATTGCAAGAACGCAGAACTTTGAACTGCTGCACAGAGAGGTCATGGAGGCAAATCGGCTGTCATGGATTCCCAGGATGGGTTGGGTTGAAAAGGGACCTGAAAATCCCATCCCAGCCCTGCCATGGCAGGGACACCTCCCACTGTCCCAGGCTGCTCCCAGCCCCAATGTCCAGCCTGGCCTTGGGCACTGCCAGGGATCCAGGGGCAGCCACAGCTGCTCTGGCAATTCCAGCCCAGCCCCTGCCCACCCTCCCAGCCAGCAATTCCTTCCCAATATCCCACCTAACCCTCTGGTGGTGGGAAGCAATTCCCTCATCCATGGCCTCTCAGAGCCCCCCAAACCCCCTGAATCCCTTCCCAATCCCCCCTCCCTGAGCAGCTCTGCCCGGTGCCACTGGATCCCAAACGCTGGAACACAGCAGAGCTTTTTTAGCCAGACTACACAAAGCAATCCATCCCATTCTTCGATGGGGAAAACAATGATTAATACTTGAAAACAAGCTGTAATCTATTCACTTATAATTTCTAGTTTCGCTGTCAAGGAGCTCATTTGAATTTTAACAAACGTTTGCAGCTCCCTAATTGAATTTGCTCAAAGGATTTCTCTTATCAGAAACATGAGGACCGGTGTAGTTCTGCTGTGGCTTTTGCGGGGCTTTACCGACCTCCTGGAAGTCAAACCCAGCGCTGGGAGCTGCACAGTAGCACCCTCAGTGCACCCCTTGAAGAAGGGGCAGTCGGTAACTAACTCATGTAAGCACAAGTTAACTATTGGGAGACAGCAATGTTAGTTCAGACAGAAGATGTTAATTACAAAGCCTGAGAAGCCGAATTCACCCTAATCTTGTCAAGATAGAGGGGACAAGGATCATCTCAGAGACTGCTAAATCATTCCTCAAAGGACTACGCATGCCCAGGGAGGAAGGTGACAAGTTCACTGCGAGGATGACTACTGGCCTTCATCGGAAAGACCCCCGAGGAAGAAGAGGAGCCTTCCTCAGCGCGACCACCAGGACACACAGCGCATGCATGGCCCATATGCTAATGACTTCCGAGAAATAATTTGTATAACCACACCTGTGCCAAGGAATGTGATGAATATTCATAATTTAACCCTTAATACTTGTGTTGTAGAGAGCACCAGGTGTGTGTGTTTGGAGGAGCGATCCCCACACACCCGGCGCGCCGAATAAAGCAAATACCCGCTTCTCTGACTCTGTCTCTGAAATGTCTCCTGGCCCGGCTGCGGCACGATTCACCCTCCGTGCCCAGGTCACAGCCCCCAACACCTCCCCACACCACCCCACACCCCATTTCCACACGAGCTTTACGATCTGACCACCATCAAATGTTCCCCTGCCCCCTCCTGTCAGGGACTTGTGCAGAGCCACAAGGTCCCCCCTGTTATCAGTGGTGTTGTGATGTTGGCTTTTCGCATGTTCCATCATTGTTATGGATGGATTGTGATGTTGGTTTTTTTCATGTTCCTTAATGTGAGAAAAGCTTTGCCTGGGTTCTGTAATGTAACGCTGTAGAATGGCTGCAGTTTGGGGGACAGTTTGGGGGGGGGGTCTGCACATTCCTGGAAAATCTTATCAGAAGAAAAGAACCCGAAACCAGACGGAATGGAGCCAAGGAGGAAGATAAGGCTGATGGGATGATACTCAGTAACTCCAAAGAATTAATGAATTATGCATGATGGTGATTAATAGGAAATAAGCGATGTACTTTTAAAGCCGATCTTTTGGATGTAGAGTTGTGCCTTTGGCTCTCTGCCGAAGCACCCGGCCAGCCGGAACACCCTTTTTGCTGTTGTCTCCTAATTGTCCCTTTTATTAAACTTTCCTTAAAATTTTACAAAGAGTGAACCTCGTTTTTCACACCCCTGAGCCTCCTTTTCCCCAGGCTGAGCCCCTTTCCCAGCTCCCTGTGTTGGAAAATGCACCACGTTCGAAATGGTTTTTATTTTATTTCTCTAATCAGGCTTGGTTTGCCTTTGCCTCCGGGAAAGGAATTCCAGAGGGTTTTTTTAAGGGATGTTACAGCACTCAAGGGAGATGAGTTTAACATCTCAGCAGCGTGGGAATAACCCAAAAGATCCCCAAAAAGATAACGGCCATCAACAAAACGTCCACGAGCATCTACCCCAGACACTGCCCCTGGCAGGGTTGGAGACACCCGGCCTGGAAAAGGCTGATCAGGAAATCAAGGAGTGAGACCTAATTAACACCGGCGGTGAAGAGATCTGTAACCAACAGGAAACCAAATACTGAGAACTGCCCAACCTGGCACCCATGAACGCCGAACCAAGGGATTTCTATGGGGTTTGGACTGCATAGAGTTTGGGAAAAGTCTGGGAAAATCCATGTGCCATGGAATGATTTTCTCTGCACAATCTGGGCAATGCGTGGATGAAATTATTTCTGCTGCACACCCTGGCCAGAAGAAAGCGATGCCTTGATTCTCTAACCCTAAAATGTCAGAGAGTTTTCGCTTTTCCCGCAGTTTTGGTGACTCCTGGGCTGCTCCTCATCCAGACCCTGATCCTCATCCAGGATCCTCGGGGTGAGCCCGAGTTCACTGGGCTTTCCGGATGTGTTTTCCAAAGGAACATCCTCACAGGAATCGTGTGGGGTTTGCTCTGTTCGCACCATGCCTGGAGCTCCTCATTAAAATCAAACGGCAGCCTGGATTCTTTCTCCCAACTTTTTTGTGGATCTCGATCTTCAGACGCTGAAGCAGAGCTCGTCACTAATTATTAATGAGTGAATTCCAGCTCCCTGTGCCCCTTCATTGGGCTGCTCAGCAGAGCCAGAGCTTCAAAGTCCACTCAAGGATGGAGAAGCGGCGGGTTATTGATAGAGCTGTGAAAAGCCTGTCATTGATAACGGCTGAAAGGCAGGAATGTACACCTGGAAAATCCCACAGGCACAGCCAGGAGGAGCCCAGAGCATGGAAACAGCGTCTCTCACTTCGGGAGGAAATTGATGATCAATTAAGCTTCTTTTATAAAGACAGAATTCCCACTTTCTGGCGAGCTTGCAGCTCCACCAGTCAGAGGAAGGGTGACATTCCCAGGTTTGGGACGCTCCAGCCCCAAACTCCCTCCAGGAGCAGCTGGAAAGGCAGGGAGTGATGCCGTCAGCCCCCAGGGCCTGTCCCCACCCCAGCAGGGATGGAAAGACTGAGGGGGCAGGAAACCCCTCCCTTGCAATTCCCTTTCAATCCCATCTCACACAGCGTGGATTCCCGGGAGAACACATTATCACGGAGTCATGGAATCCCAGAGCGGGAGGAGCTGAGTCTCCTCCTGATGTCCACCATCATCCAGCTCCTGGGTCATTGCAGGGACAGCTCCCGCTGGATGCTCCGAGCCCTGTGCTCTGCTCCGCCTTTCCCGGTATCCAGTGCCACATCCCTTCCCACCTCCGCAGGACTCAGCCTGACCGAGCTCCCCCACTGGAAAGCTCACTCTGCCTTGCCCCAGGCAGAAATCTGGTGATGGCCTCAAACATCCCAAATGCCACGGTTTCCCCCTTTATTTCAGCACAACATTCCTGACATTTCAAATCCCTGTTCTGCCAGGGCTCTGTTTAAACGAGAGGTCACTCAGGGCTGGTCCTGAATAACTGCAAACCTCCCGCCCGCCATCCCTGCAGACTCCACAAATGCTGCACAACGAAGGAGCTGCACTCCTGAGAAACCTGAGCAGATTCCCATCTAACCCCACGCCACTAAAACCCTGGGATAGAAACACGGACTGCAGGTTAATTGTGTTTTGGGAGCAGGGCTCCGTGTGCTCACCGCTCACCAAATGTGTGACTGATGATGATCAAAACCTCGACTTTTGCTGTTTTCCTCTAGTTCAGACTCTAAATACAGCTGGTTTGCTAAATGCTTGTTAAATTCATTCCTGCAGTGAGCACCTGACACCTGTTTAGTGTGCTCCAAACGCTGGGTTTTATAATAAGATTGTGAATTTGATTACGGTTCTGGAGAAGAGTAAAACTGCCAGCAAGAGCAGCAGGTTGGCAGGTACAGAAGGGGGAGAATTTGTTGTGTGTCACTGAAACAAAGCAGAGCAGCTTCCCCTGGAGTATCCACAGGGATGATTCTGGCTGGGGGCTGTCCAACATTCCATTTTCCAGCTGCTCCATCAGCTCGATGCCCCTGGGCCACTGGTCAGCGGCACTTGTTGGGAGCTGGTTCTGAGGAGCTGAAAAAGTCAGAGACGCCAATTGACTGAGTCCAAACAAGGTCAAATTTGGGAAATCTCATTTTCCTCTGCATCCTCAGCTTGGCATTTCCCTGATTTCTGTCAGTGTCAGTGACAGGAATCAAACTGAGCAGGCAGGGAAAGAATCACAGAATTCCAGAGTGGTTTGGGTGGGAAGGGACCTCAAAGCCCATCCCATTCCACCCCTGCCATGGCAGGGACACCTCCCACTGTCCCAGGCTGCTCCAAGCCCCAATGTCCAGCCTGGCCTTGGGCACTGCCAGGGATCCAGGGGCAGCCACAGCTGCTCTGGGAAACCCAAGGACTGACGAGAGAGAGACAAACCCCTTTGTATCCATGTCCTTCCAGAGATCCACAGGGCTTTTGATTCCTTCCTAGATTAATTCCTTATTCTCTCCAACCCCAATGAACACAGATTAATTTATTACAGGTTTTGTGTTAATCTTCAAAACCACTGACGAAGCGAAGACTTTGAGGCCAATCCCTGATGCGTCATCTCCAAACCTCCCATTGAACTTCCAGCTTCCCTTTGAAGGTGCAAAGTATTTTTAAAAGTTTCCTAAGGTGACAGGAAACTTTCAGTTTTAATTTACAACGAACCCTCTTTTTCTGCTGAACCCATGGCGAGATCTGAAACCATCAAGCAACAAGTCCGGCTGTTAAATCCCGGGGCTTTTGTTGGACATTTCACTGGCACAAAGCTGGAAATTTCAGAGCCTCATTGTCCACGAGATCAATGTGTTCTCCCAGGAAAACCTTAGGAGATTTGAATAGTGGATTCCGCCTCGGAGTTTCTTGCTCCTTTCTAGGCACCCAGTGATGGCAGCTGCTTTGAGGTTCTTTGTCTCGTTTCATCCTTTCTTCTTTAAGGAGCAAGTTTTTGTTATTCCTTGTGCTGGAATGAGCCTTTCTGTGGAAATCTGCAGGCACAAAGAACCAAAGTGTGCAGAGCTGAGAGCCCCTGGCTGACAGAAATCTCTGGGGGCTTCCACCAACGCTCAACCCACGGCTCTGCCTTCCAGGTGTCCCTGGATTGTCGGTGCCTTGGGAATGCGGCTTGGAACGACACCCTGGGCTCGCACTCTGGCTCTCCCAACCCCAGGCAGGGCTAAAGCCTCTGGATGGGAAGTGCCTGGAGCTGCAAATCCCATCCGTGGAGCTGCTGGAGATGCTTCTGAAGGAAGTAAAAACCAACTCTGTCCCAAAGGGAGGTGCAGAAGTCCACGTTTCCACGGAATCCAC
Organism: Aphelocoma coerulescens; assembly: GCF_041296385.1. Taxonomy (NCBI): domain Eukaryota; kingdom Metazoa; phylum Chordata; class Aves; order Passeriformes; family Corvidae; genus Aphelocoma; species Aphelocoma coerulescens. Next base: position 66,966,405 of record NC_091019.1, read on the forward strand.
CGCGCTCCCATTTTGTGGTGGGAAGATGCCAGTCCTGGTCTGTGCATCCTGTGGGAGCAGCATCCAGAGGACACGGATGGCTCCTTCCCAAGGTGGGTTTTCCCCTGAGAGCAGCCCAGGGACACCATGGATCCGTGAGGAACAGCCGGGCCGCCAGGCCAAGCTCCACTGGGAAAAGGATCCAGCCCGTCACGCTTCCCAGATCTTCTCCAGGCACACAAAGCAGGGCACAGCCCCAGTCTGGGTAAGACAAGATGGGAATTCCCAGGCCTGGAATCCTCTCCGGCAGCTTTGGGAAGCTCTCCAAGGCAGCAGCACGGACCCCAAAGCCACCACAGCACCTCCGAGGTGCCCATCGCTCCCTGACAGCCCCGAAGGATCAGCCCAGCTCTCAGGGGCTTCCCTCAGCATCTTCCACCTCCAAAGTCCCACCCAAATCCAGGATTTCACTTTTTCTTCCCTCAGGGGTAACACAGGGACCTCCCTGGCTCTGTCCTGGCACCCAGTGCCTGTCACCTGAGGTGATCCAAGGTCTCGAACAGAAGCTCTGGTGATCCAAGGTCCTGCCCAGTGGAACGAACACGGCAAGTGGAGGTTTCGTCCCTGTTTTTCACCAGGAACACTGCAGACCACTCATTGTTTGGGAAAAAGGAGAGACTCTGCTGGGTTATGACAGGAAGGAAGAATCCAGGGACCTACTTGGGTTCTAAAAGATCCATCCTCACAGTCCCTCTCCAGTTGTCCCAGTTCCGCTGTGGAAGCACCGGTCCCGTGGGAGCAGGGGTTCAGCAAAGCTCCCGGGAATTCCAGGAGTACAAATCCCAGCTGGCCAGGGCCGTGGCAGGTGGGCTGTGGAGCTGCTGTGCCACAAATGGGAGCATTAAGGGAACAGAACTTTTTTTCCCATAAAATATTTAGGCCAGAGCACATCCATATTTATCACTCTAATCAAACAGAATGGGAGAGTTCTTCTTGCTTCGACTTTGGGAAAGCAAAACAAGCCTGGCCTGACAACTGCTGCTGCTTTTTTTTTTTTCTTTCCAGCAAGAAAATAAAAAGTTTGGGGAAGAAGGAATGTTCAGAGCACAAAGTTTGGGATGGCCAATACTTGGGATGCCAGCAGGAAGTACAGGCAGCAACGCCAGGCAAAACCTGGCACGGCCCTGGGCAGCCCCTGCAGCTGAGCCTGCCAGGATGGGGGGACCAGATCATGCCAAGAGCTCCTGACAAACCCCCAGCGTTCTTCCATGAAGGATAATGAGGCTCCCCAGCCTTGGAAGTGTCCATGGCCAGCTGGGAGCAGCCTGGGACAGTGGGAGGTGTCCGTGCCCACAGCAGGGGTGGGATGGATGGGATTTAAGGTCCCTCCAACCCAAACCATTCCATGGTTCTGTGATCCAATGGATGCATTTTACCTGGAATTGTGGCATCAAAGGTAACAGGAAGTGCTGCCCCAGCAGGGCTCTGACATTCCTGAGGGACAAACAGACCTTATTCCCACCGGGAATAGGATCCTGCAATTTTATTCCCTGTGAGTAAACAAAACCATTTATTTCTAAAAAATCCAAAGATAATCCCAGTCTTTCCAAATCGTGTGGAAGGATGCTCCCAGGACATCAATCAAACCCAGGCTCAGCTTAATGATGTTACCAGTCATGCTCAGCTTTCCAAATCATTCCAAGAGCTTCTCCTGGAGCTGTTTGATCTCAGGCTTCTTGTTCAACTTCTCAGCGCTGTTTTGGAGAGTCTGGACTGTCTGAGAAGCTTCATGTCCTGAAGAGGGAAGGAATTCCAGCAATAATATTCCTATTTATTACTTTTTTTTCCCCCTGCTCAAGCCCAGTGAAATGGCGTGCACAGAGATCTGGGCTGACGAGAAGCACATAAGTGCCAGTATTTAGTATCTGGATTAGTCACAGAAGAAAGCAAATCATGAGCTTGTCTCTCGGAGCTGCCAAACTGCTGACAAAGTCTCTCAGAAATCAGGCTGGGAAATAATGAAGCTGAGTTTATGAATGAAGTTTGTGTCAAGGTAAGTCAAGATTCCCTTCAGCATCGCAAACAGGGCTTTGATGAAACTTTCAGAAACAGTTTAATTTTTCTCTTTTATCTCCTCCCGCGCTCCCCTCTCTGTTCTTCAGAGCAGCATCCACCAGGAACAGCAGCTTCGGGAGATGGGAGACCCTCCTGGAGGTTTCAGCTGAGGTTTCTCAGTGGTTTGGTGGAGGGGAGAGATCAGCCCCAGGTGTTTGATAGGGGCAGAGAGATGAGGAGCTTCGGCCTGGCACACGGACAAACAGCACCTTCCTTTGGGATGGAACCAACTTGGCAGAAGCTCTGGATCTGTGCAAGCTCCTGGCATCCTCCTGTGGGTCCTCTCTGCTCCCTGGGAAGGGCTGAGCATTCACTGAGGTCAAACCTCAAAGGAGGAGGTGCAAACCCAGCTCTGAAATGGGAATTACAGCCCTGAACTTCGGACAGAGGACACTCAGTTCCAGTCCTCCCCCGATGTTTGTCCCTCATGGAGCTCTGCTGCCACAGGAGCTCAGGAGCTGCCTGGCTCCAGAAATCCCCAGCTCAGGAGCCGCCTGGGAGATCCCAGCTCAGACAGACGCTGTTGGTGCCTCTGGGGCCCTTCACCTCCACAACCCCTTTCCTCCACAGAGCCAACTTGGGGTGGATCCTTCTGAGCTGTGCCACCTTCAGCCCCACTCATTTCTGCAGCCACAGCTGCTCTGGGAATTCCAGCCCAGCCCCTCCCCATCCTCCCAGCCAGGAATTCCTTCCAAATCTCCCATCCATCCCTGCCCTCTGGCACTGGGAAGCCATTCCCTGGCTCCTGTCCCTCCAGCCCTTGGAAATCCTCTCTCTCTCTCCATCTTTCCTGTAGGCTCAGAGCTGGGAATGTTCACCTGGAGAAGAGAAGGATCCAGGGAGAGCTCCGAGCCCCTTGCAGGGCCTAAAGGGGCTCCAGGAGAGCTGGAGAGGGACTGGGGACAAGGATGGAGGGACAGGAGCCAGGGAATGGCTTCCCAGTGCCAGAGGGCAGGGCTGGATGGGAGATTGGGAATTGGGAATTGCTGGCTGGGAGGGTGGGCAGGGGCTGGGCTGGAATTGCCAGAGCAGCTGTGGCTGCCCCTGGATCCCTGGCAGTGCCCAAGGCCAGGCTGGACATTGGGGCTGGGAGCAGCCTGGGACAGTGGGAGGTGTCCCTGCCATGGCAGGGGTGGCACTGGAAGGTTTCTAATGCCCCTTCCCACCCAAAGCAGTCTGAGATTCCATGAAATGCAAGAGCTCCCGGAGAGAGCAGCAGCCGGGGCACAGAAGGGCCCTGCTCTGCAGGTTGCCTCTGTTCATTGGCCAGCCCAGGTAAATGCTGGCTCTGGACTATGGAAAAGCCACAAAAGCGCTTCCTCAGCCATCGCCTCCTCCCCAGGAGCGTTTCGGGGGCTCCCCGTGCCGGCAGCCCCGGGAGGAGCAGCAGCGGCGGCTCTGCAGGGACTGAGCCGTGCAAGGCGCGCCTGCGGCACAGCAGCAGAGCCCCGGGTGAGGAACAGGAAAGGGGAAAACCTGCAAACCCCACAGAGCCTCCCCCGTCCCCAGCACAGCTCCCACTCCCCTGCCCAGCTGGGGAGGAGAAGGAAAATGCACTTCAAGAGGAGGATTCCTTTGAAAGGAGGCAGAACACGGGCACAGAGAGATGAAGACGACGGCTCCGGAAAAGGGCACAGGCAGACAGGAGCAGGAACTTTGGGAACAATGGGAATTTCACAGATGTTAGATCAGAACACCAGCGAGGCTGCTGGAAACTTCAGCACAGGCAGAAGGGTGAAAAGTGCCAGACTTTGCTGGGTTTCTTTCTTGTCATTTTATGGAGAAGGGGGAGGGGATGAGAGCCAGCAGAAATAACCAAGAATATTCCAGCCCAAACAGGGCTGTACAGAACGACTCTGTCATCCCTGTTTTCCCCCAGTCAGGCAAAACCTTCTGCTGAGCTGACTCCCAATGGGAATTCCGTAACCCAGATGAGTTTGCAGGTACAGGGGGGTGACAGGCCATGGAGGATAAAAGTTGGATTTTTAGGGGATGGAACCCCGAGGGAAACATCAGACACAGCCCTCGGGGGGCTTGGAAAATTTTAAGGCTCAATACAAAGATGACTTTTTATAGCTGAGGTGTCTCTGCTCTGGAGCCAGGCTGGGAGAGCTGGGAATGTTCACCTGGAGAAGAGAAGGATCCAGGGAGAGCTGAGGGTGCCTAAAGGGGCTCCAGGAGAGCTGGAGAGGGACTGGGGACAAGGCATGGAGGGCCAGGAGCCAGGGAATGGCTTCCCAGTGCCAGAGGGCAGGGCTGGATGGGAGATTGGGAATTGGGAATTGCTGGCTGGGAGGGTGGGGAGGGGCTGGGCTGGAATTGCCATCCTGGCAGTGCCCAGGCCAGGCTGGAGCAGCTGGGACGGTGGGAGCTGTCCCTGCCAGGCACAGACACAGGGGAGCTCTGCACTGACGGTGCCACCCGCACTCGGGCGCTCCTCCGGGCAGCAGCACAGGGAGGCGCTTTGGGAGGCGCTAATTGCGGCGCTGTAATTAAACCTGTCCCATTGCCCCGGAGCAGCAGCACCCAGGAGGGAGGGAGGGCAGCAGGGAGGGCACGGAGGGCTTCGGCGCTGATCTCAGCTCTCCTCTCCAGCAGTTCAGAGCTGTTGCAGCCTCTCCCGGCAGCTGCAGCGCCGGCTCCCCCGGGGATCAGGATTGAGAGGTCAAGGACACAGCACGCTCCCGGTTCGCTGTTCACATGCTCCAACAAGCTCGCACGGGCACCTCTGGGAAGGGAAAGAGAGGAAAACCTCAGAATAGAAACGGAGTTTCTGCTTGGAATCGCTCGCTTCGTGCTGCAGGGACAGCATCTCTTTTTCTTTCTTTTTCATGGTTCTGCAGACACGTTCTGGTCTTATTTAAAGGCAGCAGAACAGGGTATCATCCATGGGGAAAGGAGGGGGAAAAGGAGAGAGCACGTTTAGAGCTCTGGGAACTCCCAGATGTCTCTCCAACAGCTATTTGGGAAGGATTTGCTGGTGCAGAATCTCCTCCCCCACCTTCCAAAGTGCAATTCGAATTGATTTCGGATAGAGTTTCATTATAATTAATTTCAACTGTTCCCATTCAGAAGAAAATGGCTGGGAACGTTTGGCTGGGCCACCTCTTCCTGCAGGAACTCCACTGGAAGTCCAGGAAATGATGAAGTTGGTTTTATACACCAAAAACTGGAATGAATTCACCTGGACACTCATTTTCCATGATTCTTCCTTTCTACCTTTAGTTATTACTGTTGGGGGCAATAGTTCTGTAGGATTCCTGTAGGATTTCTTAACTACGTATCAAAATTCCTGTAGAGCAAATTCCATCTCCACTCTGGATGCTCCAAAGGCAACAATTAAATCTATTTATGCAAAACTAACACAAACTCATCCCCACACACACAATTTGTTCTTTGCCCAGAGCAGCTGTGGCTGCCTCTGGATCCCTGGAAGTGTCCAAGGCCAAGCTGGACATTGGGGCTTGGAGCAGCCTGGGACAGTGCGAGGTGTCCCTGCCTGTGGATAATCCCTAAAATCCCTCCCAACCCAAACCATTCTGGGGTTCTGTGAGTGCTGGAAGGGAATTGAGGGGGGCAAAAAGCAGTATTTTATTGTTTTGTGGGAGTGCAACCAAAAAGCAGTATTTTATTGTTTTGTGGGAGTGCAACCATTTCACTGCATGGAAACTGAGCCCTGATGCCCGAATTCCAGCCTGGAATCCCCTTCAGCTTGGGGAGGTTCCTCAAAGTCATGGATCGAAGAGGGGTTTCAGTAATGAAATAAGAAAAACATGTGTGTTATTATAATACCCAAAAAAGGTGCAATTATGTCTTGATCACAGCTCAGGGATTACATGCTGTTAATGAAGTGAACATTGTCAGTGTGGGAAGCAATAAAAGTTTAAAAAAAGAAAAGTTACAGAACTGCAAATTTAATATATATGATAATACACATAAATCTATTAGAAAAAAAAGCAAAGTGGAATTAATTACGTTCCAGTACCCAGAGGGCGAATAAAAACGGTGAAGAATTGAGAAATAAAAAATTCATGCTGTAATTAGAATTCTGCATCCTGAAATTAGAGAAGGTGTTTTCTGATAACATCCAGAACCTTCTCCAACAAAAGCCCGGGATGGGAGCAGGGCATGGTAATTACGCAGCGGAGCCTTAAGGTAGGAAACCTGCACCCAGGCTTGGAGAGAGGATTAAATATCCAGTGAGGGAGCAAAACTTTTTAATTTTCCAACTTTTCATAGGCAAATTATCAGGAGGAAAAGGCTCTGGAGCAGCACAGCAGTGCATTATTTATTTAGGCCTTCAATGAATAACAAAAGAGGTGCTCAGTGGAAGCTGCAGGGGAGGCAGGGAACACTTTCCCCACAGCCTGAGGTAGCCCAGCTTTGGGGGCAAACAGGGATCGGAGGAGCAGGGAATATCTGAGGAGCTCCGAGCAGCCTGGGATAGAGGGAAAGGCTTGGAAATGGATGGGATTTAAGGCCCCTTCCACCCCAAACCACACTGGGATTCTGTGGTGATTCCATGACCCCCCCAAGAGTCAGCTCTTACGGAATCCTGGAATGGTTTGGGTTGGAAAAGACATTAAAGCCCATCCAGTGCCACCTCTGCCATGGGCAGGGACACCTTCCATAGACCAGGTTTCTCCAAGCTCCATCCACCCTGGCCTTGGACACACCAATGTTTGATTCTGGGAACAGAGCTCCCATGGATTTGCCCAGCACACCGGGATGATTTCCCCTCACGGAGCCACAGAGCAGCACACGAGGGGAGCCAGGGAGCCACTTCCAGGGAGCCTCGGAAGCAGCACTTTCCTGGTGCTCTGGAGTCAGGCACACGCCCTGAAAGGCTTCCAGAAACCCTAAATCTGCAGATGTGGGAAAGAGCAGCCTTTAGCAACCCTTGGGAATCTCAACACCCTCCCAGGAGACCAGGCTGTGCAGTATTCCCAGGAATAACCCCAGCAGCACCAGGATTTGCAGAGCATTTCTGCCGCCCCCAGATAACGAAGGATTTGTTGGGTGAACAAAACTGGGAGCCTAAAAATCACAGCAGCTGAAGGAATTATTCCCAAATCTGCCTCACTGATTTCGTGGCGGTGGAAATGTGCGGAAAATCAACGCAGGATGCAACCGCAGGAGCTGATGTTAACTGGGAAACAGGAACCAAGGAAGAGCCATCCATGGATCTCATGGAGTCGCTGTGCACAGGAGCCCTCAGCACCTCCCGTCCTCACTCCTGTGCAACCAGCTCTGGATGATGCTTTTCCCAGGTTTTGGCCCTATTCCTGACAGTCTGGGTCTCTTGGATTCACTGCACAGCTTCGGCAGGGACTGTGCTCAGTGCAGATCCTGTCGGCACATCCAGGGTTCATTTCCCACCTCTCCGTGAGGGACGGCTCCTCATCTCACCAAAACCCTCCCGGTTAAAGGTTTGGGTAACAATTCCCTCCCTGTTAAAGCAGATCCAGCCCGGCCATGCTTTGCCAGAGGGGATTTTATCCTGGTGCCACATTCCCAGGGAGCCAACACCAGACTGCAGAGGAATGCTCTATTCCCAAAAGTTGTTCCAGGAGCTCTGCAGTGCCCTTCACTTAACCATGACAGCAGTGACAACTGGATTTTAATTTCCTAATGATCCCCAAAAGGGCTGTTTCTATGTATTTTCTGACAGAAAATATTGTAAATATTTATAAACATTCTCGGAGTTTTTCGAGAGGTGGCTGCTCTCTCTGGAAAGGGAACCTGCTGTTTTCAGCCTGCAGATCAAACACAATCCCATGGTGTTCTCAGCCACCTCCGTGGCTGGGAATTGGAAACGTGGGAATGAAATTTGTAATTAAAATGAAACCAAGCCAAACGTGGGGTACTGCCCCCAGGAATCCCCGAGAGGAGCGCTGTGTCTGTCCTCTGTGTGCTCCACACTTTCCACTTGCATTTTTCCAAAACAGCATTTTCCAACACCCTGTCAAGGAGGACACCTCATCAAACTGCTGCTCTGGCATGAAATCAGAGAGTCCTGGAATCCCTGAGGCTGGAAAAGCCCTCCAGGATCACAGAGTCCCAGCTGTGCCCAACGCCCACCTTGTCCCCAGCCCAGAGCTCTGAGTGCCACCTCCAGGAATTCCTTGGGCACCTCCAGGGATGGGCACTCCAAACCTCCCTGGGCAGCCCCTTCAGCAGCAGGATCACTCCAGAGAATCCCAGAATCCTGGAATGGTTTGGGTGGGAAGGGACTTCAAAGCCCATCCAGTGCCACCCCTGCCATGGCAGGGACACCTCCCACTGTCCCAGGCTGCTCCAGCCCAAACTGTCCTGTGATTCCATGGTTCCATGGTTCCACACTTCCATGAGTCCACAATTCCATGATTCCATGACACGTGTACCCTGCACCCTGAAATCCTGGGCACCCCCGGCCCCAGCAGCACGGGGCAACACCAGTACAAGGCACTGGTGGCACCAGAACCCTCCCTGCGCATGGTGGAACCAAAACCCCTCCAGGAACGTCCCTCGAGGCCCCGCAGCTCCTTCCGGACACATCCCCAACCATCCCCCGGCTCCGGGGGTTTCAGTGCCGCATTCTGCCGCTGCTGGATTCCCTGTGTGTGCCCCCAGGGCACGGAGAGTCCATCAAACCCCTCATTAGTGATCTGGGAAGTGCTGGTGGTGTCACCGAGGGGTCGGGCCCTGCCCTCTCCATCCCACAGGGCTCATTTGGGATGCAGCCGCAGAGCTCCTGCTGTGCCCTCAGTGTCCCCCGAGCCGTCCCCGCAGCTCCCCTCACCCCTGCCTGCCCTGAGGGGGCTTTCTGTGACATCCATGGTCCCTGGGGGGTGTTGAGCGCTCACAGACACCCCGGGCCTGCGGCTCAGCCAGGAAGGTGCTGCTGCCACCACAGATGGTCCCTTCCCGCTCCAAGGACAAGGCATTCCCGCAGAACAGGCCGTGGGATGAGGCCGGGCTCCCTCACTGGTGCCATCATCTCACTGATGAAGATCTTGTGGCTCTGCACAAGTCCCTGACAGGAGGGGGCAGCCGGGGGGGTCGGGCTCTGCTCGCAGGGAACAGGGACAGGAGGAGAGGGAACGGCCTCAGGCTGGGCCAGGGCAGGCTCAGGGTGGACAGCAGCAGGAATTTCCCCATGAAATCATGGAATGGTCTGGGTTGGAAGGGATCTTAAAGCCCATCTTGTTCCACTGCAGATGTGTTCAGGTGATGCATTTTCCTGGTCTTAAAATCAAGAGTCAGACACAGTTAGAAGGGAAAAAGGGATTCTACCTTGGGATTTATTTTAAGGATCCTTAGGTGCACACATCCAGGTGGAATGCACCCCAATGCACCCCCAAATGCACCCCCAAAGATCTGGTATCACATTAGAGGTGTTACTAATTAGCAGATCTATCAAAGGCTCCCCAATGAGAGGCTCAAGTGAGCCCCCCTCCCCAAGGAGCCTTCCCCTGGATGGTTCTATCTGAGGTTACAGAATGTGTTCTGGAGAGGACCTTGGGCTCTGGGGCACACTGATCCCTGCCTACGAAGCTTCTGAGATGTTGAGTCTCCTGGCTGAACAAACAAGTCCAAGAATGGAGGCAAAGAGCACTGAGAATACAGAGGTTGTAAAAGGTATAACAGGGGTATGAAAGAAAAGGCAAAAATCATCGTGGCATCAAGGGGACACCTGGAGGTGGCACTTGGGGACGTGGCTGAGGGGTGGCTCTGGTGGTGCTGGTGGGACTCTGGGATCTTGAAGGTCTCTTCCAAGCTTGATGATTCTGTGGGATGAAGGGCTTCTGGATTCACCCTCTGGAAGAAACGTGGAATGAGCCCCTTGCTGGAGCAGGAAGCATCTGAGGAGAAGCTGCAACGCTGCCCCGAGCTGCTCAAACGCCTTCAGCTCCTCAGTGCTGCTGCTGAAGAGCTCAGCACCACTGAAATCCCAGTTCCAGGAGCTTCGTCTTGATCCAGATGAATTCAAACTCCCCAGAACAAGGAGTCACCACCCAGACGGGCTGAGGGGCTCCTGGGCAATCCGAGAAGGCTGGAAATTGTATCCCCATCCCAGGGAGGGAATGAACACGAGCTCACATGAGGGGAGACCTCACCCCTGCTCTCCATCCCTCCGAGGTGCAGGATTGATTGCCGGCCTTTTCCCAGGATTTAATCCGTTCCCTCCACTCCCCATGGCAGACCAGAAGCCAATTGATGCTGAACAATGTGGGGAAAGTTCTCTCAGGTTCTGCTTTGATGCCGAACCACCGAATCCGAGGACTAAAACAAAGTGGCTCCAGCTCCCTCCCTCCCCTCAGAAGGGCAGGATGGAAGGGAATTATTAATTCCACCTCCTACTGTTCCCAGCACTTCAGGAGGTTATTGCCAGCAAGAGAGCACAAGGGTTTGAATTTGCTTCCAAAACATCTTCAGCTGTCAGATTCCTCAGAAAGATGTGTGAAGAAGAGCAGCTTCCCAGGAAAGCGATGGAAACGTTTCGAGTGCACAGACAGAATGTATTTATTTTTCAATTAAAAAGCCCTAAACCAGTGACAAAGCCACAAGGGTCAGAATAAAGTGTTCCTCCACTAAAGAGAACAATGTTTCCTGTTTGATGTCTCTGAAGTCAGGCCTGCATCTTCCCAGGCAATCCTTTGCAAGGGATTTTTTTAATCAGTCACCGAAATCACAGGCAGAAGCCACAACTCACTGCTTGCATGTGCTGCGACGGGAAAAGCAAAACTCCAAAGCCTTGTGTCAGCATTAATTCATGTCACAGATCAAAAAAAAAAAAGAGTCCTAACTGCAGCAGTGACAATTGCACCGGTTTTGTGGAGCTCAAAGGAAAACGAGAGGCATTTTCAGGATGAGAGGACGTTGATTTCCCCCATACAGGTTCTTCCCCTCCCTTTACAGTATTTCCTACCAGCCACACAGAGATTCATGGATTTACTCTTTGGAGCCCAGCTGCTCCTCACCTCATCGGCCAAAGGAACCTGGGGGCCACACATCCCTAAAAACCTGAGAGACCTAAAGCTGCATCCACAAATCCCAGAATGGTTTGGGTTCAAAACGACCTAAAATCCCATCCATCCCACTCCTGCCATGGCAGGGACACCTCCCACTGTCCCAGGCTGCTCCCAGCCCCAATGTCCAGTCTGGCCTTGGGCACTGCCAGGGATCCAGGGGCAGCCACAGCTGCTCTGGCAATTCCAGCCCAGCCCCTACCAGCCAGGAATTCCTTCCCAGTTATTTGTACCCTGCTGGAGCAGCGGGGCCGTTCTCCACCACGGAGCTTCCAAGCAGGGAGAGGTTCCCATGCCATGACCCCAAGGGGCAGCAGGAACCCAGCAGCACCCACCGCAGCAGGGGCAGGGAGCAGGGACCCTTCCCCTCTCCCAAAACACAGAGCCAAGATTTATTTATGAGGCTTTTGAAGCCCTGTGGAAGGAAGAGAAGCCCAGACCAAAGTGCAGCTCTGCCCAGAGACCCCTCACCCTCAGCACCAGCTCTGGGGGCTGTTCTGGCCTCCAGTGGGATTTCAGGAGCATTCCCAGGGCTCTCAGGAGTGTAAAGCAGCCCCTGCTGGTGGAACAAACCACGCTGTGGCAGGGAATTTGCTGCCTGCATGAGGCAAGTGTGGCCAAAAATGCCAGGAGGAACTGGGCAGGGCTGAGGTGCTGCCCCAAGGAGGGATGGCACAGAAATGGGGAACAAACGAGCTTCCCACACAGAAATCCTCTACTAAAATAAACTCCAGGACAAATTGGTGCTGGGCGGGGACATTTCACTGTCATTTGGGTTATGGAAATAAATCTTGTGGCTCTGCTGGTGTTTGGAACCCTGTGAATATCAGGGCCTGCTGCTGTGGTGCTCAAACACTCAAATCCATCAGCACCAACAGTCTGGGCTAGCAAATGCTTTGGGGGATTGATTTAAAGGACTTGAAGCTGCTGAAGAGCAGCTGAAAACTTTCTCAGGGTTTGGAGACTTATTTGGACACCGAGACCCAGGTAAAGAGACTGAGCACAACAGCTGAGCTCCTGTACCCCTCCCAGAAATTCCTGGGCAGAGGAGAAGCCACCAGAGGAAGGAGGGCCTTGTGTAGGTTTTAGGATATTGCACAACCCTTTGAGAGCCCTCCACCCCAAACACAGCAGGACAAGAAAGCTGCTGGGTGCTGGGAGGGCCTTGGATGTCATACGAGGTACCTGCAGTCTTTTGAGATTTGAACTGAATTAAAGGATTTGAGTTCTGGTCAGAGAGGAACACCCCTCACCTGTTTAATGGGAGAAACGAGGAAGCCGAGAGCAGGGCTCTGCAGAGCCTGGGACACGGAGTGATTCCTGCAGCAGCACCTGGCAGGATGGACACAGCACAGGTCAGCTTGCACTCGGAGACCCCAAGAAACCCCACGTTTCACAGGCTGTGCCAGCACATACCGGTTTTATTGCTCGGCGTTAAAACAAATCCAAAAGCCAACCACACAGAGGAAACGCTCCCCAGCCTGCACATCTGCACTTGCCCAGAACGCAGCTGAGGGCAGGACCCCCTGCGCTCAGCAGCACCAATAAAAGGTAAGGCACGATGCTGCAGATGAGGCCAGGAGCAGTGATTAGGAGCGCTGGCTAAATGAGCTCATTCCTGATGCTGTCGCTGTGTGGGGGCTGACAGAGCTCGGAGCAGGCTCCCACAGAGCCCCTGCAGCTCCTCTCTGCACAGAACAGACACAGAGCCTGCCTGGCTGCGAGCCAGGGGAGCTGCCGGAGCAGGGCTTGGACTGCAGCAGCTCCAAGCTCCCTTCCCACCCCAGCTATCCTGTGATCCGGTGAAATTCTGTGTGAGACACATCAAGGGTGCCCAGATCCACGAGCTACCAAAGCCCGTGGTAGCCCATGGGCTCACGGCGTGAGGGAGCAGCAGGAAGCTCCCCGGATGCCTTAGGGGAGCACCTCCACGGGCCCAGCACAGATGACACCCTGGCTGATGAGGTTGGGGTTTCCCAGTTTTAGCCAGAGAGATCCCAGTTGGAGTCACCTGAGAGACAAATCAGGAGCTGTTAAACACCCAGAAGGGATGAGGGATACCTGGAGTGGTTGTGTGAAGGCACTGATGGAATTCTGCTTCCCAGCAGCCCCCAAACCCTGGATTAGCTTTTCCCAAACCCAGCCATTGCTCACAGCTGCTCTCTGAGCTCAGACTGGACTGCAAACCCATCTGTTATCCACGTAGGATCACTGCTGGAATGCTCAGCATTCCACTCCAAACCGGGGCTGGCATTGTCTGCACAGTCAGCCCAACTCCAAGGACAGAATTCCCAGTCTGCCAGCCGGGAACCTGCATGGCACACGGAGCTCCCTGGTGTCCCTGTGACTGTGCCAGGGATTTGGGTCAGGGGTTTTCCTGGCTTCCTCCCAGTTTCCAGGTGAGGACAGGCTATTCCTGAGTCAGAGGAGCAGCAGCGGCTCGTGCCAGCATTACAGGAATGGCTGGGAATGGATAAATCCCACGGGAAGCCCTCCCAGCTGGCCCTTGCTCCCCTGAGGTGGTGTAGCCAAGGTGTGACACCCCCGGAGCTCACTGCAGGCTCCTCCCTACTCCTCGGGGGCCTTTGGGCAGCAGCAGCTCCCAGCAATGGCCATGAATTAAAAACAAGTAACAAACCTACCCAATATTGAGTCCAACGAGCTCAACCAGCCTCAGACACGAGACAAGACCTCGTGTTCTTTAAATCTTTTAAGTTAGGAGAGCACTGGGTGGGGACAGGAGGGTCCAGAATCACAGATGTGTCCCAGGCCAGGCTGGATGGGGCTTGGAGCAACGTGGGAGAGGGGAAGGTGTCCCTGATGTTTTTCCTCCCTCTGTTCTGCTCAGAAGCCACAAATAAATGTTTAGTGAGAGTGATCATTTCCCTGTACACTTCTGGCCAGGCAAGAATCTTCTTTGAAACAGAAACTCTTACTTCTAAAGGCAAATATTAGCAAAACAACAATTACCTGCAGCTGCTGCTGCCATCTCCTATAATCTTCTCTGTTCACTTGAGCAGAGCCATTTTCTCTCTGCGGTGAAATTCCCAACATTCCAGGAGCACAGACGCTCCCTCACCAGCCAGCATTAATGTCACCCTGCAGACACCCCCCACTCAATCTTTCTGCAGCCAACACCACCAAACGTCCCAGAGCTGAGGATCGCCCAGGAGAGGCTCTCGGCTGTCCTGAGCACCTGGAACCGGAGCTGGCAAACCCCAGTGCCAGAGCTCAGCCCTGCCGGTACCCAGCCCCTTCCCAAGCCCTCCCTGTCACTCCCAGATAAATTAGCAAAGAATAAAAGATGCTCCAGACAAGGCCAGGTGAGGGATCACTGCAGCGGTCACGCTTCCTTTCACAGCACTCGACCTCCAAATCCCCCTGTCCGACCTCCAAATCCTGTATTCCAGACGCGGCTGAGCTCCACGGAACTCCTCTGCTCCTCGGGGAACACGGGATCAATTTACAACCTGCCCTCGTTAGCCATGAAGCCCCAGTGCTTAATTAGCTATGGGGGGATGGGGCAGGACCCGCCCCGAGCTCTGCCACCAGCCAGGGATGGGAAATGCGGCATTTTGGGGAGACCCCCACGGTGCTGGGAGGGTTTTTTACCTCCTGGTCCTTAAAACTGCACAAGCTGGGCTCGTACTTGTACAGCTTCCCCTCGATTTGGGGGAGTTATTCAAAAATAAACAGAATTGCCAGAGCAGCTGTGGCTGCCCCTGGATCCCTGGCAGTGCCCAAGGCCAGGCTGGACATTGGGGCTGGAGCAGCCTGGGACAGTGGGAGGTGTCCCTGCCAGGGCAGGGGTGGCACTGGGTGGGATTTGAGGTCCTTTCCAACCCAAACCAGTCTGGGATTCCATTAAACCACTGAAGCAGGAGGTGTCCAAGCACCCTGGGAGTCATTCCTTGGGATTTGCACCTTCCTGACAGACCCTGCTTTGCCAAAAGCTTTTGGATGCACTAAATGAGCTGCCAGAACAACTGCTGCAAGGAAAAATAAAATAAAATAAAATAAAATAAAATAAAATAAAATAAAATAAAATAAAATAAAATAAAATAAAATAAAATAAAATAAAATAAAATAAAATAAAATAAAATAAAATATCAGCTGCTGAAGCCTGAGCTGTAACTTTATACTCAACAATGAGCTGCGTTTCCTTGGGACCTGCTCCAGGACTCTTTTCTTCTTTTTATCCCAACGTATTTGCCTGGCAGAGGAATTCCAAGAGAAGGAAGGCAGAGTTTACCAAGTGTGATCCTCTATTAATAATTTTGGATTTGATTTCAGTAAAGTCAGCTCAGACAGCACCAGAAAGCATCTCCTCCAGCAGAGCAGGAAAGTTTCTTAAGAAGATCCTGATATCCAAAAGAAAATATAAATTACACTGTTTTTATGGAGGTAGAGAAGGGTTTGGGGTGAGAAGGACCTTAAAGCCCATCCAGTTCCAACCCCTGCCCTGGGGTCTGTTTGGGGAAGCTCAAGGAAAGATCCTCAGAGTTTCCTCTCATCCAGCTGTCATTATAATGTGAATTTTACCTCACCCAGTTAAGTGAAAAGACTGAAATGTGCAGAGAGGAGTTGTGAGATGGAAGTTCTCCTATCCCTCTTCCCAACTCTCATTAATTTATGGATATTCAGAAGTTTAGGATATCACAGGAAGGCTTTCAAGTGTGGGATCAAACCAACCCAACACAATCCTTAGGATACAGAAGCTGCTGAGGACAGACAGATTCCGCGGAGAGAACGCCCGGAATCTTTTCCCAGCCTAAGGAAGAGCAAGTGATTGACAGCAAACCACAGTCAACAGAGGCAAAAGCCTTCATGCATCCCGGTTCCGAGTTCCCTTTGTTGATCCATGTGCTGCCAATCATTCCAGCTCTGGTTTGCAGCAAGAGGCTGCTGCCTCCTCCTTCCCGGCAAGCTCCGGGATCGCTGCCGGCCCTTCCTCTCGAGGCATTTAAATGTTCTCATCTTGTCCTCAGCAGAAATCCATCATAAACCTCTCCATCGCCTCCCACCCTGGGAAATGTCAGGCCAATCAAAGGGCTGAAAGGGGGGAATTAAAGCCCATTTTCGGCAGAGCTCAGTCGCTGCTCTGTTCCTGACCTTCAGGAGAACAGTCTGTAACGCAGCGGGTTCAGCCTGGATTCCAGCCCTCGGGATGGAGTCAGGAATGTGGGGCCCGTGGCAAAAAGGAATATTCCATCAGATTTAATCAGGATATGTACCTAAGGCTGCCCCATCTGACAGGTCCTGGTTTCAGTGGCCACTCTGTGGCTTTGATGAGCCCCAAGATCATTTTGTGTGGGAGGAGCAAAGGGAGAATTTCCAACACGGTGGCACCGGGAATTCATCTGCTTCCTCCTCTCCTCATCCTCTTCCCCCTCTCAGGGGCCATCTGAGACTGGATCAATTCCCCAGAAAGGAAATTAAATCCCACCCATCCCACTCCTGTCATGGCAGGGACACCTCCCACTGTCCCAGGCTGCTCCCAGCCCCAATGTCCAGCCTGGCCTTGGGCACTGCCAGGGATCCAGGGGCAGCCACAGCTGCTCTGGGCACCCTGTGCCAGGGCCTGCCCACCCTCCTAGGGAAGGATGAACTCCACATGAGCAGAACAAGGACCCATTCAGAGCTCATTGAACCATTTGCACAACCCCAGAAATCAACAGCAATGGATGCTTTGGAAATCCACTCGGATTTCCTCCCCTGAGCGAGATCACAGAATCATGGAGCTGGGAGGGACCCTCAAGGATCATCCCAGCCCCTGTCCCTGCACAGACCCCCCAACAACCCCAGCCTGGGCATCCCTGGCAGCGCTGCCCAAACGCTCCTGGAGCTCTGGCAGCCTCGGGGCCGTGCCCATTCCCTGGGGAGCCTGGGCAGTGCCCAGCACCCTCTGGGGGAAGAGCCTTTCCCTGATCTCCCACCTCCTGCTCTCCCGTGCATCCACATTCATTCCCCAGTGCAGCTGCTCCCTGTGCCAGAACAAACCACTCAGGAACTGGGAACCCCGTGATTCCATCTGCTCCGTGTGCCTGCCCGGGAAGGGCTGGGTGCTTCCAGGGAACATCCCTGCCCGAGGGAGGACACGGAAAGCTCGGCTGTGTGTCCATCAGGCTCATCCCTGTGGCCCAGCTAAGCTGGAGAGGTGAATCCAATCCTGGCAGAAGTTTTACACAAGTGACAGGGTTTTTAATCCCCACTGATTTGTTATGGCACGGGAAGCATCAGAACAGCTTCCGTGGAGAAGGGGATTAATTCCCAAATCTCTCCTGCCCTTCATTCGAATCTTTTCCTGGAGGAAAAAAAAAACCAGCAAAATCATTCAGGCTTTTTCCTTAAAGAAACCCTTCAGCTGTGGCAGCTCCTCTCCGAGGCCTCTCTCGGCTGGCAGGGCTGACTCCCCCTCCCTGCCTGGCGGGGGTGACAGGGATCTGGCAAAGCCAGGGAAGAGCAGCTGGAAAAAGGGAGCAGGCACTGGATCCCAACCTTGCCAGAACTCTGCTGCAAGGCCTTGGCATCCCTCGTGCCTCAGTTTCCCCAGCTGGAAACACACGGATGAGCTCTCAGAGCACCTGGGGCTGATTCCTGACTCCCAGGAAGGAGTTTCCTCCTGTTATCCCAGGTGTGTTTTTCCTCATCCATTGCCCAGAGCAGCTGTGGCTGCCCCTGGATCCCTGGAAGTGCCCAAGGCCAGCTTGGAGCAGCCTGGGACAGTGGAAGTGTCCCTGCCCATGGAACACAAGGTTGGTGTTTCCTAAGGAATCACCCTTTGATATTTAAGCTAAGTTTAATTAAATTTATCAATTACCACTTAGAATAATAATCTGAGGAAGCAAAACCTGTTTTAATGGCAAATCCAAAAGCCTCCTCAGAGCTCTCCATCAGTATTTACCTGATTAGAAGGATATTGGGGATGATTATGGTAACAAAATCCATCTGTGATAATTACTTACCTTCCACCGCTCTCGGAATTCAAGTTTTATGTTATATTTTCTTCTAAATCGAGCCATTGATCCTCCCATGAATTAGAATTACACCAGCTCGCAAAACACACAAACTAATTCAATAGTTAACCAAGTGCTCAATAAACTTCACACCTCAGTGTCCCGCCCCTTAAAGTGCTTAATTAGACCTTGCTCCTGCAAACGAGCTGTAAGTGAGGCTGCCTGGTTTCCCTTTTATTTAACTTTTACCTTCCAAGCGCCTGACCAAACCAAGGAAGGCTTCGCCAGATTTCTTTTCATCTTTCACACTACGGAGCCGATAGCAGCAGCTGAAAGATTCTAAAATATTTTTAAGTGTTTATCAATCCGCTTTGCCGCAGTGAAATTCTGCACGAGCCTGGATCTATGAGACCCAGCTCAGCAAAGCCTCAACTGCTCAGCCCGGCTCAAGCTGCTCCAGGAGCTCTGCTGAATCCCAGCCTTCCACATTGGCACCCTCGGGAACTGCAGTGGGTTTAATTCATGGAACCCCGGGATGCTCTGGGTGGGAAGGAACCTGAAATCCCATCCAGTGCCACCCTGCCATGGCAGGGACACCTCCCACTGCCCCAGGCTGCTCCCAGCCCCAATGTCCAGCCTGGCCTTGGGCACTGCCAGGGATCCAGGGACAGCACAGCTGCTCTGGGCAGCCCCAGAAGAGGCCAGAGACACCAACAAGGTGCTTCCCACCCCGGGCTGGTTCTCAGTTTCCTATCCCAGGGCCGGGATCCTTGTCAGGGGCTGCTCCCGGAGCTCTGGAGCCGCGCACGGACTCGGCTCCTGCCCCTCGCACTGTCGGGAGCTGGGACAGCTGCGGGCACGCTCCGAGGGTGGATGTGCTCCGTGATTAATCGCTGTGGCTGTGAGACCCGCCTGCCCCGGCTCTCGGAAGTGCTGATTAACCCCGACTCCAGCTCTGGAGAAAGTTCCTGGCCTGGAGAACGCCCCTGGGCCGGCGCAGTCCTTGTGGCACTCCCAGCTGGGTCACCTGGGTCGGGGCAGGGCTGGGGGCACAGCCCGGTGGCAGTGGGGGAAGCACGTCCTGCTGCTGGATTCGGACAGTCTGGGCTCGAGGGGTTCGTTTTGATAAGATTAAAAATTGGAGACATCCCTGCCCACGGCAGGGGCTGGAACGAGGTGGGATTTAAGGTCCCTGCCAACCCAGACCAGTCTGGGATTCCGTAACGGAGGAGAATAACGCTGGGGATGGGCTGCAAGAGGTCCCCCTGCCCAGCCTCCCAGGGCAGCTGCGGCCAGATGTGAGTCCCTCCCCAGCCAGGCTGCCCTGGCCCGCTCCAGCAGCCCGGGACATTCCAAGGATCCAGCATTCTCCTCCTTTATCCCCTTCCCAACGCAGCCCCAACGCCGAGAACAGAGCGCCCCAGAACACACATGACCCTGTTATAAATGAAGTCTGTAATTGGTGCTGTTATGTATAAAAATGAACTGTAATGAAACTATACCGAGCCAGAGTTTCAAACCCCCCCACCAGCCTGGCTGAGAGGAAAATTTTAAAACACTGGAGGAGTTGAAAAGGGAAGTTCTTTCAACACAGATGTAATCAATAGGTGAGGATTCCACCTCAGGTGGGGTTGGATCTTATCACCGGGACATTCACGCTATGGTGGCTTGATCGCTATCTTCTGATATCTACATCTCAGCTGATAAGGAGTTGGACATTCCGGGAACTCCATTGAGGGTTCCAGGAATGGGAGACAAATTCATCACCGAAGATGGACAATTCATCGGACCCAGGAAAGGCTTTGTGCAGCCCAACTCCGGGACAAGAAAACATCATGAATATGCTAAATTGCGAGAAGAATAGAATTAATTCGGACTCTGCCCAGGAACTGTATAAGAAGGAACCAGCCGAAGCAGCACCGTGAACTTGGGAGCTCTGGTGCCATAGAGATCAGATCTGTGCGTGTTCACCCAGCTCCGACCCCGGGCTCGGGGCTGCTTTTCTCCATCGTGGCTTTCTGTGGGACCGATCTTTCGGCCGCGGAATAAAATCTATTTCTTTATTAAATTTAATTTGGCTGAATTTCTTTACCTCAACCCTTTGAAACACAAAAAAACAGCCCGAAAGGGGCCCTAAATCCCGATCCCAGCTGTTCCCAGATTTCCACATCAGCAGAGCGGTGGGGATGATTTCTGGGAAAAGCTCCCATCAGTCAGGACCTGCAACCACTTAGAACTTTTCCTTGGCGAAAGCTTGGAGCTGCCAGCACTCAGCACAAGGTATTTAACAGCATTAACCACCCATTATCCTCTTCCTCACTGCTCTGCTCGCTCCTGTCTCAGATTTTATTGTGCTTTTGCTCCCAGCTCCATTAAATGCCGCAGGAATCACTGTCTTGGAGACGATGGAAAATGCCAGGCTGAGGGCAGAGGCAAAAGGAACCCAGATTATATTTAACTCACTTACAAATGTGTCATTTAAGCTGCTAAGGCTGTTAATTGGGAGCCATGATATGCTCATCATTTTAATTTCGGGCTCACTTAAGCTCCATGCACATAAAAGCAGCAATTCCCAGCCTTTCTTTCCTGTTCTCAAACAAATCCATGGCAGAGCCGGCGCTGAAAGGAGATGGGAGCAGGCACCCCTCAACTTTGCAGCAATTTAGCAGGGTGATAATTAAAGTCACTCTCGTGGCATTAAGTGGCTCCCTGTGACACAGGAAAAATCTTGAAAGCGGAATTTCTTTTAAAGATAAGAATTATAAAAGCCTGAAATGGGTTTTGTCAGTGCTACGGCCGCTCTGTGCTGACCCCTCAGATGGGATCCACAGGGATCCAGGGGCAGCCACAGCTGCTCTGGCAATTCCAGCCCAGCCCCTGCCCACCCTCCCAGCCAGCAATTCCCAATTCCCAATCTCCCATCCAGCCCTGCCCTCTGGCACTGGGAAGCCATTCCCTGGCTCCTGTCCCTCCAGGCCTTGTCCCCAGTCCCTCTCCAGCTCTCCTGGAGCCCCTTTAGGCCCTGCAAGGGGCTCGGAGCTCTCCCTGGATCCTTCTCTTCTCCAGGTGAACATTCCCAGCTCGTGCCGGAGCTTTTACTGAAATGAATCCTTTGATCACATTCAAACTTTTCTCCCTGTGTGGATCATTTTCAAATTGAATTTAAAATAAGGTGGTTGCCCCCTTCAGTTGTTGGGGTTCTCCGGGGCCGCTGGCAGTGATAACGGTGATTATCAGCACAGGGACTGCCACAGGCAGCACTCCAGAGTGATCCACAATGGGGCACGTCAAACACCAAAATCCACGGAGACATCAGCGCTCCTTGGCCAACTTCACATCCTGGAATGTCTCTTTGGGAAGTTTTAGAGGTGGAATGAGACACAAGTGTTGGGGCTGGGGAAGTGAAAACTGAGGGAAGTTGTTCAAGGGAAGGAGGAGAGAATCAGGGAAAATCACATGGATCATATTCCTGGCCAAGAGAAAGGCCAGGAGTGGGAAAAGCCCTCCCAGCCCATGGAGTCCCAGCTGTGCCCGATGCCCACCTTGTCCCCAGCCCAGAGCTCTGAGTGCCACCTCCAGGAATTCCTTGGGCACCTCCAGGGATGGGCACTCCAAAGCTCCCTGGGCAGCCCCTGCCAAGGCCTGAGCACCCTTTCCATGGGGAAATTCCTGCTGCTGTCCACCCTGAGCCTGCCCTGGCCCAGCCTGAGGCCGTTCCCTCTCCTCCTGTCCCTGTTCCCTGCGAGCAGAGCCCGACCCCCCCGGCTGCCCCCTCCTGTCAGGGACTTGTGCAGAGCCACAAGGTCCCCCCTGAGCCTCCTTTGCTCCAGCCTGAGCCCCTTTTCAGCTCCCTCAGGAATTCTCCAGCCCCTTCCCAGCTCCAGCCCCTCCATGTCCTGGCCCTAAGAAATCCTCATACTGTCACAGAAACAGAGCCCTCACAGGCAGAAGAGAATCCAAAGGCCCTGTGCTGGGTTCCAAAGTGGGAGAGATTCCCTGGATCACGGACACCTCCCCAGAGTTCCCAGCTTCATCCAGCCAGCATCGAGCTGTGAGTAAAGAACCTCGCAGATATTCAGGGAAGCAATCCCTGCTGCTCCTAATCCTGCCAACACCAGTTCCAGACTAAAAGCACAACCCCAGCAGTTTCTGTTGGAGTGGATTCAGTGATTGGTGGCACGGAGGGAAAAGAAAAACCCAAAGCCCAGCGCAGTGTGGGAGCAGCGGGATCCGTGCTGTGACCGTGGCTCACGGGGTTTTCAGGGAGTGAAGGGAATTATCCCCTCCACAGCTCTCCAGCTGGGACTCAGCATCCAGCACCAGGCTGGAGCTGTGTGCTGGGAGAACAGGGAAAGCTGTGCCTGCTCCAGGGAACGATTAAACCGGGAGCTCACCCTGATTTACAGCAACGCAGCCAACAAAGCTCAGAACAGCACCGCTGCAGAATTCCCACTCCCAGGAATGGCTGCGAGGCAGGAGGCTGTGCCCACAGCCCTAAAATCCTGGAGACCAGCAGAGAATGGGATGGAATCAGACCTAAACGTGCTCACAGCTGAGAATAAAGAAGCCAAAGGAGTGCAAGGCACTAGAAAGCACCAGAAATAAAGGGATTTTACAGGTATTCTAAAGGAATTTTACTCAGCCTGCTGTGTGGGTTTTGTGTCCAAAATAATTGAACTTTTTTGTTGTGTTTTTTAGACTTTCAGGTTTCTTAGGTTTTCCTTTTGTAATGCCTTGTTTGAGACTTAATCCATCTGCAGAGCCCAGAGCCAGGATTTGTCACCTTGCTCCCCAAAGCCTTCCCTGTCCTCCAGCACAACTCCAAAGCTGCTACAGGATCCTGGAATCCCAGGATGGGTCAGGCTGGAAGGGACCTCAGGGGGTCACTGGTGCCACTCCCTGCTCCAGCAGGGCCATCCCAGAGCCCAGGGCACAGGAGCGTGTCCAGAGGGCTCTGGAATATCCCAGGGAGGAGGCTCCAGCCCCTCTCTGGGCTCTGTTCCAGCCCGGGCCCTGCCCAGGGCAGCAGTTCTGCCTCCTGTGCAGGGCAATTGCCGGGCTCAGGCCCTGCCCGTGGCTCTGGGGCCCCCAGAGCAGAGCCTGCTCCATCCATTCAGATCCTTGGCTTCATCCCATGGAAATCAGAGGCATTTCTAAGCATGAATATAAAATTAAAAGCCAGTGTTTGTCCTGTGAAGCCCAACCACACGAACTCCTGCTGGCGCCTGGAAGCTGAGTTCATCCGGAGATCTCCAGGGAAAGCACTTCCACTGTATCCAGCATATGGGAAACATTTCATTACGCCAGACACAACATCATCATTAAAACTGAAACCAACAAATGCAAATTCCCTCGTGTGTCTGGAAGCCGAGCACACTGTAATTAAAATAGAAACGGAGAGCATGAAGGATAAAAAGATGGCACAAAATGTTGTTTTGTTCCAGTTTGTTGGCGCCGCAATTCAGG